>NW_005371230.1:2363802-2394660 GCF_000412655.1 Myotis brandtii | reverse complement strand
TGCTGGCCTGGTCACCCCTAACTACCCTCTCCTGCCAGCCTGGTCACCCCTAACTGCCCTCCCCTGCCAGCCTGGTCGCCCCCAACTGCCCTCACCTGCCGGCCATCTTGTGGATGTGGGTGCTGCCATCTTTGAGGGTGGGGCAGTCAATTAGCATATTCCTTCCTTATTGGCTGTGGGTGCAAAAATCTTTGAGGGATGGGCAGCAATTAGCATATTCCCTTCTTATTGGCTGTGGGTGCCGCCATCTTTGCGACAGGGTGATGGTCAATTAGCATATTCCCTCTTTATTAGATAGGAAAAGATAACATCAGGCAGAAGAGGCAAAAAGGACAGAGAAAATACTAAGTGAGAAAATAAGCAAGAGGAGGGGAACACAGGGAGTTGTGATGAGGACAGAAGCCTCAGCAAAGCCACCTAACGAATCTGTGTGGTGGGAGCGGGACACACCCAGGAACCTAAGGGTCCTGTGAAGCAGCTATGGACCAAGACTGACTAGACCATTGAGCAGAATGGGGACTCGCATCAAAGACAAGCATCCTTGCTTGGTAATTTTGCCTCAGGCCAACCATGAAATCGCCCAGCCGAGATGTTTTCACCCAAGCCCTTGAAGCTCTCACACTCCCATACCTTTAATGAAAATGGAGCTTTCCATAAGCCAGGATAAAAATAATCAGGTGATGACACTGTAAATGGAATCAAAACATAAAGCCCTAAAGTTACAAATGTCACTTACAATTCAAGCCATATCACTGTAACTGCCAATCATTCTACTAAACCCCCCTGCATTGAAATTTGGTTGTGATGAAAAAGGGGGGTCCCAGTTTAAAATAGCACTCCAGTTATTCTCATGATTATCTGCGGATATGAACTGTTAGCAGGAAGGGCTAGTCTGTGGGTTTTGTTTTCTGATATTGAAAAGGTCCACGTCTCTTCCCAGGTTCATTTCATATTCAGAGACTCAACCAAAGATTCCAAAGACGGCAGCCACTTCAACACCAGAGGGTTCATAGGTCTGCCCAGGCTCTTTCATTAGTGGTGTCACTATGATGAACTCAACAAAGCCTTATTCTGAGGACTTTCAGGACCAGTTTGGAAGCATTTTATGATAACGGTGCTCATTGTGACTGGACTTGACCTGTGGTTAACTCATGGCAGCAACTAAAAATGCATACATTTAACCACATTGACTATCATCCTAGCCCAAACCAAGCTTTCAGTCAGCTCACTGATGTCACAAAAACACCGTGGAGCTGATTAGGTGGTTGCATTTAATCAGACTCAATATATTTTTTGAGTATTTTTAGGCAAGAAATGTGCAATTAAGATGCGTGGGCTGTCTGTGTTCCCTTCTCCTCTAGTCTGTCTGTGTTCCTTAGGCTCAAATCAGTTCTGAGTTTACATTGTAAATGTGTCTCAATTATTCCCAGAAACAGGTTGATTAAGTTGATATTTTCAACAGTGAAATTTCCCTTTCTTTCTGAGAACTTGTATGTGTGGTTTTATTTTAATTTTTTAAATACTTTTATTGATTTCAGAAAGGAAGGGAGAGGGAGAGAGAGAGAATGAGAGAGAGAAACATCACTGATGAGAGAGAATCATTGATCCTGGCTGCCTTCTGCAGGCCCCACATTGAGGATTGAGCCCGCAAACCTGGCATGTACCCTGACCGGAAATCAAACCATGACCTCTTGGTTCATAGGTCGCCACTCAACCACTGAGCCATGCTGGCCGGGGATTGTGTATGTGGTTTTAAATCATACTCAACATATATAGGAATATTACATTGGAAATCTATGCTAATTGAGCCAGGAGTTTAATGGGCCTCACAAAGGGTAAGGACAAGCCATACCTCAGTTGATTGCTTCTTGATTGGGACGCAGAATGCAATCCCATTCTTCCTTTGGGGTCCGGCTTGAGTCTGTACAGCGCAGCACATAAATGATTTTCCATGGCTTTCTAAAAGGCGGTGCATATTAATATTTTAAACTGAAGTAATTGCTTCTTGCTCAGCAATGGGTTCCATTTATGAGTGTTTATCCTCGGCAAATGGAAAGTATGGTTAATCTAAGTTAAAAATGGGTTCTTTAAATAGCTCTAATTACATTCTGTTTATATTTGTATGTATTAGACACTTAAGATTTAATCGGTAGCAGTTCCAACAAACCATAATGTTTATTAGCTGGTTTTAAATTATTGTTATGGATGGCAGTTGAATGAGAAAGGAAATGATTTTTTTTTTTACTATAAAACACAGTAAGTAAAAGGTGGACCAAGGTTAAAAAAAATTTAGCATAACTTCAAATTTTAAAATAATTGATCAGAAAGAGGCTACAGTAAATTCTTCCTTAACTTTCCTTTTTTTTTTTTTTTTTTTTTTTTTTTTTGCTGTAGAGGAATGGAAGAAATATGGTCTCTAATGGCATGAGGCTAGTGGAAACTTTGTTTTTAAAAATTATTAAGCTCTCAATGTTCAAGTGTCAGAAAGAGAAGGGATGAAATTTTAACATTTTAAATTAACATTTATTATACTTCAAGGAAAAGTAAACATCAGAAACAAAAGGCTGTTTATTTAAATGTTAAAAACAAGTTTGGGCCGAACCGGTTTGGCTCAGTGGATAGAGTGTCGGCCTGTGGACTCAGGGGTCCCAGGTTCGATTCCGGTCAAGGGCATGTACCTTGGTTGCGGGCACATCCCCACTGGGGGGCATGCAGGAGGCAGCTGATCGATCTCTCTCATTGATGTTTCTGGCTCTCTATCCCTCTCCCTTCTTCTCTGTAAAAAATCAATAAAATATATATATTTTTTTTAAAAAAAACCAGTTTGGTTTAGGTAATGCAATAGTAGCTTAAATCAGTTTATTTGCTAAGTTCTAGACTCTGTGTAACCAGCAGAGGCATGGCTGAGACCTGCCTCCTCTCTGAGAAGTCTGTGGAAGGACTTCCCTTATCTTTGGGGTCAACTTCTGAATTGCACCTGCGTGCTACTAGGTGAACTAAGAAACTCACAGTCATTTTATTGACATTTTACTTCCTATTTATTTTCCTGGGATTTTTCAAGAAATGCAAAATGAAGTTTAAACAAAAGGCAATTTATTAATTCTCACACCTGTATCTCTATGGAATTATGAGAATTTAAAATTGTTTTCTAAATGCAATAGTATTCCCAGGAAAGAAATTTGTGGATTATTGGTGTCATTTTATAAGAAAGCAGTGACAAAAAATATGATGATTTCTCTAACATGGTAGATAAAGTTTAAAAAACAGAACAAGATTTTATATTGCACTTTCTCACTAACAAACCATTTAATTACAATGCTGTGTGACGTTAGGTAAGTCCCTAAACCTTTTTGTACTTGAACTTCCCTACCAGTAAACATAGGGATAATAGCAATACCTGTTTTATAAAGTTCATGAGAGGTGACTGGAGCCGTCTGTGAAAACACATAGAACAGTGCTTTCGTGTCAATATCAGGTATTAATATTGTGTTCATTTGATCTCTCCCTGTGGCTCTGAGCTCTGCGCCAAGAGCTATAAGCCACCACAGTCAGCCATTGCTCCCTTTGCAGAATGTATCTCATTCTTCCTTCCTTTTCCATTCCATTGCTTCTTTCAAGAGCGTGACCCTGACCTGTCACGCCTGAATATCAAGCCTCTCACATGCAGTTGAATCTCTCTCCCCACCCAGCTGCAGGGCTCTTCTCCTGTGTTTGTCTCCTGGAGCACCCACAGTCAGGCCACCTCACTCTCAAGCCTGCTGAGAGCTTCTCTTGTCAATGAAGAGAGCCCCAGGCACTCATCCAGACTTGCAGGACGCTCCATCCTTCTCTTCTCTCTTGTCTCCCGTGTTCTGCAAAACTGCTCACATCCCAGCCCATCCTCACTGCACAGCTCGGGTTCTCCCTCCTGCCTCTGGTGCCTTCCCTTTTCTTGGAATGCGCTCTCAATATATCTGCCTTAAAGAGATCTTCCCCATCTTCAAGACGGAGACAAATGCCCCCTCAGGACTGCCCCTTCCCAAGCCTGCCCAGCTATGGTTTCTAAACACATTTGTTTAGAATGGCTCATATGCTAATTATCCTTTATTTGTCTCTTAGCATAAGCATTCATGAACATGTCTCTTCTCCTCTACTGTATTATAACCTTGTTCCTATGCTAAGAATGTAACTCAGGCCTGGCACATAGCTGGTACTCAGTGCATGTGTATAACTGGGTAGTAATTTTATGACTACATGAATGTTGCTCAGTGCTGAGTGCTATATCTTGCATGACTAAGCATCAAGGTATGAAAGTGTCCATCATAGGTAATATTTAAATTAATTAATCATTAGTTAATCAGTAACTCAGTCAATTACTTTGTAAAAATGGTGAATCCTTTCTCTCTTTTGCCTATCCCCACACTCTCTCAATGACCATCTCTTCTATGAGTCATGTCCCGGTTTCTTACTCTGTGTCATGCACTATGTTGGTGCCAGTGATCAGGGGTCAACAAGACGGTGATTGTCACTATCAATAGCAGCCACACAATGGCAGGGAGGCCGAGCACAAGCAGCCATGGCAGTGAGATCTGATGAGCGTTCTAGCGGGGATGCTTAGGGGACTTTGAAAGCAAAAAACAGGGGACTCTGACTTGGTTTGGGAGTCAGAGAAGAGTCCCTGAGGAAGTGAATTTTAAGCCAAGATCCAAAGAAAGTACAGGGTGACTCCAGCAGAAGGGGAGGGGAGCAGGCCAGTATAATTACTGTGGTCTGTCTAGGTTTTAATTGATATTGTTGGCTGCTGCATAGGGTTATGCCAACAGTTCCCAACATACTGTAGCTAGAAGGACCTTAGATGTCACATTTTCTGATGCCTTCACTATATACATAGGACAGTGAGACGTAGGAAATGGCCCGGGCCGGTGGCTCAGTTGGTTGGAGTGTTATCCTATACAGCAGATGTGAGGCAATTCCCAGTCAGGGCACGTGCCTAGGTTGTAGGTTTGATCCCTAGTAAGGGTGCATATGGGAGGCAGGCCCGGGCCGGTGGCTCAGTTGGTTGGAGTGTTATCCCATACAGCAGATGTGAGGCAATTCCCAGTCACGGCACGTGCCTAGGTTGTAGGGTTGATCCCTAGTAAGGGTGCATATGGGAGGCAGCCCATCAATCTCTCTCTCTCTCTCTCTCTCTCTCTCTCTCTCTCTCTCTCTATCATTAAATATATCCTCAGTGAGAATTATTTTTAAAAAAAGATGTAGAAAATGAAAGTGACTTTGGGCACATCATACTACTCTAGAAAATTATAAGCTTTGGAATCAGAGAAATTTGGATTCCAATTCTAACCACATCTTTTATTATCTGGGAAAATTCATTCATCTCTGTACCCTCCTTCAGTTTCCTCATTTTAAAACAGGGGTAATCATCCCTACTTTGCAGAATAGCTGAAGATGTTAGAACCAGTGAACATCGAGCACTTACAAATATTCAACAAATGCTCGTTATTATCACTTGTTTGCTTTCTCTCATCCATTGCTAACGTCAGAGGGCCCCTTGGCAGGCAACACAAACCTAGAACCCACGATTGCCAACCTATGATGCTTCTTTTTCTGTGTCACGTTCAACGTGATAGAAAGTTAATGACCATGGATTCTCCTCGTCAGGTGTACTTAGGAATACCAAACTAGCACATCCCCCCTCGTGCCCACTTCAAGGCCGGTGAGACTTTTCTGTGGCCTGGAGAATCAAGCACACAATTTGTAATTTTATTCAGCAGTGAATTGCCACCATAGTAGCATCAAAAGCTAAAGCCATATTTCAACGGAAAGAACCAGGTCTGCCACCCAGAATAAAAGACTCTTTTAATAGGAAGAATAATCTATCAATTTTGTGAAAAGGCTGTTGCAAAAAGCTCGAAGTCCTACTGCAATATAATACATAAATGCTACATTGTCCTAGTTTTTTGCTGGAAATTGTGTGTTAGCACTAAAGTGCAGAATTTCTTTTCCCTCAGCCTGCAGTTTTAGAATACCCTATACAGACAACTCTATTTTCTAAGGGCTAATAAGAAAAAGAGATGGTGTGAAGAAAATGCAGATAAAAATAGTAATTATAATAATGTGTGTATTTCCACAGTTAAAGTATTAAAAGTCTGTTTCTGCTCATGAAAGAAAAATCCTCTTACTATTATTATTGTTTCATGCACTTTATGTATGGAGTTTCACTATACTGAGATATACAGGAGGGAAGTCATCTGTCCCTAGACAGGGGTCCCTCCAGCTCTTTTCTGGTATGAGTCACTCGAGTGTTCTTTGGAGCAAGCATGTCATTTGTCTGTTCACTAAAAAATGACAGATTCTTGGAAAAGCCCATGGAAGTTTTGAACTGGTGATTTTTTTTATGGGGAACAGGCCAGGAAGATGTAAATAAGGATGCCAGAGAAAGAGCCCAGGCCATGGGTATAGTTAGGAGTGACTTTAAGCCAAGGAGAGAGTAAACGTGGTAAGATTGGAAACATATACTCCTAAAGCACAGTTGTTATGGTGTGTTTATTTCTCATTTTTTTTCTTAGTTATTAAGAGCCACAGCCTTCTCAGTCGAGCTAAGAGAAAAGGGATGTTGTCTATTCTTTGGTGAGAAATATAAGGGAAGAGATGGGGAATGTAGCACATGGCTGGAACCAAAGTGATTGGAGAGCTCACCTTAGTGAAGAGCTCATCATGACTGAGAAGTACCACCCTGACCAGTGTGGCTCGGCTGGGTGAGCCTTGTTCCATGCACCCAGAGGTCTCTGGTTCGATTCCTGGTCAGGGCACACGCCCAGGTTATGGCTTGATCCCCAGTAGGGGGGCGTGCAGGAGGCAGCCAATCCATGGTTCTCTCTCATTGATGTTTCTCTCTCTCCCTCTCTTCCTCTGTCTCTAAAATCAATAAAAACATATATATATGGCTCCTTGAGGGTTTTTAAAATATATATATATATTTAAAAAGACAGAGAGATACCTGCTGCTTCCTCCACAGTGAATATTTTAGGGACTTGGTTTTACTTTATTAATTTATTAAAGCTAGTGTTCTTCAATGACAAGTAAGTACTTCATCTCAAGGCTTTAAATTATATTCTAAATATATCTTTCTTTTGCCACAACCTAAATAATAAAAACTTTTAAAACATAGTGGCAAGCAATTGACTAAGTGGAACAGCACCGATAACCATAGAAATTTAAGCAGTTGCACGTTTTATGCCGATGTTCTTTATGTTCTCGCTTAGATTTCTTAGATTTTTGTTGCACTGTTTGAAAGGAAGCCATCAATAAGAAAAAATAATGATAACAATAATTTTGAAATACATTTAGTCAATATATAATGTCCCTAAATACACACATTGTTTTGCTTATAATGTGGAGTTGGTGTATTCCATGTAGGAATATACAATAAAAGTGCTAGTTCTCTTTTTACCCAGGATCTGAACATTAAATATTTTTTAACTTATGACATTTAAATTAGCTTTACTGAAGTTTGACAGGTCTGTTCGAAGCTTCTGTCTCAAACTTCGGAGAGAAGGCGGGCGGGCGAGGGGAGATCCACCAAAGGACTTGTGTGCATGCAAATAATCATAACCAATGGACACAGACACTAGGGGGGTGAGGGCATGTGCTGAGGGGTGGGGGTGGCCTGGGAGTGGTCAATGGGGGGAAAAGGAGACATATGTAATACTATATGTAATACTTTAAACAATAAATAATTAAAAATAATATTTAAAAATTAGCTTTCCTAATGAAATATCTCAAATATAAGGGAAAATGCAGATGTCTTCTAAACTGGGTTAGAAGGCATCCATATGTTTAGCTTCTCAAGAATCATTGATTCAACCAGTTATCTATGAAGTGTTTACTATGTGTTGAGCACTGCGCTATTGTACAACAAATTCCTGTCCAGTACACTGCATGCTCTGGTAAGGGAAGACAGAGTATAAATAATACCCATAATAAATAAATTAGATAGTATTTTAGAAAACGCTAAGTGCATAGAAAAATAAAGCAGGGTATAGGGAGTTGGGAATACCATGGCAGGACAGAGGGCCGGGGCTGCAATGTTGTATAGGGAGGCCTGATTGGGAAAGTGAGCTTGTGCAAAGATTTGAAGGATGCCACGGAGTGACCCATGTGGATGTCAGGGGAAGAGAGCAAAGGCCCATTGGCAGCCTCTACGGCTCGTCTGGGTGGTGTGAACAGAGTGAGTGAGTGTCTGAAAGAGGTGGTCAGAGAGATGGCTGTCTTCCAGGTCATCGCAGTGCTTTGCTCTGAGTCCGAGTGAGCAAGGGGGCTCCTGGAGGGTTTTGAGCAGAGGAGTGATGGGGCGGGGAGCTCATGTTTAAAAATTCACTTGGGCTGCTTTGTGTTGAAAATAAGGTAAAATTAGAGAAATGCATGAGAGGGGCATTACAGTAATTGGGTAAGATTTGATGAGGTCTCAAAACAGAGAAGGTAGCTGTGTTGTGTTGGAAAGTAGTCAGAGTCTGGATATATTTGGAAAATAGAGTCATCTGAATTTCCACAGGGAGCCTGGCTGGCATGGCTTAGTGATTGAGCATGAACCTATGAACCAGGAGGTCACAGTTTGATTCCAGTCAAGGCACATGCCCAGGTTCTTATGTGGGGCATGCAGGAGGCAGCCAATCAGTGATTCTCTCTCATCATTGATGTTTCTATCTCTCCCTCTCCCTTACTCTCTAAAATCAATAAACATATATTTTTTAAAAAGTAATAAATAAAAATAATAAATTTTCATATGGATTGGATACCAAATGTGAGAAAGAGATGAATCAAGTATGAGGCCATGGTTATCAGCCTGAGTAACTAGAAGGATGGAGTTACCATTGCCCAAGATTCAGAAGACAGCAAGAGTGGGGATAGGAGGTAGAGTCAGCAATTTAGGCCTTGCAAATACCCTCTCACAGGAGTTTGAAAAAATGTTCACTCCCACCAGGCATGTATGAGATTCTGAATTATACCTATCTCTATATCAGAGTTAACTCTATAATCTGAGAACTCATATGTTTAAATTGTAGAATATCCATAACAATTATCACTCAAATATCACCACTTCCCCATTCTCTGCTCTCTCTTTCCAGAACTTTTATTGAAAGTTTTTATATATATTAAGCTCTATTTCATCTTTTATCACTTTTTTATTTCTCTGTGCTGCGTTCTGGATGATTTCCTTAAATATGTCTTCTAAATTATAGTTCTCTCTGCCTGTTACCTGATCTGCTATTAAACTCATCCACTTTTTATTTCAATGACTGTAATTTTCACTTATAAACGTTTTATTTGGTGTTTTAGATCCACCCATTATTTTTGTAGATTGGTGTGTTCTTTCTATTATGCGTTTTATTACCTCAGTTACTTAAACCAAAATTATATTCTAGTTTATTTTTCAGCATTCTCTTATCTCAATCACTGGAGATACAAATTCTCCTTTTCTTACATCTAATCACTCCCCTTCATGGTGAATGACTCCAGTTAATCATTTACAGCTTTCTTGTTGTTGCGAGGTTATCAAGAGCACGATGATCCTTTTGTCTGGGTGGTGGGAAGGATTCGATTGATTTGATTTCATCTTTGTTTCACTTAAAGGCTCCAGTGGCTTCATAGGTGAGAGGTGAGTTTTTCAGTTTATGTCTCATGGATCAGAATTGAAATTTCCAGACCCTGCATAAATATTTTAAATCTGGCCCCCACACCCACACTTTAAGGAGGCTCAAAGTTACAATTTCTCCAAGGAGACTTTCCCACCAGAACACCAGAAAGACAACAGACTTCCCTGCCTCTCCTCTGGAGCATGGGCATATTTTTTCTAGACGCTTTTCACAAAGGGCCGCCCAGTGCCTGCTCTAGACAGTGACTTTGGTTCCCTCCCCCTCCCGGTGTGAGGACACAGGCCACCTGGAAGGCATGTCCTTGAGTGGACAGTCACATCGTAGTCTCTAGGTGCCAATCTGAGTTTGATACTCCCCAGGGAACTTTGGTGTCATATTCTGGTCATGTTTTGTTTCTTTTACCTTGAGAGGTCCCTTTCTTTGTTGTAAACTATGCTATTATAATTTATGTTTTAAATTTTTGGTTGTCTTTTGTCCAAAATCCCTACCTATTTTAAGTTAGAAGTTGCTAAATATGACTCATGTGGTCAGCGATGATAGTTAGCAGTCTATGTGAAACATAAGGAGCTTGAGTGCATAAAGCATTGGTGCACAAAGCTTTCCTCAGTTTCTGGATTGTATGGAATTCTGGGATCTTGGGGAGGCTTCAGGGTGGTGGCTATTTTCCAACCAAACTCAGGACTTCCAATGTTTTAACCACCAGTACAGCTAAATATCAGACAGTGTAGAGTGAATTTTCTTATTGTTCTCTACATGTAATTCATATTTTAGTTTACTGCAATTAGATAATGATCTCCAAGGACTAACACTAGCCCAGGGAATAAAAGACTTAGGAAATATTTGGTCATTAAGGTATTCAAAACTACATAGAACTATCAAGAAGTCTGTTTAGATTGTTTTGTTTCTTGAAGTAAAATAGACTGGGGGAAAAACTATTTTTAAGCCTGATAGTCAATTTCATGTACTCAATCTGATACAAAATAAAATACACATTGTAAAGATATTTAGGAAAATAGTTATTTACATTTTAATGAGTTCCAGGCACTTCAAAATCTAATCACAATTAAAAAAATCATTAAGTCCATAGGTTAATAAGATGGATATTGAAGTGTTTTTTTAGAAACTGTAAAGACAATCTTGGCATCTAGGTTAATAAGATGGATATTGAAGTGTTTTTTTAGAAAAGACAATCTTGGCATCCTCCTAGGGCCCTATGGAGCACATCTGTTTGAATTGTCATTCAGATAGTTTAGAGTAAAACAGCTTTTGCAAAAATTTTTGCTTGAAGTCAACAAATATAACTTGTAGGCCAAAGTAAGGCTTTTCCTGTGTAGTCTCTTCTATGTGCCAAAATTGGTATATTCCTTGGATCCTGAGTAAATTGTAAAACCCTGAGTATTTAAGGATAGAATAGTTAAAGATTGATGTCAAGGTTCTCAATGATACCTAGTGGTCAGCAATGTGTTTGTCTTGCCTTCAAAACTATTTCAGAAGAACTGTCCTGTACAAACATTCAGTTTTAAGTTCTGAGGACCTAATGCACCTCATGGTGACTATAGTTAACAATACTACGGTATTATAGACTTAGATATTAAGCATTCACACACACACACACACACACACACACACACACACACGCACACACACACACACACGACGTTACTCAGTGAGGGGATGGATGTGTTAATTAATCTGATTGGGGGAATCATTTCACCATGTATATATCAAATTATCCTGTTGTACACTTTAAAGAGATCACAATGTTATTTGTCAATTAGTCCCCAATGGAGCTAGGAATTTAAAAAAAAGAGGTCTGTCCTGGGTTGTTCCTACTTGTCAATTATTTCCAGCCCTTAGCCAATTGGAGTGCAAGCAAAGACTAGACCAGGGATTGGGTTCTTTCAGGGATTTGCAAAATGTTGTCAAAATTGCCTCTAACTCCAAAGATTATTCTTCTAACATTAATTGGTTATGAAAACCCTCAGGAACAGAAATTTCCTATGAATTCCGTAATTGTGGCAGATGAATTTTCACTTCAGTGCAAAATTCAATATATATTGGAATAATGGTGGTGCATGCAAGCCATTATTAATTAAATTTAATTATTTAATCTTGTGTGTGTGTGTGTGTGTGTGTCTGTGTGTGTGTGTGTCTGTGTGTGTCAACAGATTCTGGGGATTCCTGGGAGTAACTCTTTGGTGTGTGTGTGTGTGTGTGTGTGTGTGTGTGAACAGATTCTGGGGATTCCCGGCAGTAACTCTTTACCTCCCAGGATCTGGAGTTAAATGTTGGAAAGGACTGTAGGAACAACCGAACAAATATGTAGAGTCTTTATCATTGATATTCAGCTGTGGTTCAGCTTCATCGTAGCCTAATCAGCTGACACTCTGCAAGTGCCAGCACCCCAATTATTCCACTATTTAATAGAACAAGTTTCTCCAGCGCCCACAGCCTGTGGCTGTGGATGGGATAACAGCAATTATAAGGACACAGATTGTAGCTCATTCCTTTATCTCATCACACAGAACCTCAACCCCCTAAAAATGCTCCTCAGATTCTAAGAATCTCAAGGTCTGTCTCCCATATGCTCACTAATAAACTTGATCCCATAGAGCCTCATGCAAACCTGTCCACTAGGCATGTCCTATTTGTCTCCAGGATTTGTGTTTTCAGTCCTGCCCTGTGACTGACCAGGCTGATGGTTAATGACATGGGAGAGCCGTCATGCTCCTCTGAAGTAGGGACAGTGCCCATCTCCCCACTCTCTGGCTTTGGTGCCCCATGGCTCTCGGTGACCCTCATATTTGTATCCAATTGACTTAATGACAGAAGCCCACCCTCCTAAGATTTTGTGGACAGAAGCTGGGTCTCAGTGCAGATCATTGCTGACATCCCTTCCCAGTACCTACATGCAAATGCTGGCTTCTCTTCTTTCTCTTCCATCCAAAGCAGAAGCCTTATTGCAAAACACTTCATAGAACCCTCTATTTATTCATCAGATGATTTAAACATGTTTGCATCTCAGGGAAGGTGCATCATTGATTAGATGTAATATATTGTTGTCGAGAGAATTTTCAGATTTATTCCTGCATGATAACAACCCTAATGTGATTGAATCAAAGGGGCATTTCCATGTCACCCCGGCCAGTGTGGCTTGGTTGGAGCATCATCCTATGCACCAAAGGGTCATGGGTTCAATTCCTGGTTGGGCATGTACCCTCTGCATTTCTCTGTTATGTTTTGCTCCATAGGACATAGCACCATGGGCCCTTTGTAGGTTCCATCCCAGTTCGGGGTACGTACAGGAGGCAAGTGATCCAGGTTTCTCTCTCACATCAATGTTTCTCTCTCTCTTTTTCTTTCTTTCTCTCTCTCCCTCTCCCCCCATCATCTCTCTCTCTCTAAAATCAATAAACAAAATAAGAGAGAACTCGTGGTCATGGACAACAATGTGTTGATTATAGTCAGGTGGGGGTTGAGGCATAAATGGTGATGGAAAAAAATAAATTAAATTAAATTTTAAAAGTTAAATTAATGAATATTTTAAACAGAATAAAAAATGCTTAAACATATTTATCAACTACTCTAGGTATATTCTTTGTTTCTAGAGCCCACACCCATGCCAAGATATTTCTAATAGTTGTTTCAGAGATTTGTGATACATCTCGCCCCTATGGTAATTCTAAGTACAAAACCCAAAAGGTCATCCAGGTCTTCATGATGTTCCCCTCAGTTCTCTGCCAAATTGCTTCCAATGGAAATTAGAATTAGATGCAATGGACATCGTCCATTTTTATAAACAAGCATAGGTAAGCACATATCTCTGAAGAGACTGGGAAAATTATCTTTATAAAAGCTGTTTTCTCAAGAGAACTAGACTCTCTGGAGGCTGTGATGTACCCCCCACTCTCCTCACCTCAAAGCAAGTGAAAGTGCATGAATGCAGATTTCTCCATTTAATTTCCACAAAGTGTGTGTTTATACCGCTGCCTGGTGAAATGATCAGCTCCTCTGCAGCGGGGGAGTGGCAGTGCGGAGGGGAGGGACCGTCCTTACAGGTCTATTATCCTGTCGATAAGTGCACAAAACTCTCATTAATGTTAATTAGATTTACTCGCCAGGACTAAGGGGAGGCTAAACCTTAAACAGCAAGTTCGAGAAAACCTATCTAGCAATGCAAAGCATAGGGAAGACAAATTAGAAATCATTCCTGCCTCCAAGCAACCTTAACTCGTGTAAAAGACGTTTATGTGGCCATTAACCCAAGCAGAAATTGAACTTGTCAGCAGTACATGCAGAATGTATACAAGGGTAACTGTTCATGAACAATTTCTCCAATGAATTAAGCACAAACTGGATTTATTTCCAGGCAGTAGATGTACACTGTCCATCATCTTCTTAATAGAACAACTATAAGAGGGTGAGGTTTTATGGCCCTGTTATTCATGCTTGCCTTTAAGGTAGAAGGCAGGGGATTAAAACCAAAACTGCTGTTAGAGACTTGGCTTATGAATAAAACCAAAATGCTAGGTCATCCTTGTCTCCTGTCTTTGTCGCTTAGCCATTTCCAATCCATCAGCAAATCCCATTATGTTTTTAAAAATCAGCTTAAAAGTAGGCCACATGTCTTCACCTTCACCTACACCTCTTTGTTCCAAATCAACAGAGGTCAATCTGATGATGGTAATAGCTGTAACTCGAACCCTAAACCACAACATAAAGGCCAGAATATTCCTTTTAATATGAAAGCCAAAGCCTGTCATTCTCTACCTTTTTCCCTAAGGGATGGCTATCTCGTTCAGAGTGCATGCCTTGTAGTGGTCCTAAAGGTGGACCTACCCTCACCCATCACCTCTACGAACTCAAATTATTTAATGTTCCTTCTATGTCACTTCTCTCAAACCACGTGCCTCTTTGGGATTCTGTGGACATGCAGAGACCTCTCTGGCCTCAAGGCCTTTCCACCTGCTTATCCTATAGGAAATGGCAACCTCCCTCCCCATCTCTTGTACTCCCTCTGCCTTTCTCTGTCATGCTTTGCTCCATAGGACATAGCACTGTAACAACTATACATTTAGCAATGTATCTGTCTGCAACTATCTGCCCCCAGTTGAGTGGAAGCTCCATGAAGGCCCTTTGTCTAGGTTTGTATTGTTGACCCAACACCATAGATGGTGTCCAAAACATAGGAGACCTCCAACAAAACATGTATTCAAGGAATAAAGTAAATTATTGTTGTGGTAATTGAGAAAACATTGTGTTCGTGCTCAGTTACTAACAGATAGTGAACCTATTTTCCCAAGCATCTGAAAGTTTCTACAAACAACATTAAGAGATTATGTAAGAAGATATATTCATAGGTCAGCTTTGGATATCCTAAGTTGGATATCATTAATTTCCCATATATATTTATTAGCTCCCAAACTGGGTACTTAAAAATATCTTTTGCACTCAATGCATTTTATTCTTAAACTAGAGGCCCAGTGCACGGATTTGTGCACCGGTGGGTTCCCTCAGCATGGCCTGCAGGGATCGGGCTGAAACCAGTAGTCCAACACCACCTGCAGCTCCTGCCTGCCGCTCCTGCTCATCCCAGCCCTGCTGCGCCTGCCACCACTGCCCCTTGGTAGGCATGCTGCCACTCTGCTGCGGTCTCCAGGCTGCGGTGGCCAGCTGTGAGCCCTGCATCTGGCACCCGTCAGTCAGCTGAGCAGCAGCGGCACTTCTGCTGTGGGAATGCACTGAACACCAGGGGACAGCTCCTGCATTGAGGGCCTGCCCCCCTATGGTCAGTGCGCATCATAGCGACCAGTCAACTGGTTGTTCAATCGTTCAGTCATTCAGTTGCTTAGGCTTTTATATATATAGATAGCTTCCTTGAAGCCCATATGTATTGTTTTCTCATTCTAAGTTCATTGAACAAAAACTTACATATACATGATGGTCTCTTTTATTTTTTTAATATTTTTTTTATTTTGAGAGAGAGAGAAACAATGATGTGTCATTGATCTGCTGCCTCCTGCATGCCCTCTACTAGGGATTGAGCCAGCAACCTAGGCTTGTGCCCTGATCAAACCAGCAACCATTCAGTGCCCAACCAACCGCCCAACCATCTGAGGCATATCGGCCAGGGCAGATGGTCTCTTTTTTATTTTTGTTAACTCTGGACCTGTCTCAATATCAGAGTTGCAAAGAGAAAAAGACCAATACAGAACTTCTACAGAATAATCAGAAGTGTTGGAAACAGGAGCCTCAGCATGAGTGTACAGCCCTGAATTATGCAACCTACCAGTGTTTGCCTGTGACATGTTGACAGAGGTTGACACTTAGTGGGTGAGTCCCGTGTAGTTGTCAACTGGCATTAAGACTCGCAGTTCATTCTGCAGCCAAAATAAAGAAGGAACGACAAAGTCCATATTTGAAATCTAGACTCCAGCACTGTGACAGCCTAAAGCATTTCTGATTGCCCCTCGGCACCCAGGGCCCCTCTGCTTTGCAGGGCACCCAGATGGACACATCTACCCTTAAACAGCGTATCTGTGAACTGTTTAAACCTAAGTGCTTTCCCTCACTGTGGCAATAAAAAATACATTTTTATCATCAAACTTTTATGTGTTTTTCTTAAGTTAATTACAATATCATAAAATAGAAAATAAGCAAGATAGGAAATCAGGGAGAGGAAGTATCTTAAGAGAAGAGATGATGCCTATCAGTGGTGTCAAAGGTCCAGAGAAATGTAACAGGAAGCTGTAACCTGTGGGGGAAAAGTTCATTGGGTGAGAAATTGTCTTCTATTTTGTAGGGTTTTAAATATTTACTGCTTGCCCAGTAGGATATATTTTTTTATTTAAAAATTCTTGAAAGTCTACAATATTACCATATTATATTGCATGGTGTTGTAGTCACAGAATTAGTCTTTATAAGGAGTATGGTTTATTGAATGCCTATCATGTGTAAACCAAGCTTCAAACTCCTAAAAGTAATTAGGGGTGCGAGCTGTGGAAATACTTTTATATTGTTTAAAGGTATTTGTGCTGCCTTTCTTTTGCGGCTCAATTACTATGTGTTTCTAAATTGGGGCTTTTTTCCTCTTCTTCTAAAGCATGGAGGTTGCGCTTTCTTTGTTTGTATGATGAATAAGAGCCTTATCTAGAAGCTGCTGCAAAGCCACACTCCACTTTAGGTGGACTTGAAAATTCAGCTTCTTCTTTCTCATCAGTGTGAATGAATAGACTGAGAAAGTCTTCCCCCATCTGACTCGGCTAATTGAATTACTGCACAACACATTAAGCAAAGAAAATTCCGAGCAGCAGCAATTAAATTATGTTCTCATGTTCCAGAGAGTAGGCCGTTCACAGAGAATGAGGAGATGAGATGGTGTAAGAAGATGGGCACTGCTATCAGGAAGGGGGAAGAAAGACGTTTTATTGGCCCTTAAGCTGGGCCATCCTACAAAGGACTAAACAGAAATAATGACTCACAGGTGGCTCAAGTGGTTTTCACGATGGATTGCTTCCAACCCAGCTAACAAAAGTGTAAGGACAAAAAAAAAGTGCAAGGACAGTTGAGGTTAAGATATAAAAGTGTGTGGATGGGTCTTCCTAGTTTTCCTGGAGAAGGTCTTCAGTTTGGGAATCAATTGAACTTGCACCAGGCGGAGCTATCCAGAGCACGGCTCTTATTGTTTTAGCTGAGACAGGTCATCTGTGGAAAGTACCTCGCCAGCACGCTAGTGTCTCCCCACTGCCTGAAAAGGCCCTCTTGTCCTAGCCGCAGTTGTATACATTCAACAGTCATACTAGCCATGGGGGTCAGAGGACAGAATTTAGGTTGTTTGCCAACATTTCTAGTTCCTCTTCTTACTTACTTCCTTGATCTTACCTATCACAGAGGTTGTAGCTAATTCAATGGATGTGAGCCTGATGCCCAGGCCTCTGAACTAGTGACATCTAGGCCAACAGAAGAGAATGATCTAGGGAAATATCTGGAAGAATGCACCAGGCAGGCATAGCCACTATGAAGAACTGAAGTCCTCTTATCAGCCTGAGAGGGCTTCTGTGTTAGAATTCATAGAAGTGGGACCAAACATGGAGGAAGGGGCTGATGATATAAAGGAGAGTCTGACTGTAACACAGAACCTGAGGAGGGTCATGGAAACACAAGAGTTTGGAAAGGCCAATGGGTGCACATTATGGAGGGGCTTGAATACTAGAGTTAGCAGATTAGCTTGATGTGTAGACAGTAGGGAGCCACTTAACTAAGGGCTGCCATGATAGAAAGGATATTTTAAGAAGATTAACTCAGTGTTGTACACAGTCAACATTATGAATAATAAACTCTTGAATTAAATTGATTTTCCAAAATGAGTTGGAATCAGAAAAATGGTACCAGTTCAGGAATTTATTGCAATAAGGTAGGCTAAAATAATTTCAATGAAGATAAGAATGAAAGGAATCAAACAGGGTGGCATTGTATATCAAGCATCAGTATCACTTACTAAAATGTAGGAACAATTCCTATCCTCATCATATCATAAGTGTCTTCAGTTTCCAATGGGCAACCAAGACAAAAGTTGGGTGCCCATCTCTCAGAGTGCACCTACACCTGTGTAATGTATATTCATGAGAGCGGGTGATTTTTCTCTTTGGTTCACTATGGCATTCCAAATATCTAGAAGAGTACCTAGCACATAGTAGGTATTCAGTAACTGTTAGATGAATGAAAAGTATGCAAAGGTCAGAAAAGTCATCTTGACTCTGAAAAGGGTGCTGAAAAATGGAGGGTCATCATCATTGTACCAGGGAGTTACAGAATTTCTTTGATCAATTGCATACATGCAAAGAAATCATCATTTGGCATTCCTCAGATTCCAAAGATTAAACTTTTGGAGGAAGTGCTGAATGTCTAGTGCCCCCAGGCATATGCTGTATGAGTAGTCTTGCAGGTCTGTTATATTTATATGGACTACATACATTTCAGGTCAACAGGCCCCACATATTTATTAATTTACACCAGTTTCTTAGGGTTTCTCAGAAGGCAGCCAGGTTACATCAGCATGGAGAGCTACTGCTCTGGAATACATTCTAAAACAGTAGAAAGAAATAGTGTCTTCTAAATCTGAAACAATAGCATAACTTTATGAATTATTATAAAATGACTAGAGGCCCGGTGCACGAAATTCGTGCACTCGAGGGGGGGTTCCTCAGCCCAGCCTGCACCCTCTTGCAACCTGGGAGCCCTCAGGGGATGTCTGACTAACCCTAAGCCGTCAGTCAGACATCCTTAGCGCTGCCGCAGAGGCTGGAGAGGCTCCCGCCACCACTGCTGCGCTCGCCAGCCATGAGTCCGGCTTCTGGCTGAGCGGTGCTCCCCCTGTGGGAGTGCACTCACCACCAGGGGACAGCTCCTGCATTGAGCATCTGCCCCCTGGTGGTCAGTGCTCATCATAGTGACCAGCCATTCTGCAGTCGGTTTGAAACCGGCTCTCCAACATCCCCCAAGGGGTCCCGGATTTCGAGAGTGCGCAGGCCAGGCTGAGGGACCCCACTGGTGCACAATTGGGGCCAAGGAGGTATGTGGGAGGTTGGCCAGCATGGAGGGACCGCAAGAGGGCTCCAAGGTATGTCTCACTCAGTCCCAATTGGCCGGACCCCAGCAGCAAGCTAACTTACTGGTAGGAGCATCTGCCCCCTGGTGGTCAGTGCACATCATAGCAAGCAGTTGAGCAGCCTTAGCATATCAGTAGCATATTATGCTTTGATTGGCTAAACAGCCAACTGGACACTTAGCATATTAGGCTTTTATTATATAGGATTTTTGGGGGGAGTGATCATTTTGCTTATTTACTTCAGTTGGCATTGCTGGCAGGGCCTACCTCCTGTGTAATCCGACACGGCAGGACTGCATGCCAACGCACAGGCTGCATTTTGAATGTCTCAGACCATTTGCTAGAGTGTAAATCCATGTAGACTATGAAAAGATGCGGTTCTGCATAGTTTATTTTGTCTCTCGTCCATAGAGCACTAAGCCCTGGACATTACTGTGTACAATGGGTTTTGAATTCCGTGCCCATGGACCACAGCCAGCACCTCACACAGAAGTTAATGACCGATTGTTATCTCAGCCCATAGCTTGCATTCCTTTTGATAAGACTATTTCAGCAGGGGGTGGATCACAAAGTACAGGATTAATTAAGGTCAAATCCCAATGAAACGTGCACTCTATTTTCTCAAGGAAAGAACGTGGAAGAATCACAGGGTGAATTTTATATACCAAAAACCAATTTTTAAAATAATGTTTAATTAAACTTGAAGCTTAATTTCCTTCTTGTTTAAAGAGACAGAATAGTAGTGCAACATAATTTAAATGTGCCAGTAGATCAGCGGACGGGAAATATTCATCACTACTGTGAGCGACTGTCATATACAGTGGAGATGAACCACCCTGCACATCCTAACAATCCAAACACATCTAAATCATCTAACGATGCTGACACTGGTTTATCAACATCTGACAGTAATAATTGGTCTTTAAGAAACCATTGAATTTGGGTCCAGGGGTGTACAGTTATTTAAAAATGTTGGTTTTGATGAAGAATGATCAACAAAGTCAGCCTGTAGCTCAGAGCACTCATCATTCCTGTCTTAATGCATTGCAAACATGCCAAACCTATCAGGGATTCTAACTCAAGATCAGATCGTGCTGAACTCTCAAATCTCCTCAAAACTGTGAGTTTCTTCTGGGATGGCAATGCCATTTCCTCCTAATTACCTCCTGAAAATTTTTCTTTTCATATTGTGAAGTCCTTTTGAAGAAATTAACTGTATTTATTGAAACTTAAACGCAAGCTCCATGAGCCAAAGTCCTTTGAATACTTCAGGCTGTCTCCCATACTGTTAGAGAGGATAAGTTGTATGAAAGACTGTACTTGAAATAAGATTTTTTAATGAAAATTGTCTTCATTCCTGAGTGTGGTTCCATAATCTTTCTTGTTCTGACTTTATCTTTCCCAACATGGTGGCTGCAGGGATGATTAAGTACCACTGCAGAGAAAGATAGAGTGAAGAAAAATTCAAAGATAAATTAAATGGCGGGTTCACAGGTCTTTTTATTTTTATTTTTTCACTCTTAGGCCTCCATCATCAAACAGTAAGAGTTAGCCTTTGTAGCTGCCTGATAGTTTGTAAAACTATGTAAACTGGAATGAAAATATTAGTCTACATTAAGATGAGATTAACTATATGAATAATACAGTAATGATCTGAGTATTATTATGTTTTCTTCTGCCTCAGATATTATTTTTAAATGATTTTTTTTAATTCTTGAGATATTTGATGTTGGGTTAGACCACTAATATTTATGGGCTTTAGATTCTGCTCAGGTAGAATTAGTGTGCTGGTAAGTGCATCATGGACGTGTCTCCAACCTCATCAGGAATGTACGATTTCCCATGTGCTCCAAGTTATTTCCCTGAGAAAAATTAGCATACAGTATATGCATACAATTGTGTGTCTTCTATGTATGTTATAGAAGCCAGTGACAGACTCTCCTTCAATATCGTATTCAAGGAATCTAGCAGAATCTACGTTATGACACAGGGTAGAAAATCAGTCAATATTTATTGAGCAAAAGAATTACCAATTCAGTGCACAGGGTTAATGAACGATTAAGTGAGAAAATGTATTTGAAGGTGTTTTGGAAAACTGCTTATAGAAACAATTCATTAATAAAATTATAATATCCATATGGACGCATAAAGATCCCTGAGGGTAAGAATCAAAGTTTAGGATGGTTTTCTATAGTTTGATGTGTATGGGGGGTTTCTGGTCTTCATTTTGGTTTTGGTTATTGTTATCAATTTTAACTTCAGAACCAAGCATAGAATTATACCCATATTATGTCCTCAAAAAATTATTGTTGTTGTTATTTGGTACCTAATACAGTAAAGTCTTTAAGGCTTTCCTCAAATTTTTGTCTAAACTGGGTGTCCTTGTGTACTCAGTCCTGGTACCAGTAACTTTGTCCTGGGTCTTATCACCTTGTGTAACTCCAGGAATCTGGGTCTATTGACTGTCCATCTCTCTCACTGAATGACTGGTTCCCTGAAGGTGGGGCAGCCTCTGTTGTGATAACCCTTTGGCCCCAGCATCTGAGACAATCCCTGGTACAACAGGAGCTGCTAAAAGAAGGGAGCCAAAAGGAAAGGGAGGGCACTGCAAGGGAGGGAGAGAGGAATAAATGATATGCTTACATTTAAATTCAGTTAGTGAAGGTAATAAACCCAGGGTTCCATTGAAGGAACAAAAGATACCCAGCTTTGTGCGCACATCACCTCCCTATCGGTGTTCCATTCTGGGCTTTTTCATTGTTTTCTTTATTTACACATGGGGAGGGGGGACTCGCATACCAACAAAATGTTGAAAGAAATTTTTTTTTTTTTCAGATTACAACTTTTCCATTGTTGGTGATATATATTCTCATGGGAAGTAGTCCAAATAGACTTTTTCTAAAGCCTTCAGAAGTAGAAATATATGGAATGTGGGGAGGTAATAGATGTGAGCCACATATAACTTAAACTGGTACTTAAATTGTCCGTAGAAAGTGGACATTAAAAATATAAATGTCTGCCCCCTAAAAATGCCAAACAAAAACAAAACCTGACGCTTACATCCTTTAAACTGAAATCTTGGACTTTATGTTGCAAAAGCAAATGAGAAATGTCAAACACAGTTCAAGGGCAAGTCATGCAAATGGAAAATTAATGGCTTTATTTTTCTCTGTGTTAGGCATCATTTCCTAAACAATTGAAGCAAAGTGTATATTTAAGCCACATTTACATTTATCTTTGACATCTTTTTAAAGAAAATAGGAATTAAAATGCAATTTGCGTATATTCTTGTTCTTCATATTATTCCTATCTATTTAGCATTAATGTAGGGAGAGCTATTCTTTTAGAAAATGTCAAAAGAACAAATTACTCAAAATGGTACTGTTGATTGTACGTAGACTGTTTGGCCTTATACTAATGTAATGAATTCTCTCAAAAATAAGACATATTTTTCCAATTTTTCAAGATAATTTTAGTGATGCATGAAAAGAAACTGAAGGATAAGGAGAAAGCTATCTCAATGCAAACTATTTCAATCCACTTATATACCAGCTAGCTATTTCTTGAGGGCAACTTTAAATCTAAGTCAAGTCCCAAATGCATTGAGACTGGCGAGCTCACTCCGTCCTTCAGAAAACTATGTATATCACAAAATCAGTATACATTTTGACACAGTCGGCAGCCTTTGCTTGAAATAGGCTGTGAATCAACTGAGCATGGAAACTCAATTTGCCAGGGGATATACTGGCCTTTAAATAAAAAGGGTTGATATTCTCTGGTAGAGCGATGGTAAAATCTCCCAACATCTATAATGTCATGCCTACCGTCATTGTAGCAGACAGTCTTGGTTTCAAGTCATCAACTGCTCATAAAATGATGATGTGGACTTTTGAGAACAGCAGTATAATAAATGGGCTTTTAAGCTCACTCCAACACACACTTTTTTTCCAGTACTGAATTCATTACCTATGTTTTGTTTGTTATTTTATGTCTCCCAGAAGATTATTGTCGTGTCCTCTCTCCAGCAACCCTGGCCATGCAGAATCCCACCTGCTGATCACGGGGCTGTGTGACAGCCACTGCCGATTGCTAATGGTAACACTGCACATGTGAATAGATGGCTCTGGTTATCTGCTTTAGCCCAGGGGTGCAAAGGGCCTGCTCAGAGAGGGGATGATGGAGCTACGTAGAAACAGGGAGACCCAAATGAGGAATAAGTCAATGGGTAAGCAATTATCCATGGGCGCATCCTACCTTCAAATAATTGGAACCACTGTGTACATTGCTTAAATCTGCCTGATTCTTGCTATCAACTTGCATCCTCTCTTCTGTGCTGGCACTGAGCCACCTAAAGGATAAAGGGAAAGCACCGTGCATCAAGCCAGGCTTCAGTGAGATATGCAACTACTTTCAGTTGTTTTATGTGGTGAATTTTTTTCTGTCAAATGAAATGACTTTGGACCATTGCGCTCAGAAATGTGGGTGGCAGGAAAAAACTGATTTTCAAGTTACCAAACATGATTTAAAAATGCATGTATTTTTAAATGGGTTTCAAGATATCTGAACAGTAAAAGTATATTTTCTCTATATGACTTTCTATAATAACAATTATTTGGGGTATTTCGAAAGGTTTCGTTCATTCCGGTTTTTAGAAAATGGCTTTGAAAGAATAAAAATCTTGCTTGCACCACTACTGGCCAGCCGCCTGCTGCTAAATTTCACTTTCTGCTTATAATGGTCACTTATTAATATTGGTCATAAAACGATACAATATAAATGTTAGGCCAAATTCTTAATCCGTGTAAGTGAAAATATTAAACCACAACCCAGAACAGGTTGAGTGAGAGAGAAAAGGAAAGAAAAAAGAAGGAAGAAATAAAGACACTGGTCTCCTGACAGGGTTCAATTATGATTTTGATAATAACTGTATTATTAGAAAAAGATGGGTTAGAGGCAGGTTAAATTCTATTGAGGTAGTACGCTAATCCATGTGTATATATAACTAACATATATTAGACATAAGCAAGGCATTTAAAATATTCTTACTGTATTTTAAGTTATTCTAATTGCTTCTCCCACTCTAATTTTAATGCATCCAAATCATTTTTTTTTCATATAAATGAAGTTTGAAAATGTCAGCCAAAATCCAAATTCCAGAATTTTATTAATGGCAAATGGTGAAGTAGAGGACTTGTGAGCTGGGCAAGAGGACCTGATCCCTCTGCTCTCTGTGGGGTGACTTGGCATCGCTCTTATCTGTGTCATGCAACCCAGTGCAGTAGGTGTCAACCGGTGGGGGTAGCAGTTTGGGTATTGTCATCTCTGCTCCTTGTGGCGGATGCCCTACAGAAACAGTCGCTTCCCAGCTAAATGGATTTAGGAAAGGAATTCGGTTTAGATAAAGCAGGTTGTATCTGTGCCAAACAGTATCCAGCTGTAGAGCTTAAGAGCCCATTATCTTACTTGTGATAAACAAACGGCCTGTTATATGGTGTGATCATCGCCTTTAAACACGTGCACACGCGCACAGGCACGCACATTAGCTGCTTGCTCTCCATCTCCAAGCAAAGCTTCCAATCACAGAGAACTGTATGTAAGACACTTGAGTGATGCCTAAATTAAGAGGTACTTTGTTCTTGCCAGGTTGTTAGATCTCCAAATTCAAATGCCAGTACTCAAATACCAATTTCCTTATCAACATGTAGATTAAAGGAAATGAAATAAAACTAAATAAATGGCACGGAAGGATTTCGAAAAATGAATCTACATCTATCTGCTGTGTGATTAGTGGTTCCCTTTGACATCGAATCCTTAAGGCCACTCAAATGAGAACAAGTCTACCCTTTTATTCCAACCCTTGATTTTTAATGGATCCCAAGACTTTCCACACAGAGAAGTTTATTTTATTAAATGCTTTGACAGGGGTTGTGAGCTGGTCTCTTTGAATACATTTTAGAATTGATGCTTTTGAAGACATAGCGTATTACCACTGTAGCAAGAGAAATAATTAGATTTGGCCATACCACTTATACTGAGCTATCTCAAACAGATGGGGAGCCCAATCCCTTCACAGCTATAAGCAAATAAAATTCTAAACAATGCTATATTTCAGGAATGCCAGCCATAGATTTAAATAAATCAATGGCTAGTTGAATATAAAGAAGATTCTAATTATACATTTTTGTTTTCTAAACTTTCCTCTTTCTCTCTCTCTCATTCCTTCTCTCTCTTTTAGTGTGTCATATAATTCTTTAGAAGCAGTGCCTGCACACAGCAAACATTTTTAGTTAAATTGAAAAGCTGAATTTACCCAGAGGAACAAAAAAAGCTCTTTTTAAACTTTGATCTCATCATAAGTTTCCATTCTAGGAGGGATATAGACACTGTAGGCCAAATTTGGCTCTGATTCCCTAAGAAAATATAGTCATTTGAATTCAGAGAGAATTGAAATTTCTGCATGTCTGAGGAGTGTGTTGGCCTCATAGCTTCAATCAACAAGCTCTGAACCTGTATGGCCCAAAGTAAGCCCTTCAATGAACAGTATATATTAAAGCCAAGTCTCCATCTTCAAAGGCCCCTAGCAGTGGATAGAACACAGAGATGAAAGGCTTGTTGGGAAGAGATAATTAAAACTTAATGGATGCTTGTCGTATAAGTAGGTGCAAAGAAAAATGATCACTTTAGGTATTCACAAGGAATTTATAAAGAGTTCTCTGTGTTATGAGTAATTACTTTGGGATAGTTAACACTAGGAAGATGACCCCTAAAAGATGTGGGTCAAAACTAACTGCCCAACTATCTCTTCTGTTATGTTTTATGGGGTGTTTTATACTCGATGTAAGAAAAAGACACTAAATCCCAGAAAATCAGAGAAAAGCTGACCTCTTCTGAAATACTCTATTGAATTGGTTCAGATTAAAGCAATGACCTTTTGATTTTATGAGGTCTCTCCTAACAGGCCTCCAAAGATTAAAGGGCATGACATGTAGCTTGGGAAAAAAAGACTGATTAGAGCCTTTGACCAAATGGTTTCAGAAAATAGAAACATCTCTTGCCTCAGGTGGTGGCCACAGAGGCATTTGCTCCAATTGCACCCAACCACAGCCTCTCAGGAAATGGTGGATCCACCAACAAAGCCAGATATGGACTTAGGTGTCAGAAAGATGAGGAATAATTGTACAAAGCTTTCGGCACTTCAATCTCCAGTAAGCTACTATGTCTGCCTAGTGGCAGGTACTTTTGTTTGGGCGTGTCAGATGACTCGAGCTTGAATGAGCTTTTTCATGCACATTCCATTTGAAGAAAAGTCTTGCTGTGTTCTTTTCTTTTGTCATTCATGTGTCTGTACAGTACAGTAGCATTGCTTTCTCCCAACCCAACCACCCCTTTTCAGTTCTGCTCTTCCTCTCATTCCCCTCCAACACTCTAAGTTTCTTAATGTGGCTAGAAAAAAAAAATAGTCATTCTGATGTCAAATTGTGAATATGCTGATGGCGTTATTTTCTTCTCATCTATGTGATGTTATTTGTGCACTGTACACACATCTGAATACTGTGAACATGTGACTAGTACTAGCAGAAACTCAGCTAGAAACCAGGCATTTGCCACAGGTGAGAGAGTAAACATAGACACAGGGACAAATATTGAGAAAAACAAATATGAACATCAAAATGGAAAGGGAGAGAGAATATAGACTAGGCTGCACATTGATTTGTTTAGTTTGAGGATTCTCTATTTGGAAAGCAAGATCCCTTTCAAGAAAAAGTCCTGTATGGTAACTGTAGAGATGACCTTTCTTAACAATCTGAAGTCTCTGAGCCAATGCAACATATGAAGAGTGCTTCTCAAGAGAGTTACTATCAGAACATAAAAGTTAAAAATAAAATTCGCAAACCTAAAAATCTTATCGTTTTTATTAAATATTTAAGTATTTTCTGATATGTTTGTTGTAGTAATAACTTAATTTCAAAACTATGAGAAGAAATTCATTATATAGGTAAATAGATCATAATCAGTGGTGGCAGTGGAAGAAAATAAAATTTGACTGTTTACTTTAAAAATAAAAGCAATCACAGTGAGCCACATTCTCCACACTGGTCCTTCACTGTCCTGCTTCCTTCCAGGGACCACAGGACTTCTTAGAGGAGAAGCTACTTTGAACAAAATAATAAAATCCCCGAATGTTTTAACTTTTATAATGGACATTCTCAAATACATACAAAAGTAGAGAGTATATTTTGCCAATCTTGTTTTATTTATTTATTATGTATTTGTTGCTGAAGTACTGTAAAGCAAATCATTTCATCTACAAATACTTCAACTAGTGATAATAAGGGCAATTATTACTTCACTTGGTTTTCTAATAACCACCATGCCATTATCACGCCTCACACAAAACAAGTGCCTAATATCAGCTAACATTCTGTCCATATGGAAAGTTCTCTGATTGTCTCAGACATGTTTTTTACGGTGTAAGCCAGGTTCCAAAGGAGGGTCACACGGTGCATTTTTCTCCTCTCATGTCTTTTGTTCTCTATAATAATATTCTTCCCTGTTTAATGACACTTGTTGATGAGATCCAGAACTTTTTTTAAAAAAGGCAAGAACTTCCATGCAGGTGGCACTATTCTCCAATGTCTCTCGTCCGTTGTCCCACGGGAGGGATGCTGAGATTGGCCAGTGGGTCAGATGTTACCCCGATCCATCCCTTACAAAGGTCCCTGTCCTTTCACCTAAAACTCTTAGTGTCTTTGGGTGATGATTGGCTAGATCCTTTATTCCACTGGGGTTACAAGATAGTGACTATTTAAATCAACCACTCTTTATCAAGTCATTCAACTGCCTGCATATCAGTTAGCATGTTATCCAGCAGCTGTGTCCTTTTTCCAAAGATAACAAAGACTGCAGTTATTTTTATGACCAAGTGAAGCCACCAACTCTGTGAGGTGCCCTGGCCATATGCCTGCAAAGGGTGGAACTAGATATCCTGTCAAAGAGTGAGGTGCACAGGAGATTTCTTCAACCAATGTCAAAGCTGTCTCTGTATCATTCAATTTTTGACAGTGAGAGTGAAAAGAAATCGTGCCTCCGTCCTGAGCGTGTCCTCAAGATACTTGGTGTGAAGCCGGATGGTGGAGGGTTGTCTTTACTTAATATGATGAAGGTGTCCTCCAGGCTCGCCAGAGATTTTCTCCATTAGCTTATCGCAGAAGGCCATGGCTCATGTTGAGTCTATTTCTCACTTGATATAAAAGTCAAGCAGGCAGAAGACTGAAAAATCCATTCGAGATTTTACTCGGTGTCTCTGTCTTCTTCAAATAAAGCCAATCCCAGAGAATAAACTGTGAGCTGAAATAAGCTTTCTCCCAGAGGGCCCAGGGGCAAATTGAAGGCTCAGGCAAAGAATTAGTAAAGGCTCAGAGAATGAAATAAATGCTTGTTTCAAATGTAATGTGAAACCATTGCAGACTAACACCAACCTATTCTCTGAGAGAATAAAAGAAGCCCATCTTTTCAAAGTGCAAGGCCCTTTTCCACAATAGGTAGCAAATTGACTCCTAACTCTACTGGGCCACCAGGTCCAAAAGTAGCAAAACATTATTTTTATGTGACGGAGGAAGGCTCATCCTTGACCCACCTGAGTGCCTATTGGAGTGGCTCAGGACAAAACATCATTTCTCTGGTCCCTGAAGAACTCCCTGTGAAAACTACCGAATTTTTTTCTCTTTCTCTCTCTCTCTTTCTCTGTCTCTCTTCCACCCTCCCCCTCTCTCTATCTCTCTCTCCTTTCCTCTCTCTCTTCCATTCCTTCGGTCTCATTTGAGATACTAAAAGTCACATAATAGATGCACTGGCTTTGGAGACAGGGACAACTGGGCTTAAATCTACATCCAGCCAGGTACCTGCCTGCCAGGTGACTGTACCCAGTTTCCTCTAATAAAATGGAGATTATAATATTTAGTTTCCAGAATCCTTGCAGGGTCTGTAGGTTATGTACACAGAATACCCAGAGCAGTGCCCAGAGTACAGAAGATACTTGATAAACGACCCAGTAAATGGCAGTTACCACTCTGATTTTTAGAGAATGCCCAATTCCTAGAACAATTTAACACCAATTAAGTTTCTTTTCTCATAAAGCACATCTAGTCTTTACACCAGATTTCCTGCCCTTTCCACACTCTTTGCGTAGGGTGGAGAGCATCTGCCTGCATGTCATCACTTCATCGCTGGCTTGGAACTTGCCATGTGCTCATGGTTCCACCCAGGAGGAATAGAACAGCCAGTTTAAAAATCTCGAAAATATTTCCCTGTGACCCAGCACAAACTCAAATCTAAGAGATGTTTAATTGCTGTTCAGCATACAAGGTGAGGTAAGAGTCTTCCTACTCAGAGCTGGTGATATATAAGGCTGGAGTTGCTCAATTCTACCTCCAAGCTCACTTCTGGACTAAGACCAACAATATTTAACCAATTTGCCCTGGCCGGTTTAGCTCAGTTGGTTGGGCATCGTCCTGTGCACCAAAAAGTTGCTGGTTCAGTTCCCGGTAGGGGGCATGCAGGAGGCAGCCAATTGATGTTGCACTCTCGCATTGATATTTCAGTGTTTCTCTCTTCTCACTTCCTCTCTCTTTGGGGCTGCTCAGTGCAAGATGTAACCAGTGTCTCACTTGACAAAACTGGGCTTTGCCTTCTGGTAGGCACAAACTCATCCTCTCCATAGACAGGGATTGTGCCTTATCCTCACCAGTCCCTTCACAAGCACTGCCATTCTGCTCCTAAAATCTAGTCCATTGGTTTGTGCCTTGCTACGTGCTGACAGATTTCCTGCAGGTCCTAGGATTCTGGGTACCAGATGACCACTTCTGTTCCTCCATTTCTCAGTTCATAAGGCTGGATGGAAGGTACCCAACCATTTCACTCCCTTAAGATGTCTATTTGTCTGGACTGAGTCCTCTTATTGCTCTACTTTGTGGAGATCTCTCAAGGACTAAAACTTCCTTCAGCATCTGCAGGAGAAAGTGTAGCCCAGAACCTAGACCACCCTTCTTGGCTGATGAGTTTAAGGCTTAGCCTCCCCCAATAGGCCCTGTCTACCCATACCTGGGGGAGCCTTATGACAGGACATTTGAATTTAGAACTGATATTTTGAACTTGTTTGTCACTGACTATTAGCAGGTGAGGGTCATAGTCTCAACATGCCATATGGTGGAGTCATCTTGTTAGGAATCTCTTAACCCATGGTGGCTCCTCTACCAATGGCAAGAAGCAAAAACAGAACCTATATTGATCCTATCTTCTTTGATTTGCTACAAGCATTTTTGTCTTGGCTCATAAAACAAAAAATCATTGATAAAAAATGTCTAGAATGTTATTAATTAAGAACAATAAAAACAGGATACAGAACTTTTCAATGAAAAGAAAGATGGCCACCTACAGGTAATCATTATTACTACTCCTGAGTATTTTTCTCAATTCATTGGGTATAAAAATTCACATGTGTAAAATGACCAAGTTCTAGAGATCTGTTGTGCAGCATTGTGCCTAGAGCTAACAATACTGTACTTAAAAATTTGTTAAGATGGTAGATCTCCTTTTAACTGTCCTTACTGCAATTTT
>NW_005371230.1:2314738-2363773 GCF_000412655.1 Myotis brandtii | reverse complement strand
ACATATATAAGCACATATTTTTTAATCCTCACCCAAGGATATGTTTGTATGTTTATTGACTTTAAAGAGGAAGGAAGGGGGAGAGAGAGAGAGAGGGAGAAGCATCAGTGTGAGAGAGAAACATTGATCAGAACAGACTCTGAGTGTGGATTAAACCCTCATCCTTCTTGGTGTACAGGGAAACGCTCCAATCAACTGAGCCACCCAACCAGGGCTACATATTTCTGTTAAATTTTGGCATTTAGTTATAATTTTTTTCACTTCAAACAAGGAATGAAAAGTTACAGGATCCAGAAAATCCAATGTATTTTTTACTGCTACACATGTGATAAATGTTGACTAAAATGGATGTTTATTGATAGTCGCTTGGAAACTCGACCATGATCATGAAACACTAGAGGCCCCATGCATGAAATTCATGCACAGGTAGGGTCCCTAGCAGCTGCCGGCTACTGGCTGGGGTGCCTCCCTTCCCCTGGACACCTGCTGCCACTGCTGGCCAGAATTCATGCACAGGTAGGGTCCCTAGCAGCTGCTGGCTACTGGCTGGGGTGCCTCCCTTCTTCTGGCCACCTGGTGCCACTGCTGGCCCCGCCCCCTGGTCAAACTCCAGGTCGAATCTCATTCAAGGGGACAATTTGCATATTAGGCTTTTATTATATAGGATTATTTGTTATACTTGTTTTATAGAAATTCTGGCAACTATTTTGAGTCTTTCAAAAAGCTTATAGTCAACTAACTGTAAAATTCTAGTTTAACCCCTTTTCCTATCACAATGCATGAGTTATTTAATTTCTTTGAGTTTCTGGGCCTTCCTCTTAAAAATTGGGATATTGATACATACTGACCATAAAATAGGGTAGTGTGTGTTTCATCACTCTTTTGCAACTTTTTGCCACCATAACATGCATGACCCAGGACATCTTCATGTACAATACATACCATGAGCACTAACTGGAATAGCTGTATTACCTCTGCAACATGAGAAAGATGTTAGAATGCAAATGAATGCAGATAAGTTCAGGCCGCTTAAAGGTATAAAATAAGTGACATTTTCTAAATTAAATCTACCAGTGTTTCACAACAAAGATGTTGAATTCTGTGGTGTTAAAATCCATAATAAATTGGTAAGCGGCGAACCAAATAAGGTGCTATTATTTCAGTAATTATATTCAAGTGGAAGGTCTATTTCTCACTTTGCAGAGATTTCAGCCAGGTGGGTAAACATTTTGCAAGTTTGAATACCACCTGACAAGAAACAATTAAGAAATGCAGTATTTAATTTGTTAATTTGTTGCCTGATATAAATTAAAGATGAATTAAGCTGTGTTCTTTATTTATTAGCAAGATTCACGTAAACAAGGTTTAGAGAAATAAATAGAATTGAGTTTCTTTGTGCCTGACTTTAATTATGAAATAAGTTTCAAAGACAGCTCCTCATTTGTTCCACTTAGAATAATTCAGAAAGCAAATCTCTGAGCCATAACTGATGGCTTTCAGATAGCACCTTCATCTCAAACACTTGCTTGTTATAAAAACTAAATAATATTCTTGTAGGCATAACTTCTGATTCCCTTTGATTCCTAACACTGAATTCTTAGTAGTCATTTAAATAAGAATGAGCATTTAAATATGTTAATAAACAAATTCTGTATTTATACACATATTTCTATATGTATATTCAAATTATACAAACAATTTGTAATATGTGTAAAATCTAATTGTAATTAATGGGAATTCACTGTCAATTCCCCTGGCAAATGAGGTAACTATCATTAAAAAATCTACTCAGCAGTATAATTAGGTTTTTAAACTACCTAACATTATTTTCATCATTGCTGAGGCTACAATTTTTTAAAAATATATTTTATTGATTTTTTACAGAGAGGAAGGGAGAGGGATAGAGAGTTAGAAACATCGATGAGAGAGAAACATCTATCAGCTGCCTCCTGCACACCCCCTACTGGGTATGTGCCTGAAACCAAGGTACATGCCCTTGACCGGAATCAAACCTGGGACCCTTCAGTCCGCAGGCTGACACTCTATCCATTGAGCCAAACCGGTTAGGGCTACAATTTTTTGATAGAAACTTTATCCCAACTATCAAGAGAAAAGAAAAAAAATACTCCTTTGTCTATCATCTTAAAACTTTCACTTCCTGTGGTTCAATGTGAAAGCTGATGCATCTGTTTAACATCAAGCAGTTTTCAGAACTCTCCTTGAGCATTTCCACCATCGGTGATTCATAACCAGCTCCTTTATGTGACCGTGTGATATAGCTTTCAAGTCTACATTTTAAAGTTGTTTCAGGGACCCACTTAATCAGAGTTACAGAGGCCCATTGCCTGTCCTTCATCTCCCTCCCCATACACACACCCTGCATTTCTTCTCAGCATCCACACCTCCCACCCCACCCCGTCTGCTGTGGCTGCTCAAGCCATGGTTTGCCAGCATGCCTTTAACCAAAAGGAGCATTCTGGGTTTGCTCCATACCATGTGTTTGGAGAATTAAAAATAAAAACACTACTTTATGTGAGCTCTTCAAAAGTTCAGAAAATTGAAGGAGGAGGATTTGAAGATTTGCTTATACTGCTGTTTCATTATTGGTGATTTTTAAATGATATTCAGGGGATTAAAAAAAGATTGTCATGGAATTAGCATATATGATTCAGGACAGCAGGTTATACTTTTAGGTCAGAAATGGAATTGGAAAGAAAAGAACAAGCCCCTTGAGGCCAGGGATGAGATCGGTTCTGTCCGCTGCTTTATCCTGCACCTGGCACGGTGCCCGGCATGTAGTGGGCACTCAAAAGTGTGTTTATTAAAGACATAAACAAACAAGAATGAGGAAGAGCAAAAGAATCAGATAATAGCATCTCATCCCAAACCATGATGTAGCCAATCTGGAAAAATCATGATGACTTGCATGCTGTCATGGTCAGAGCTATCTGATGGAGTTAGCAAAGGTTAATAAAAACAGCACATGGGGTTGTTTTTAAAATAATTAATAACTGCTTCATCCCCACGTCCACCTGTGGTGTTATTTACTGTTTCCAGCCTACCTATCCATTTACCTTCTCCTGTCCCCCCGGGGCAAGGCCAGAGCAGAAACCCTTAAGCCAAGAAGAAATGACTTCCTGAGTGGGACCCAGTTATAAAATTCTATTGTGAAAGCACAGGATGTGTCCTGGAGGGACGTATGCGGAAGATGGCCATCTGCACTCCCCTGCCTAGCAGGCTTCCCCTCTTTAAAACCAGAAATGAAAGTTATTTGGGGGTCAGGCCCTTTCTTTTCCCCCCACGCCCCCCCCCCAAAAAAAAAACACACACACAGACACACACAAAAGCATTCACTAGGAGAGTAGAAGGGCTATCAGATATGAAATTATTTAGAAGTAGAACAGAACTGTGCTTAATAGCATAAACGGTGAGGCCCAGCTTCCCAGTCCCATCCCGCCCCCTCACTAGCTCTGCAATGTTGTACAAGGCACTGTCCCTCTCTGTTCCTTGGTTTCCTCAAACACACACACACACACACACACACACACACACACACACACACTAAAGCATTCACTAGAAGAGTAGAAGGGCTATCAGATATGAAATTACTTAGAGGTAGAACAGAACTGTGCTTAATAGCATAAACGGTGAGGCCCAGCTTCCCAGTCCCATCCCGCCCCCTGCTAGCTCTGCAATGTTGTACAAGGCACTGTCCCTCTCTGTTCCTTGGTTTCCTCAACTGTTAAACGGTGATAATATCTACCTCATATGATTATTATAAAGATCAGATCAATTAAACCTCTAAAAAAATAAATGGATTCTTTTCAAGTTCTTTGCACAGTCCTGGCACATGGCAAACACTGTGTCATCGCCTGGTAATTCCGCAAACGTGCTAAAAGTCACACTATTCCTAAGTAGCAGACATAGGATTTGAACCTAAGACTTTCCACATTCAAAGCCCAATCCGCTTCTACCATATCACAGTGGATGAGATGCTTTCCTTATCATTAGAATAGAATTATTCCTCTCATTGAGGGGGCTGCTCATTTGCAAAACTGGAGAGACGGTTTTGAAAGGCTGCATTAGAGATGTTTTACTAAATAGGAAATGAAGTTTTGAGAAGATAATTGTCAAGTGAGTGTGAAAGCCATAAAAGAGAACCACAGGAGCCCAGGGCACCTGGTCTGAGACCTGAGAGGGGAAAGGCCGGCTTGGAGGCTCTTCCTCAAGATCAGAGAGCCCCTGAGTGCCAGGGAGCGAAGATGAAGGACCTCGCTTCTCTCCCCCTCACCTGCACCTGAGCTTTCTTCTGGGCGCTCACCACCAGGGGTGGAGGACCATGCATATCTGTTTCAAGTTCATGCTGCAAGTAGTAACCTGGGAGAATCAGGAGAGGATGATGTTCCCAAGCCCCAAATTCAAGAGGATTGGAACTCAGGACAACCAGAGTCTAAGGCGACAGGAAGTCAAGGTCAGTGACTTGACCGAAAGGTCTTTCACCAGATTATGAAGAGACCAAGTTGTTCCAAGTGAAGGTGCAGCCAAGAAAAGAGAACAAAGGGTTCTAACGAGATTGGTAAGCAGGATGACAGGATGAAGGCTGGAAGAGTAGCCATGGAGAGTGATGGAGTGTGTCATGTGAAAGTAGCTGAAAGAGAAACTGAAGCCAATGAAAGAAGAATCAGGACATGTAGGGCTAGGAGGGGCCGTGGCATCACCCATCAGCCACTGGGATCCTTTAATACAGTAAGGAAACCCGGCCACCTGCCCATGTGCTTGCCCAGGGAATGGTGGAACAGGATGGAGAAGGGCAGGATCATAAGGGAAGGACAACTTGGACAGGCTTTCTTAGAAAGGGAGAGGGGGTTCACTGACGGCCTTTTTCTTTCAAAAGGGAAGAAAGAATTATAAAGCCACAGGGAAGGTGCGCGTGGGAATTAAACAGCAAAGAGGCACTTCACTCTCTGAAACATGGGAACGTGGGAAATAAAGGCCCAGACACGGAGCAGGGAAGCATGAATTGTGGTTCCTTTTGGCAGTTTAAAAGGATATAAGAAGCCCTTTGAGAAGTGACACAATGAATGAGGGGTTACAAAATTTAATATTTGGGAGTAGGGAGACTTTAAACTCTGTAGGGTACTTTATCAAGTAAAAAAAAAAAAATCCCATTGGATAGTTAGCTTATATGTTTAAAAAGTAGTGTAAAGATTTGTATTTTTTAACTATACCACATTTTTTGTTGAAGAAGCAAAATATACACTAAATTAAGCCTGATTTTATTTTTTAAAAGTCCTTGGGTGACTACTATGGTAGGGGCTAGGGAATTCAGCTGGAAATTTATAGCGCTTATATAGGGTTTTCTGCCCTGTATTTCTTGCGTTTGTATTGGAGTAATGAAGAAATATGGAAGCCGTCGGGTGGCCAAATAATATCTGTAAATTCCCATGGATAAAGCCTCCACTTTATATTTCAAAGTTATTAAGTTCAAGTCCTGTTATGGTCCCAGTTTTATTAGTTTTTTGCCCATCAATGCAATTATTGATTGATTAATTCTTAGTGGCTTTCCAAAGTAAAAAAAAATTATGGCTGAAGTAAAACACTTCACGGAGAGGAAAACATAAAGTATATATAAAGGGGAAATTTGAAGGATAATAAAACCTTATTCCGGCCCAGCAGCTCTCTGGTGCAGAGGACTTGCGACAAGGAGAAGATTCTGGTTAGGTGTGGATTAGAAGGGACCAGACCCGCTTGAATGGGACCAGCGCTGTGTTTAGTCTTCAGCCCAATAATGATGCCCAGCCCCCAACTATGTGCAGTGTGCAAGCATCTCACAGCCTCCTCTTACTCTGCCCTGCAGTCTCGGGGACAGACATGGCGAATGGCCCCTTCTGAGAACACTGAGTCTCAGAGAAGTCAAGTGACTTGTTCAGTATCACACAGCTAGACCCGGCAGACCCAGAATTCAACTGAGGTCCTTTTTCTCTCTCCCTTCTTTTTTCTACTTCTGACCCAGACCAAAGAGCGAGTTTAATGAGTAGAGTTATGACTGGGATTCCAGGGGGATAGCAGGCCCACTAGTGACACCTGCGACCCAGAATGGGTTTAGAAGGCCAGGCAGATGGAAAACTTCTTTTTGAACTTGTCTTGACCACAAACACAAACCAGAAAGCATTTTCCCTGGAGGTCCCAGGACTGTCTTACCAGCTTCACTTCAAAGATGGCATCCTCTTTGGCTTAAAGGACCAAGTGTTGCAAATAAAAATAAGGGAGAGCCAGGCCGGTGTTGCTCTGTGGTTGAGCGTCCACCTATGAACAAGGAGATCATGGTATGGTGCCCGGTCAGGGCACCTGCCTGGCTCTATCCCCAATGTGGGGTGTGCAGGAGGCAGCCCATTGATGATTCTCTCAAATTGATGTTTCTTCTCCCTCTCCCTCTCCCCTCCTCTCTCTGAAAACCATTTAAAAATACTTTAAAAATAAGAATAAGGGAGAAGAGGGTGTCAGTTTCTCAGTGTCAAAGGCAATCCGTTTTATCCCCCCGATAACTTGGTGTCTGTGTAGGTTGGAAAAGTCACCTCTCAGATAGATGGTGATCTCTGGGGAGTCACATGCCTCCCTGAGAGCAAAGGCTGTCTTCCAGGTGACTCCCCTGGCCCACCCTGGAGACTTCCTTTCCAGTCCTGATCTCCAGGGAATTTGGGGTCTGGTAGGAGATCCAGGCCAGGCTGGAACAAAATTACGTCTGCAAAATAAACTTCATAACAAAACATGTTTATTTAAACATGGAAGTTGAGCCGATATAAAATTGCTATTTGGGGGAAGTAAAAAATGGTAGAATTGTGACAATTGCATAGGTTCAACCTAAGAGTTGCATGGACCATAATCCCACTTGGAATGCTTGTTAAATGATACAGTTGGACCAAATCGGCTTACTCACATTAAGATTTCTGATCTTAAAAGTCACAGCTCTTTTCCATAGATCTAATGTCTAATCCTTAAGTCCAAAAACACCCACTGCCTTTTTAACAATAGCTCGAATAAAAATGAAAATGTTTACATTAAATTAGGTATGGCAATTCTTTTATTATTACATAAGGGAGAATTTGATTTTGGCTGTCATCTTGTCAAGTCTTAAAACTTATGTCTATTTTTTTCCCATTCAAAATCATGTCTTCTCTAATAAATTAAATATACTCAAGAGAAAGCTACGGAACTTAGCATTCGATGGTATTTCAAGAAACATGGACTAAGAGGATAAAAACTGATGGAAATTGAATATGTCTCATCATGCTATTGTACAAGAGGTGGACCATGGCTGTAATGCTGTGGAATGTGCCATGCTAATGTCACTCCCTTCCTCCCTCTGCTCCTGTCACCTTTAATGACCTCTCCCCTTTACTCTGCCTGTCCAGACCTCACCCATCAGATCCCAAATCTTTACATGGAATATTCTTTCATTGCTATAGCTAATGCGCTATCCTGTCTTCCTCAAAGTCTATACGAACAGTTTAATACCCATTTCTTCATTAGGTGGACTAATTTATGCATTTTATTACTTCTGATACTCTGTGCACATTTTGATTATCTTATGTTCTTTGGGGCACCTCAAGTGGTATTAGGCTCAGCGGAGGGACTTGAGGATCTATCTAATGAATAACAGTTATTAAAATGTAACAGGTATAATCTTCCTGCTTTGAAAATTTACATAATACAGTTCAACATGAATATTCAAATCTATTGACACCAAAGCATAGAGGTATTACAGACAAAGATCATAGATAGATTACATAAATACCATATAAGTTTTGTGGATATAATTATGCACAGAGAAACAAATTTTTCATCAACATGGATAGGAAAGAAGTATTAAGTCACTCTCACTTAGCCAGGTAGAAGTTGAACTTTGGTAGGTTTTTTGAAAAATGGATAGGCAAAATACGAATTTATCATCAGGCACAAAGTGGGATTCAATAAAAATAGTCCAAAGTGACACTGAATAAAGAGGGGTGGGAAAATTCACAGGAGACTATCCCAAGGATAGACCAAGAGAAAAATAGTGAGACAAGGTAGCCAGCCCTTAAGGAGCTGGATTTCAGGGGAAAGGAAAGGTCTAGTATCATTGCCGGGGTGGTAGCTACCCTAGAAAGACGCCCTGTGGCCGGAGGAGATGAGATGTGATGAGTGGATCCCTGAGATGTACTGGTGGTGAGACGCCCAATGTAAGACGACCCATGGCCTCGAATTGAACTTGAGGTGGTCTAATGGGGGAAGTGGATGGTTACCTAGAAAAGCTGATCACAGCCACATAAGACCTTGAACCTTGTGGGAGAGATGAGTAAAGCCCTGTGGGTGTAGATACCAGGAAGAAGCCAAGCATGGGTCTATGATAAATATCAGTGGGAATAGAAGAGAAAAGAATATGAAAGAAAGATGATGGCTGTCACCAAAGTGATAGGATAAGCAAGCAGTAGGGGGTGATTTCAGAGGAGGGCATTTCAGAGCAGCAAGTAAGCGGAACTAAATCAACTGCGCCAAGATGTCAAAAGGACTATGTTGGCCCAGCCAGTGTAGCTCAGTTGGTTGAGCATCCTCCCAGGCACCAAGAGGCCACCAGTTCAATTCCCAGTCAGGGCACGTGCCTGGGTTGTGGTCTCCATCCCTAGTAGAGGGTATCCAGGAGGCGGCCAATAGGCGGCTATCTCTCTCTCTCTCTCTCTCTCTCTCTCAAATAAATAAATATCGATAAAAAACTATTTTAAAAAAGACTACGTTGATCAAGAACTAGTAGCTACTGTGATTTTTTTTATAAAGCGATCAGTGAAAACCTTTCAAAAAATCAACCTTGTCTCCAGTAGAGGGGAAAAAGTCTCTGTAGGTGTACTTTGGGAGGGCATGTGCGATATTGAAAATGAAGGTAACTTTATTTTAAAGACTTTTACAGAATCCCTCCTTTTACAAAGAATGATGAGACACAGTGCGTTCCATCCTGGCGACGCTCTCCCTGGGAGCCACGTGGGCGCTGCTGGAGCTGCATTAATCTCTCCGTCCCCGGAGCCCCATTAGGTCCAGGCAGCCGTAATTTACTAAATTGTATACTCGAAGCCCGAAAGAGTTAACGCGCCTCCAAAAGTGCCTAACATTTACCCAGGGAGTCATTTACACCCGGAGCATCTGGCTGAATATGGATTCCATTGTTTACTGTACCGAGGGTCTCCCACAAAGGAGGTCACATGCTGCCTCTTACAGAAAAGTTCTGGGGAACAATTTCTTTCGTTGAAAAAATATGCACCGACGGCCCCGTTTCCCTCGGTAATCTGCTGTCCTGGTGCTAAAAGAAAAGATGTTGTGGGACATAAACGGAGAGTCTGATTTGCCAAAGCAAACTCCTTTATTCTCCTTTATTTGCCTTTTAATTTCATTACCTACCTGCCGTCTGGGATGCTTAGGGGTGTAGTGAGACCAAGAAACGAGTCGATGTGGGAACAGTCTTTATTTCTGCTCTGGGAGAGGTCATTCTGTCGATTTGTACAAATGTTTGTATTTTCCCTCTCAGCACGCCGGAGACTCTGGCACACTGCTGTTTAATACAGAATACAAGAATAGGAAGACAGAATACAAGAATAGGAAGACGGCACACAGGAATCCATGGTACTCGTTCTCAACAGGGGCCTTAGTGCGCACCTTCAGGAACACTCAAGCATCAACAGGAGCAGTAGCGGATTAGGCATTAATTTTTTAAAATTCCCTCCCGTATTCTGTGGCCAGCACCGCGGGCAGGATGTTGTAGGAAGAGAGGGAACTCTCCTGTGAAAGGAACTTGTAAACTGAGGGAAAGGATACCAGCAAACAAACAAGTACATGCAGAATTCCAGATTTTACAGCAGGCTGGAGATAGCTTTTAACTGATAAGATAACCGTATCCTTTTCCAGGGTGACTGAAACTGTGGCTTAATACGTAATTGCTTAGCTATCTCAAGTGGTTGTATTCGCAACCAACATCTCTCTCAGCAACAGAAGTGGGTGGTCGTTGTCATTGATGTTGTATCTATTTACTTAGAACTTCTGCAGTTGCTAAAATTACTTTGGCTCCTTGTTTATGTCAAAGTTAATTTTACCTTTTCAACATACTTCTTCATCGAGATGAATATAAGCAGAGGTTGTTATGTTAGAGGATTCAATTTTTAAACCATTGTTGGTTTTTTTTAAACTAATTTCCTACATAATATTGTATTTCTATTTACTAGTATATTTTGACCAGGATTGATTTTTTTTTCAGCTAAAATAATGTTTATTCTTTCTAAACATTTGTTAGACAAAAATACAGAACACAGATGAATTCCATTTTAATAGAATGAACTCTTCTCAAAATCACAAATCTGTGTGCCCTACAGTATATCTGTACAAGTCAAAAAACCAATGAAGTGGTTTTAAAACATGAGATAAGATGCCCCTTTGACCTCTACTTCTTGAAAAGAGAATTAATGTTTTCATTCTGATTATCCTAGTTTTCTGAGTATAAATTCTTATATGTATTTGAAGTGTGACTGTGCCGTTCGGGTTATGGAATAATGCTCCCTGTGGCCACACCCATTCTCCCCCCCCCCTCCCACCACACACACACACTTCTCTCTCTGTCCCTTTTGTCTGTGGGTCTCCTGAAGCCTCCTGGGGTTTCTTTAATCCTCCTCCAGTTCTGTGGTTCTTTGCATTTTCCTCTGATCTCTGGACCCTTACACAGCACCACTGCATTCCCAGCAGCCCTTGGGCCACCTTCTCTCCGATGACCCACGCCGTTGCTCACATGTTGTGTTTAATACAAGTAAATACATGCATGCACCAGAATGACTGGAGCATACATCACATCTCCAAGTTCCTTTCACCATGAAACCCAACTCATAGAAAACGCGTGCCTTTAACAGTCCTGTAAAATAAAGAAGGGCGGACATGCTAGGATGTTCTGTTTGATGAAATTTCAGAAATTGGCATGAAGAAAGACCATGTGCCTTCCTCTCTCCTTGCTGGAATTCTGGAGTTGTCCGGCTGGCTTTGAATCGGGCGTCGTGCTCTTTACTCGCACTATGTGTAGATGTGTTTCATTTCATTGTGTATTTGAAAAAACCTTTAGCAAAGGATCATAAGCCACATAGTATTTGCCCATTAACCTAAAGCTAAAAGGGGCAGAGTAGCATGTTCTAAAGCCAAGTAATCTCCATTAAATTATGGAGTAACAATACTTGGGGTTACTGTGAGGTAAATGCATTAAGGCATGGACGTTAAAAGGGAAGCCAAATCTCACCGGCTCCTTATGGTTTGCTGTCGGTCTGAAAGGGGGTCATGTGTGCGTGCCTTTAAAAGAAAGAAATGACTTGGACTCTGAATGTGTACACTGCTGTGTGAAAGTAAAAATAATTTTCTAGAGAGACGATGAGGGGGAAGCCTGCTAAACCCAATAGCAGAGAAATAGAACTACGCGGGGGGAGAACAAGATCCCTGTACAGGTTTTGCCCGTCCAGTAGCAACAGCTACTAGCAGGAAGACGCCAGATACAGCCTTAAAGAGAAAAGGGAAATGTTCATTCACTCTCGCGGGTCCTGGTTCTTCACCTGGATTGCAGCTCATTTCTTTCACATACAAGTGTAGCCATATCTTCCTACATGAAATATGTACTCTACTGCCTTGAAATTTCCACAATAGAAAAAGCAATGTTACCAATGCATGGTCACATTCATAAAAGGAAAAAAAATGAAACACATTTTAGAACGTGTGCTCCCAGAACATCACATGCTTTTATGGGAGCCAATCAGCTAAGGTTCCCAGGGAGGAGAAACAATGAACTAATACAGGAATCTCAGGATGTGGCCTTTTTGTCTGCAAGTATCTGAGACTGCTTTACTGATACCAGGTCATTGATTGTCACTGGGTAAAAGGATCCTCATCTCTGAGATAGACAGGGATTGTTCTCTTGGTTTTATGAATGAAGGGCATCGATCACAATTCAAAGGGCTCACCCGAAACCACACCTGCAGGGCCTCAAGAAACTGCTGATCTCCCAAGCCCCAGGGCTGTGCACCACCGTGGCTGTAACATCTGCAGAAGCTGAACAATGGAGCAAACCTCACTTTGGATAATAGATGTGCCCCAGAAAAATGCTTGCAAATTGAATTTTTGTCAGGCAAATTGTATTTTAAATAAACAATGAGCCACGGAAAGAAACCAAGGGTGGATTTTTTTCATAACATAAAGAATCCTTTCATAGCGTGAAGAATACTTCATCATTTACCTACTTTACAACTCTGGAGTGTGATATAATGGTTGTTGTGCCAGCAAGTGCAGCCTGTAACTCAATACGTTTCCCATCGCTCTGCAGTGAAGGTCTTCTTTTGTCTTTCCTCACAGCCTCTAATGGCCTGCTTTCCTCTAGTGCAGTGGTTCTCAACCTTTTGGCCCTTTAAATACAGTTCCTCATGTTGTGACCCAACCATAAAATTATTTTCGTTGCTACTTCATAACTGTAATGTTGCTACTGTCATGAATCGTAATGTAAATATCTGATATGCAGGATGGTCTTAGGCGACCCCTGTGAAAGGGTCGTTCAACCACCAAAGGGGTCGCGACCCACAGGTTGAGAACCACTGCTCCAGTGTGTCCCAAACATGCCTCATCTAGGACTGACCCATTCTGCCTCTGTCCAAATACTTGACCAGACCCACCAGCCAAGGTCAAAATGCACTGATAGGTCAGGCGACAAATTCACATGCTCCTCTCAGCACTCGGATTGGTTTCCATTTCCGTTGACAACCTGAAGCATTTTTCAAAGCGGTTTCCTCACTCACCTCCCTCTGCCCGCCTCTCTGTCCACTTCCCACTGCTCTGACAGGGTGCAGCCAGCAGACCTCCCTCATCTCTTGTCTTCTGCCCTTCACATACATTCATCTCAGCTCACTTCCCCTTCCTTTTTCTCAAGAGGAACAAGATGCCCCCACTGCTTCCAGAGGCCCGCTGTTCTTTTCATGTCCCGGACCCCACTGCATCCTGCCTTTCCCAGCATTTCCCTTCATTGATGTCCCATTTCCCCAGCTTGTTCAGGCTCTTCCCAGAGTTCCAGCTCTGCTCTCTAACTGCCAACATTGGCAGGAGCTCATGTGTTTTTACCTTGAACATCAACCTCAACCTCAACTGTCTTTGAAGACCATTCTCATCTCCAAATCTAGGGAGAGTTGTCCTTGCTGTTCGCCTCCATGACCTTCTTCAATATTCTCGAAACTTGCGTTGCTCCAAAAGTGGATGTTTGTTCTCCATCTTGCTCCAACCATGTCTCCTTCCCACCCTCCTTCCCATTCCTCCTATTACCAATGGCCTCCCTCTGTATGTTTTCTTGGGAGTATTACATAAAGCTTCAAAACCTTCACAGGATTAACCAGGAACCTAGGAAGTTATATACAACCACTAAGTGATGACATAGATACACATCTGTAGACACAGAAAGATATTACATCCTATGTAGTGGGGGAAATTGAAAAAATGCTATACGGTGCAATGATGGGAGGATGCGTGTGTTTTATTTTCTCTCAAAGCTTTCACAATGCCCATGACCCCTAAGTCCGTATCTCTGATTATAACATATCTTCCTTGAAGTCCCAACAGAATTTCAAAACAAGCTCATCCCAAAACAAAACTCATCAAATTCTGGACTAAATTTGTCTCCCTTCTGGTGTTTTCTGTTTTGCCCTTGACTTCAGTCTTCTGGCCCTACAACCATCTATGCTCTTTCCAAGGTGATCGAGTTAGTAAGTGGAAAAGACGGAACTTGATCCAGGCTGTCTGACTCCAAATGTCCTGCTCTTTCCACCGTCCCAGGTACCTGGCAACCAAGAAATGGGAACAAAAGTCCCTGGCAATCGTGTAAAGGAATTCGATAAGAAGAGAACCAGAGGGGCCCTGAGAGGAGGATGAAAGGCTGTTCCCCCTTCATCCCACACTACACCTGGCTGCAGGGCTAAATCTTTTCTCGATTTGACACAATTTCAAAGGAAGTGCGCTTCCTGGGGTCGCTGGTGGACAGTCCTTTTACCCAGCCGTGATGCGCTTGGTCCGCTGGACCGCAGGTTCCAATGGAAAGCTGAAGAGCTGGGGCCTCCCCCTCTCACTATGCTCACAGCACTGCCCCAGCCTGCCCTTTAGATGCAGGACTCGGCAGAGTCGCCTTTTGGTGTAGTTATGCTTCTAAATTCCTGTCAGACAACAGCATACGGGAGATGTCATAGCTGAAGTACACATTTCTCGTTTTCTTTGGCTTACCAGTGCTGAATAAAAAAATAAATCTTTTTTTTTCTCTGGATGAGTGACAGTATTCAAGCAAATGAACTAAGGGCAGAAGGGATGAAGCATTTATAAACAAACATGGGAGAAACACATCATGATATCATTGGAGAGAAGGAGGTAGGGGAAGACAGAGGCAAGCCAGAAATGGAAACATGGGTAGGTTAGCAATTAAGTGGGGTAGGAGGGTTAAACAAGGAAATGGATTTTTTAAAAATTAAGAGTCAAAAGAAATTCAAACTCCCAGCCCAATTTCCAAAAGAAACAGGATCTCTCTCTTGCTTCTTGTCCTCATGCCCTGGGTACCTCTGAATACCTATTGCATTTCAGCAAACTCCTTCCTTTATTAACATATCTTTTTATTTCTTGAACTTCCTAATGTTCTCTAATTCCTTCCGCTTTATTTTATTTTGCCTGTATCCTGTTTCCTGCTGTGTCATCATTATCACAGCTACTTCTTGCCACATCAGATCATATATCATCTTAAATCCTTCCATTTGCAATCATCATCCTCTCCTGGCAACCCCTCACCTATTGCTTTTGCTAATTCTCCACTAGGCTGTGGTTATTCACCCATTCGGGGCCTTCTCTTTTTTAATATAGCAGTTTGATTACTGCATTTTCAATTACATTTATTGGGGTGGCATTGGTTAATAAGATTATATAGGTTTCAAGTGTATATTTCTCGGATGCATCATGTATAATACTTTGTGTGCCCACCACCCAAAGTCAGATCATCTTCTGTCACTATATGTTTGGCCCCTTTTACCATTTACTACCCCCCTTGCCTCTAGTAAGTTTGTCTATGAGTTTCAGCTTTATATCCCACATATGAGTGAAATGCTATGGTTCTTAGTTTTTTCTGATTGACTTATGTCGCATAGCATAATGTTATTCTCAAGGTTCAAATCTGTGAAGTTACTTAAAGTAACAGTTTTTGAAAGGCTGATTCCAATACCCTAGCAATATTGCTGGATCTTGGAATCACAACATAGTTTAATCAGGTTCTTTTCTAATTTTTCTAAGTTTTACAGGGTTATTGATGTAAACAAATTAATGTTAAGTCAATTGGCTCTCTCTGTGCACAACAAATCGAAAGGACTATGACATCATCACTCAGTCTAGGTTAACTATTCTGATCATTAGCGATTACTCTGTACTTGCACGCAGCTATTGGTAGTCACTCGCAGGAATGCTCTGAATGAATACATCCGTCCCACCAATGCCTACTTTGTGATCCCTGCATCTGAAAAAAACAACATATAAGTGATGGGAACAATTGAGGAGCAGGGTGACCTTAATTGGATGTAATGTGATACATGAATAAACATTTTTACAACAAATGTGCTGTTATTAGTTTCAGATAGAATACTGCACTTGCTAAAACTAGGCAAAGTCTGTCATACTTAGGAGTAGTTTGCTTTATTGCACATATGACATGATCTGTTGCCAAAGTATTCGTATTTTCAGAGTCTAATCAGGGCTAACCTCTGCTTATTACACATGCAAATATCTCATTTAGTATGTGGTGGGTACTGCTAGACCAGTGGTCGGCAAACCGCGGCTTGCGAGCCACATGCGGCTCTTTGGCCCCTTGAGTGTGGCTCTTCCACAAAATACCACTTGCGGGCGTGCACGTACAGTGCGATTGAAACTTCGTGGCCCCTGCGCAGAAGTCGGTTTTCGGCCTGGGCGAGTCTATTTTGAAGAAGTGGTGTTAGAAGAAGTGGGGGGTGTCTGTCGGTCGGGCAACGGGAGACCCGGCGCAGGGGAGGCGCGCGTGATTCATGCATGAGTTGAGTGAGCCAGTCAGTCAGCAGTCTCATTGTGCAATGGTTAGTGGTTGGAAGGGGTCGACCTCAGCAAACGTACCTCAATCAGATTGAGGGCATTTTTAGCAAAGGCCAGCTTAGGAGTACCCTAATTAAGTTAATAACAATGTACCTACCTATATAGTTTAAGTTTAAAAAATTTGGCTCTCAAAAGAAATTTCAATCGTTGTACTGTTGATATTTGGCTCTGTTGACTAATGAGTTTGCCGACCACTGTGCTAGACAGTTACAAAAGGTCAGTTCTTTGTTAAAAAATATTTTTGTATTGATTTTTAGAGAGAGAGGAAGGAGGAGGGAGAGAGAAATATTGACCAGTTGCTTCCTGCATGCCCCCTCCCTAGGATGGAGTCCACAACCAGGGCATGTGTCCTGACCGAGAATTGAACTGGCTGCAACCCCTCAGTGCTAGAAACAATGCCCAACTAGCTGAGCCACACAGGCCAGGGCAAAAGGATGGGTTCTTTTAAGCTTCTGTAGATTTTCTCTATAAAAGTACAAATTTCATTAAAGACATTTTCAAGTATGCTATTTAAGTTTCATCCAGCCTAATCATGCATTAGCAAAGTAATGTAGGTATTCTTGGATTCATACCCAAAGGACAACTAAAACAATACAACCATCACTAGGAACGTCTATTCTTCTGAAGTAAGCCAGTTCAGAGTGACTGTGAATAGACTACACACATACACATGAATATCCAATTCTAGAATTTGCACCTCATTCTGAGTCCCCCTCGCTGAAGTTATTTTTTTTAATTCCTCCCATTCCAATCCAGTCTTCCCCACCAGATCTCACAGATGAACATCACACGATATAGCCAACAGATTCACAGGAAACAGAAAGAATGACTGTCAAGTCCAGGCACCCGGTTCTCCAGGAGTGACATGGGGTCCCTCTGAGGCACAGGGAAGAGTTGGGTATAAAATTCCAATTAACTGCCTCTCCCTTTGGGTGAACATTGGAGAGTTATAGCAGCGGGCAAGGAGCCTGGATTGATAGATTGCAACTGCTAACAGAAGCCCACCCTGAAGTGGCCAACCAAAGAAACCTGAAAGTTAAACACTAATAGTATTAAACATTAATATTGGACCACGACACTCTTCACCTCCTTCCTGTAGGAAAATCAAACAGACAATTTGACAGGAAGAAAAAGAAAATGGCAACACCCCTGTGTCGGTGAATAGCATCACTGATAGGAAGCAAGTTCACAGAGCAGTTACTAGGGGACACAGAGGCAGCAGAAGCAGCAGAAAGCACAGTCCATGCAGTGAGTGCATGCGGATAAAATCAACCGGAAGGCTAGCTCGAGAAATGTTAACAATCATGTGTTATCTCTGTGGTGGGATGATACATGTTTGGGGGACACTTTCTGTATTTCCTAAAAATGCAGCATTAACCAAGAATTGCATTCCTAATGAGGAAATGATTTTAAGGCAAAAGTACTTACAAATCAACTGTACTATTCTACTATATTATATATATATATATACACACACACACACACATACATACAGTATATTGCATAAGAAGAAGAAAAACTCCTCTGCGAATTTCCTCTTAATAATGAATGAGCAGCTACTGTCTGGCCCATTTTTCCGTTTCGCCCAGCATGGGGAGCACCCTGGCGAAGCGTCTCCACGCTCAGCTGCAATATTGATTCACACTGGCTTTTCCATGTCAGTGATCAGGGCGGGCAGAGCCGTGGAAGTAAGTTATGAAAAAGGTTCCCGCCTACTTGTTGTTTTAATTAATCTGGGTCCCTGAATGGCACACAGGCTAAATCGGGTGGCATGGAACCTGTCGCCGTTAAGTAATTAGTTTGAACCCAAACGCCAGTTGCGATCAAAAGTTATCACCATCCGATGACTACTCACCGGCCCATGCGAAATGGGCCGTGGTCTCGGTCTGATTCCTCACGCACCAGTGTCAGTCTCGTGAAAAGCATTACGGGAAGAAGCACTAATTGGTTGACATTCTCAGCATGAAAGCGGGAATAAAAAGATTGAAATCTAAAATAGCCTTCAGCTCGGCCGTGTGGCTCAGTGGTTGAGCATCGACCTATGAACCAGGTGGTCAGGGCACAGGCCTGGGTTGCTGGCTCCATCCCCAATGTGGGGCGTACAAGAGGCAGCCAATCAATCATCCTCTCTCTCATCATTGACGTTTCTATCTCTCTCCCCCTCTCCCTTCCTTTCTGAAGTCAATAAAAATATATTAAAATCAAATCAAATAGCCTTCAAAGTCCAGCTGGGGGTGAAAATGGCCATGTGGCATGGGTGGACTCCTGTGGCCACCATGACGCTGTGTGAGAAGGCAGAGTCCCTTCCCAGAGAGCTTAGCGCAAACCCTGTATTCCTAGGCAGTGGCCGCTGAACCTAAGGAAATGGAACCTTCTGTAGATTTCCCAAATCCTCAGCCCGATCCACTCCCAATCCTGCCTTTTACTCGGCTGTCCCTGGGGAAACGGAACAAAGATATTTTACCAAAAGGCAACAGACTGCAACTGATTTTGCTAAACCTTTAAAAAAAAATTCTCCAAAGGAGATCCCATGTCATTATTACCAAGCAGTGTGTGTTCATCACTTTAATTACAGGAAAAATCGATAGGGCCTGGACAAGGCCGGGGCATATTTTACCCGACACTTGTGCTTGTCCGCTCTGTGAAGCATGCCTCTCTGAGCAGAAATAACAGGCGGGAACTTACCGAAAGCCTGAGCATCCCAGAGCAAAGCTGTCTCACACTCCATCTATCTCATGCGCGGTGCCTGTGCCGAGGCAAACGGCATGTTTGCAGTAAAGGAAACTGAAAACAAGTTGAAAAGGCAATAATGGATGCACTCGCTGATTAGTGCGGCCGGGCACATTACTAACTCGCAAATATTGGAACTAGCACTGATGGAGACAAATGAATTTCTCAGAATTTAATCATGCAGATCACACGACAGCAGAGACCTCCCGTAACCAGTGGCACTAGAATTCCCACGCATGCCCGCTGCCGGGTGCGACGTGGAGGAGCTGTTTGTCTCCTTGCTTTGTGCCTTTGATGATATTCATTATTTACCCTGTGTCTCTTTCTCTTTTATTTGTTACAAATGAACTCCTTTCTTCTGAAGGAGATCAAATGTCTGGTTCAATGGCAGCTAAATTTTGCAAGCTAATAATCTGTTTTTTATCAGGTACATTTAAATACGTGACACATCGGAGAGCCAGCAGCTGTTTTAAATGTGCAGCGAACATTACTAGAAGCATTTTTTTTTCAAAATTTATCTTACAAAAAAACACACACACACACAAAAAACCAAACCTAGCAGCATCAATTCATTAAAAAAAAAAGCAACAAAATTACAAACCTGTTTTCAAAGAAAAAGTGTCCAATGAACTGTCCGCCTTACCACAGAGTTTAAGTGGCCCTATAATTCCAAACTTCTACCATGAAGCTTCATTAAAGTATATAAATTAGTATACTGTCAGCGATGGCATTAAGTATTCAATAAGAGTAGACTTAATGCAATTAATAGCAATTAAAATTATACTTTTATGATGTCAGCACCAGCATTGTAAAGACATAATTGCCTGTAAGGACTTTTGTACCATATTTATCCTCTAAAACTGTCCAATTTATATGAAAAATGCCAAAAACATACCCCATATGGGTACCATTATCTTCTCGGGATTTTAGCAGCCATCCGTCTTCTCCAGCCCCTGCGCATTAGGCTAATTTGCTTTAATTAGTTTTTCTCTCATTTTGTTAATAGGCATGTTGATGTTAAGTTTTCATTTCGGGGCTACAGATGCTAACTTCGCTCATTATGTTGCTATTCGAGGGTCAGTATACTTTGAGATGAGCTGGACGCACCCACGTAAAAGGCATCTCTTTCCATAATATCAGATGCTCGAGCTCATCGAACATACACACCCTGCTGCTGTCTGGTAAGAGCGCATCGCGAACCCCCGAATTAATTAGCAGTTAGATGTGAGAGAGCAGCTCTGCCGTTTCTGCCGTGGCGAGGCGTTTCTGGGCAGACATCGTAAATTAGATGAACTAAGGCACTGACTTCAGAAACACAGTCATCTGTGACTCCGCCGAGCGGTCCCAGCCCCAGGCTTACAAAATCAGGCATTTCCTACATATCGCCACATCTCCTGCCTCAGACTTTAGAGACCGAGGAAGCTGACCTAGTAAAAGCATTGTACTAATTACTATCATGGGTTTTCCTATTTGTAAACTTTTCTAACAGAGGAATCCTATCATATCAATTTGATTATAAAAATAATGACAGGCATGCAAAGAGCAAAGCATATGATTTAAAATGTGGGCTCTCTGAAGACATAAATTTTTAGGGTTTTTTTGCAAATGTTTATTTTTTTATTAAATGTACAGAGGAGAATTTTTTATACAATAATTTAGAAGGTTCAGCAGAGTTCCCAGATGCAACCGAGAGAACTTAGGGGAAACATGAAGAGTGGGCTTGCTTTTTCCCATTTGATAAATCTATTCAGTTTGTACACATGTCTTCCCATCATGAAAGATATTTATTATGGTCATACAACCATTTTCTGTCTTTATGTTATTTTTCAAATGCTTAATAAATGTCTGCTGTCATCATGAAATAAACTATGTAAAACTATGCAAGCTTACAATTGTAAGATTATAAAAATTATACAATTTACTGTTTTCTAACAAGCAATAACATAATTATCAGGTTAGTTTCTTTCAGTAGACTTTTCTTGTAAAGAGAAGTTGATGGTGAAAAGAGTAAACGGGTAAAAATCAAATTTCTCAGATGTCTTTGAGTAGAAAGGAAATACAATAAAAATGTTAAAATACATAATTATGTTAAATATTATGCAGTTTACATATAATATTTTATTCTCAACATAAAGAAATATATTTCTTTGAACATCTGTCAGTAAGAAGACATACTCTCTGGATACTATTACAGAATAGTTTCATAGCTTCCTGAACAACCTGCTTCTGTTGTTTTGTTTTTTGCTTTGTTTTTTTGTAAAACTCCACTGTACTCTATAAGGCTTGAACTGTTTCCTTGAGTCAGCCAATCGTTGCATTGATAAGATCTATAAATTGAACATTTTCATGTAACTGAAAGAAATAATTAAGAAATCAAAGAAATTGAAAGAAGTTAAACTCAATTGCATGCTTGATCCTGTTTAACTGTTAGTCTCCGAGATTAAAGGGGCTTTCACAGGCAAGAATGTTTAGCAACGAAAAAACAAAGTAAGTAACAGAAAGGAGAATAAATTAGGATGTAATGGTCCTTCACACCCTCTCCCATAAGCCTTTCAGGTACAATTTGAATGTAACAAGTATTTCTGTATTCCTTTTGTCTCAGCTGTATTATAAAGCATAGTGATTACTAGTCGCTGGAATTGAATTAGCCTTGTTTATATTTAGTTTCTTGTTTCTAGGAAAATAGAATGAATTGCACATCTACCTTTGTCCCATGTGTATAGTGAACGTACACGCTAAACCAGTTGTTCAGTAACAATGGGATGAGTGCTGGAAAAATAGCACTGTGAAAAAAATAGCCCTGAAAAAATGTATATCTCGAAGCAGCGCGGTAACAAAATGTAAGCACACATATTTCTCGTGACAATTCTCAAATTGCAACCAGGTTGTATTCCAAAAGGCATTTACATGGGAGTTGATTACTTAGGTTTATCATTTCCCATGGAAACTATTTTAAATGGCGGTCCTAAGCTTAATTAACCCCAAATAGAATTGAATTCTAAAATCAGTAGGCTGTGTTTGGGGGAAGAGGGGGGGGGGTTGTAGTAGGGAGTTCTTTTCATTGAGTACTTGCTATAGATTAGTCTCTGTGTTCCGTATTTGATACCTGCTTGCAATCCTATGAGACAGACAGCATAATTATGCTTACTTTATAGATGGTGAACTAGTCCTCTATTTCAGGATGAAAAACCAGAGCCTTCATCCTTAACTCAGATGTGGCCCAGATTTCAAAACAGTGAGTGGGATGTATAGGTGGAAGCTGCTACTTCTCCTTTCAGGCCCCAGGTGTCTCTGTAGACTAAGACGGTGTTTGGCCCCACGGTGACACCTCAATTGGCTTTCCTCTCCTCCCTGAAGAACTAGAACATGGGCTCCCTTCTTCCTCAGGCAAATTCCAGAACCCAGAGTAGCTTTTCATCGTTGGGTGTTGAGAGGAAAGCCCTGTGAAGGTAGCTGACCTCTCCTGAGCACCTACAGTGCGCCAGGCTTCGTTAGAGAAACCAGAGACATTTGGTAAAATCACAACATTCTTGCCTTAAAATTTATCTTCTCCTGTAGGAAGAAGGACAAGCATAGAAACAAATATGGCGACAGTGAGTGGTCAGAGTTATGCAGATAATAAAAGGCTGGGGTGACTGATGGTGACAGCGAGAGTAGTCGGAGAGGGATGAGCTAGTGGAATTATGGAAAGGATGGGTTCGGGCTGAGACTGAATGATGGAGAGAGACAGCCATTCCAAGACCTTTAAGACCTGGGTGGAGGGTGGGGCGGCAGAGGATGCTTATCAGCTGAAAACAATAAGCAGCGATTCTGAGAAGCAGGTGAAAGACCCTATTTGTTTTAGAGAAACAAAAGGAAAGCCAGTTTAGCTGGAGCAGAGCGTTAAAGGGGGAAAGTGGAGGAGACAGAGTGGGGAGAGCGCACTGCTCGCCTTGGGGAGGATTTCCAGGAGAAGTGCTAACTCGATTTGCTTTTTTCCTCCATCACCCTGTCTGCTGAGCAGAGAATGGACTTTAGGGGCACAGGTAGAAGAGGAAGGAAAGGACACGTGAGAGTCAACTGTGATTGAGATCAAGGTTAATACAGTGGCACTAAAGAGAAGTGTTGAGGCTTGAATGCATGTTGGAGAAGAGTAAACAGGGTCGGTCAACAGGACTTGATGATACATTGGATCTGCGATCCAGAATGGCCACCAGGTGTGTGGCCTGAAGAATGGGTTTATGGTGGTGTCGACTGAGAGAGAAGACCTGAGAAGGGGCTGGGTTGGACTGGCTCTTCCAAGGTTCCCAGGACTGGGTTATGGCGGGATAACAACACACAGCACAGGGATGGCTGATGTTGCTGTGATTCTCCTCTAAAACCAGTAAGTTTTGATTCAAACTAATCATTATTTGATGGAATTTTAGCCATTATGATAATGAAGTAAAAAAATGTAGGATTGGTTGGATATAAATTTTGGGGAGAAGCTGAAAGTAATGTTAGAGATAAGTCTCCCTTACACTTCCTATGTACATCAGCCTTACTGTACTTTTCAAATTGTTTTCATGTCTTTCACTTCAAACATCACAAATGATTGCCTCACATCTCCTGTCGATTTCTAAATAATGGACCTTTGTTGGCGTCAGGTGGAGCCAAGGTGATAGCGGCCATCTTATCTTGACGGGTTATTTTTCAATCCAGTGCTTGGTAAGGAGGCTGCCTGTGCAAACACGATGCCTTTCAAGTGAGAAGAAAAATAGGAGCCACCTGAATGGGATGGGCATGAGGGCACTTGTATGTGCTGGATGCTCCTGGAGTAGCATCAAGAGGAAGGTTGACGTCTAATGTCCTGAGGTTATTCTTGGCCTCACATTCTCTCAAGGGGAACGCAGATGCCTAAGTTGTAGGGCTCTCTGTAGAAGATCTATTCTATTTCATGAAAGGCCCCAACAAATCGCCAGGCAGGAGAGAAATAGGACTGAAGCGTGTTTGCCACAGGTACAGAGGTCAGTCAGAGACAGAGCATCTCACTGCGATAGCCCCCAGCCCACAGGACGCCTCGCTGGGAATTTTAGAATAAGCTGCGATGGACATGAGTCCTGAGTTCTATTTTCCTCAGTGCATTTATCTGTAAGCAGAGATAGTAACACTCATAGACATGTATTGTTAAGAGTAACTAACCAAAAGGGACTAAGGTATTTCAAATGCACAAAGAAGATAGAAGGCAAACCACTGAGACTGCTTCAAGAATGAGCTTTATAATCTTGTTTAAACAACTGGATTTATTTACATAGGCCCTCTGCTTTGTCTTTTAATTTAAAAGTTCTGCAAGATTTCACAATCTCATCAGGATGAGAAAATCCTTATAGATTCTCATAGCTAACGGAATTGGTAGCCACAATAATAGACAACTGGTTTCTACAACAGTTTTTTTAAGCAGTATTGCTGTTTGCCACTAGAATTCTTTAAATCACTGAAGAACTGTAGAACAAATAATGGGTTTTCTTTTCTCATGAACATCTGATGAGAGTCATTGTCATTTAAAAAGTGTGTGGCCCTTTTTAAATTCATGCACAGAAGGCAGAAGTTTCCATTACCTGATAATCGCTTACTGCCTCCTGTGTGACTTGGGAGTGATTTGCCCTCTACTGGTGATGACTTTGCTAACCTAAGAGGGATCACTCCTACAAGTAGTATTTAGATCAGTGGTTCTCAACCTTCTGGTCCTTTAAATACAGTTCCTCATGTTGTGACCCAACCATAAAATTATTTTCGTTGCTACTTCATAACTGTAATGTTGCTACTGTTATGAATCGTCATGTAAATATCTGATATGCAGGATGGTCTTAGATGACCCCTGTGAAAGGGTCGTTCGACCACCAAAGGGGTCGTGACCCACAGGTTGAGAACCGCTGATTTAGATGAACATCACCTGCAGAGGCCAGTTTTGAATACATTGAAAGAATATTAGTAGGAAGGTCAACAAGCTGAGCAATTAGGCTTTGCTCTCTCCTGTACCTAAATCAGTGGTTCTCAACCTTGGCTGCACATTAGAATCACCTGGGAATCTTTTTAAAATCCTGATTTCTGGGCCTCATCCTTCGGAAATTCTGTTTCTTTGTTATGTCAATAATATAACTCAATGCTTTAAAAAATACCTGCAATTGTGTTCTCAACACCCTTCTCTATGTTATCTTTAGTTGCCATTTTGCCCCTTAAGACGTTAGAGCAGTGGTCGGCAAACTCATTAGTCAACAGAGCCAAATATCAACAGTACAACGATTGAAATTTCTTTTGAGAGCCAAATTTTTTGAACTTAAACTATATAGGTAGGTACATTGTTATTAACTTAATTAGGGTACTCCTACGGCTTAGGAAGAGCCACACTCAAGGGGCCAAAGAGCCGCATGTGGCTCATGAGCCACAGTTTGCCAACCACTGCCCTAGACCCTAGCTAGGCATCCAGACCAAACAGCGCCTACATGGCCTACATGGAGAACCTCCCTCCCTTCAGGATGTGTGATCCGCTGGCTGTTTTCCTACTCAGTGATTTCTCAATTGCCAAGGCTCTGGGACACTACTTAAGCCAGACCTGCCAATACAGCTCCACCTGAGATGTTGAGATCAATTCCCCCGCGTGGAATAGCTCAGAACACACCAGGTATTCAATCATCATTAACCCGCTCTTGTTAGAACTGCCAGCCCTACTTCCAGTAGCTGCACGCTTGCTTTCTTCATTGCGAAGGAGCCCTGGGCCCTCCAGAGGGATCTTGCAGCAGCATAGCCTGCTAGTGAGAGTGTGTAGACTCTTTATTGGATGGACCTGGTTCGATTCCCAACCCCGCACAATTATTAATTCTGTGAGTTTGGGAAACTTCTATAACCTCTCTGCACTTCAGTGTTTTCAAATGTAGTAAGATGGTCATAAGTGTACATATTTTTATCCAATTCTGGAAGAATTAGAAGAATTATATAGAAAGCAGCTAATGGAGCTCTTGGCTCATGGTTAAATGGTAGTCGCTGAACCAGTCCCTGTGGACATGTTTTTCATTTCCTGAGTCCTTCCCTTGAATCCAAGATTTCGAACCCCTGTAGCAATTGCTAGATTTCCGTAGTGCCAGCAATCTTGTTTCTCATCCTTCCAATGCAGGAGGGGCCTGGTATTCCTGCCATAGCTTCTTTGCCACAGGTATTTTCACCACATAACTAATTGTCCCTAAGACAGTTTTGCTGTAAAAAGATAAAATCACCAAAAGAGGGACAGTAAAAGGAATAACAGAATTTAAAGATTTTCTTGTGAGATACAAAATATTTGAATATATTTAAATGTGTGTAGATTCACGCCAATATTGCACAGATGAGTGATATTATTTTGTGGATCATACCTGAGCTCTTGTCTTTGTTCTGTGGGAAATGTGGGTTCACCTGTGCGCCCTCGAAGGAGCCCTCTCATTCTCCTCCCCATGTCATGTGTTTCCAAAAAAGAAACCAGCTAACTCTTAGGGCAAAAACCCTTGTCACCTAGAAGAAATGCTGACTGTTTTATCACTACCACTATTTAACTATTTTTTCTACCACTTCATCGTAGAGTACTGATACCAAATTGACACACGCAAAAAGAGCTGTCAACCAGTAATTTTATCTTTTTTTATGCAAAATTGCCTTGCAGCCAATTAGCTATGCATTGTCAACGCTTGGGGAAAAGATGTTTGTGGCAAAGATGTCTACCCCCAAAGTACCTAGAACCATTACGAGATGTGCTTGATTTCATTTTCTTATTTCCTTTCTACTAAAAAGGGACTTTGTGAAGGACAAGCATGAAAAAGAGAGTCAGGACTTACGGACAAGACAGGTGCTTCAGGTCATGTCAAGTGTCCTGGAATGTCTAATAAATAGATGGTACAAAGGAACCGGGACAGACAGGCAAAGTTCTGAGACTGGTCTACGTGTTACCTGCTCTGACTCTTCTGCCCCACCCGTTCCTCGGATGTTGAAGCAGGGCTTGCTTGGCCATTGACCCCTTCAGTGAGTTGTGGACATGAGAAAGTCTATCACATGTCACATGCAAAACGTGTCAAGCAATGAGAATACAGGGCTTCAGTGGAATAGAGTCAGGGCCCTAACATTCCTGATATTATGAGTTATTAGCATGTGAAAGTGGCAATGTGCCACGAGCTACCAAATGTCATACAAGACATCAGACATGGGATGAGGAAAGTTCCTCCAGTAGTCTCCAATACAATAGGCTACATCCCTCTTCTAAACAAAACCCACCCAGATGTCTAGGTGACCACAAAGTCTAATAAAGATCTGTGGTTACCACAGAAATGCTGATAGAACAATGCTTTATTCAGGGCAGGGCAGAATGAGGAATTCATTTTCAACCTCAAAGTGGGTTCTCCAATTTTAATATAAATTCATTATGGAAAAGAGCGGCAGTTCATTAACTCCTGGAAACTTTATACTTATTAAGTATTTAATGAGTTTAACCTTTATGTTAAATATAAAATAAGAAGAAACTCTGTACCTACCAAGCCTGCAAAACTTTTCAATCATAGTTATTTTAATCCACTTGATGGAAAAGATTACCTATGTAGACTTCAGAGATTTTAATTTGGTGAAAACTTCGTTTTCGTTTTAGGTTTGGTTTGTCTACCTCACACCACTGATTTTATTGTTTCTCTTTCACTGCCGTCAATTAGGTGGGATTATTTTGTTTCCAAAGACTGTTTTCACACAGGCTGTGTAGCTTTTCGATGAAATATAATCCAACTCAGCCCTTTCTGCATCCAATAAAATCGTCAGTCAGTGTTGGGGGAGCAATCATCGAAATGATGAAATAGCGGTAGTGATGAAAATAAGCAATGGAAAATTCTGCAAAAGCTCAAATTATACCACCGGGACTTCCTAAATCACCACATCCCTTCTCTGGCCGAAAATCAGTTCTCCCTACGAATGGAGAACCTGTCCTTAAAGGAAAACTGCTCTCCTGCGGAAAAATCACCTTCCAGGGGAGCATTCTGCTTTCTGCGACCAGCTCTATGTTGCCTCTTTCACGTTAGCAAGCATTTGCTCTTTCTTTGAGGCACTATTACTGTCAGATAGATTTGGTTCAGTGGGTTATTTACTGTGAACCCACAATAAGCGTTGTAACTCACGTGTTAGAGAGTGCTTGGTCATGGGCCACCCTTCAAATGTTTAAACCCGCACAAAGGTGACATTAGAATAAACACAAAAGAAACCATCAATTTTCAAAGTCTAAAGTATTTCTCACTTCATCTATGAAAACAAGAGTCTACAGTTGGTTTGGAAAGGGTAGAAACGTGATCTGCTGGACAGGGGGGAAGCATAAAGGAAAATCGGTGATAAGTTAGACCCATTAGCATGTCTAATAAGTCCAAAGACCATGATCTTGACTTGGTTCGGGAGAATAAATTGAAGGGTGACTGTATAATAAAAAAGCCTAAAATAATAATGTTGAACATGAACATTGAAAACAAGAACAGTGTCAGGAATGCTTTGAAGGATAAATCACACTGTCCCGAGGAATGACCAAAGCAGAGAAAAATTGACTTCTTTTCTTTATTTCTTCCTCTTTATTTTATTTCAATCATTCTTGCAACCAAACAAACCAAAAAATCTTATTTGTTCTAAACCGTCAGAACTATATCACTGCCACTACCCACCAAGGTATTTGTAATTTTTTAATTTCTTTCTTAAGTTATTACATGTGTCCTTATCCCCACATTACCCCCCCCACCCCCACTCATGCCCTCACCCCCCTATTGTCTGTGTCCATTGGTTAGGCCTATATGCTTGCATATAAGTCCTTTGGTTGATCTCTCCCCCTTACCCCCACCCTCCCCTACCTTCCCTCTAAGGTTTGGTATTTGTATTTAAACCCCATCTAAAAGGTCTCCCTTTCATCCTATTGTGTAACCTATTTGTGGTCAACCAGTTCAGCATTAGGTAGTGCAAATGTAAAATATTTTCCCTCGCATAATGGATCTTGGTGTTTTTAAATATATTTTTTCTAAAACTATTAAATTGGCTACAGGTAGAAGAAACAACATAACAAATTAATGAGTATGGGTGGTCTTGTGACTTTATCATTTGTCTTGGCATCAAAGGAAGTGGTCTCTATTTCTTGTTCTCTATATGCATAGATATGAATGTGGCTGAAGTTTCTGGGCTTCACTTTCTCCATCTATTACCCAGAACTTGACTCGGCTGGAATGTAGTACAGGTCACACCAGGCTACTGTGCAGGGTCTCGCCAACAAGACAGGAAACTCAAGCTTCCTATGTGAAGGTTGTTTCTTTTAGGAGCTATAAGGGCTCTTTCACACCCATAAAGTACCACTTGGTAAATTAAAGCTCTGTCAACTACTTTTGCTACTTCCCTCTACTGTAAAGATATAATCATCACAAGGAACAACTTAGGCACTTAGAGAATTCAGTTATGTGTCTCTAAAGTGCATTGAGTTCCTTTAAAAATCTTATAATTTTGTTTATACTCATTATAAGTACAGGGAGATAAGCAGCATATAAAAAGAGGAAAGCAGACTTTTTCTAAGACTCTGTAGGTGGATTTTATTCTCTATGCAAGACCTAGAGGATTTCTGAAGTGAAGGAAAAAAAGAAGCTAGGTTAGATCAAGCTGATTGGCTTCACGATTGTCACTCTATAAATTCCATAGGTGGTTCAGCACAGGAATCTGAGTTAATTTTAAAATACTGTAAAGTTCACACACAAATATAGGAACTTTCTGAAAAGGCTTTAAATGTCATTAATGTTTTCCCAAATTCCAACTGAACTTTTCTCTTGAGGAGAAAAAGTTAATCACATCTCAGGAAAAATGCATAAGTGTCTCAAAAGCGACATCTCCACCATTGATGTTAGATCTCTGCCAGAAACAAATTCGTTCAAAATAGACTCAAGCCCTAGCCGGTTTGGCTCAGTGGATAGAGCATCGGCCTGCGGACTGAAGGGTCCCAGGTTCGTTTCCAGTCAAGGGCATGTACCTTGGTTGCGGGCACATCCCCAGTAGGGAGTGTGCAGGAGGCAGCTGATCGATGTTTCTCTCTCTCATCGATGTTTCTATCCCTCTCCCTCTCCCTTCCTCTCTGTAAAAAGTAAATAAAATATATTTTAACAAAATAGACTCAAGTTTTTCACTGAGAGAGAAAGTTCATTTACTTCAACTCATTTGCTGGTATTCCACTAATTGCTGAGATGTAGGACGCTGTGTGTGGAGCAAGTGTGAGTTGGGGAAAACTGGGGCTTCAGAGAATCATGGGAGGTGGAAGGGAAAAGGCTTCTCACTTTAGCAAAGACTCATCACTGACTACCAGTATGGTCTTGGAATTGGGGCTTTGGGCCCTTTCTACCTGTAGGTCATAGGCTACCTGTCCATGCTGAAGACCTACCTTCACATCCCTGCTCTTGCATGCTTTGCCCTAATGCAACCAATGCTTGGCCTTCCTGTTATCTCCTAATACCCAGCCTTCTTACCAAAACTCATATTGGCCTTGACTCTTTTTTTTTATTTGTTTGGTAATCTTCAATTGAGGATATTTTTCCTTTGATTTTTAGAAAGAGTGGAAAGGAGAGGGAGAGACAGAGGGAGAGAAACATCAATGTGAGAGAGACACATCGATGGGTTGCCTCCCACTCTTGCCCCATCAGGTTCGAGCCTGCAACCATGGTACGTGCCCTTGATCAGAATTGAACCCAGGGTTCTTCAAGTCTGCAGGCTTATGCTCTATGCACTGAGTCAAACCGGCTAGGTCTGGCCTTGACTCTTGACTTTTCCTTTCTTATGTCATACATAGCCCATTATATTGAGTCTGACACCAATGTCGAAAGACTTCATTTTTTATATAAACTTTGTCACTGGATCAATTGACATACATTTCAAGTGAGATACCTTGGTTATTTTTTTAATTGGATGGCCACTAGTGATTTGAATAATGGGTATTTCCAGAAATACAAATAGTAGATGCACAGCATGCAGGTAAGTTAAGTACCAACTCTACCTGGGAATCAGCAGGTATTCTTGATGACTAAGTACCCACATTTACTTTCTGATAGTTCAGCATCTCTCTAATTACAATTATATTTCATGTCCATCTTCTCAGGGTTCTTGGAAGAGAACACTGTATATAAATGAGTGTAAGCAGGTGGGCTACCAACATTGTCCTGTACTTTGGAATATTGTGACCTGAGATGTAACCAGCACTTGCTTTCAATTCCCCTGAAGTTACATAACTCAGTATAAAGGTTTGAAAATAAAATTAGACCTAATATATTATGCCCATGCGTCACCAGCTTAAAGCTAAATTTAAGTACATATTAATCATTTTGACAAAATAACTCTTGATTAATTACAGGAATATTAAAATAAGTAAAATTTGGACAAGATTGTAGGGTTTCCAATAATTTGATTTTTTCTTTTTCTTTGGGAGTTAGACACATTACTGTTGAATACACTAGACATAGTGACTTTGTTTTCTTGTTTAGTCATTGTGCGCTTGATGTCGGCAGGGCGATTGTATCCTACGAATGTTTATCAGTCACTACATACGCCAACTGCTCCAACTTTTCATCAAGCAATAATTATGTTTACACTCCTACACCCTTTTATTGCTATGTGAAATTCTCTTGAAACCATTTTTAACCTTATAGGTCTTTGAGGCTGAAAAATATTTCCCAATGTATGTTTTTACTTTTTCAATAAACATTTTAAACATAGCAAGTGGTTTTATTTAGTTAATCTATTCATGAATACTGAAAAAAGAAATCAGACCTTTTAAGACATAACCTGTTTTCTTATTCTCATCATTTTAATGCCAGTGGAAAATAACATTCATTTTTGTAGGTAAGGAGATATGAGGAATATTGGATCTATAACCATATTGTGGTTGGCTTATGTTAAAAATATTCTAGTCTTGATAAAATACAGCTCTTTATGAAGGTATAATGAAGTATTACTTTGTTCTTCTCTTTAATTTAGGACCATTGGACTTTATTCTGAAAAAGAAAATATCCATATCATGTTTAATAGTCCCTCTGCATACACATAAAAATACATATATATATTTAATATATATATATTTAAAAGTAACCAATTGGAAATAGAAATGTGCTTTACCGCAATTATCAGAATATGGTTGAAGAATACTTTATATGTTTATGTATGTTACGTACCATAGCCACTGAGGCAGGTGCCACCAGTCACTCTACGCTAGCTCAGAAAGTGGAATTTACTTGCTATTTTGGAAATGGAAGTGAGCCCATTTCCCCCAGAAATGGATTATAAAATTTGAGCTTGTGTGAGGTGGGGAAAGGATGCTTGCAGGGAAAGCAAGAGCCTAGAGGCGCTGGTGGGGCCCTTCCTCTGCTCCTCACAGCACCTAGACTACATTAGATTTATTCAGTTAGCTGACTGTCAGGTTGGACAGTGCGGGCGAGCTGATCCTGAGATGAGAAACAAAACGAATTGATGCAGCAGTCCTGGTGGGGCACGGAGATGCATTAGCCTCACTAAGCTCTAGAGCAGTGGTTCTCAACCTTCTGGCCCTTTAAATACAGTTCCTCATGTTGTGACCCAACCATAAAATTATTTTCATTGCTACTTCATAACTGTAATGTTGCTGCTGTTATGAATCGTAATGTAAATATCTGATATGCAGGATGGTCTTAGGCGACCCCTGTGAAAGGGTCGCTCGACCGCCAAAGGGGTCGCGACCCACAGGTTGAGAACCGCTGCTCTAGAGGTAGCCCATCCAATGAGGCCCCGGGGCCACTCTCTCTGCAATGGTCTCTAAGCTCTGGGAGCAGGCTTGGGACCCAAGACCTATCTCAGGGTTCAGCTTCTCCAAGGACACAGAGATTTGCACCATGTTTAGTTCACCAAGCCCAGCCAGCCAATCCCAGCAGTATTTGCTCTAAGAGCAGAGTCCAGTGTAGAGGAGGGGTCTTTACAAATGATAACATTTGATAAAATCCTCTTAATTTCCCTTCATTGTTTGCCTTATAATTAATACGTATTCCCAGTGTAGACAAGATAATCAACGTGAGACAGAATTTTAAATTGAGGGACAGAGACATAACCTATTTTGAAAGGGTCTTTAAGGGAATTAAATTCCACTCTACTCTTCCTTTCTACTTTCTCACTATAGCCAATGTTCCGGGCAACCTTGACTGTGTTAGTGGAGGCCAGGAGTGGTCAGGGTGCTCGTGGTGAGGGAGGCCTCCCCTCGAACCCCCAGTGGCCCCCACCTTCCAGCAAAGGCCCTGTGGTTGTTACCAGTGTCTGAGGATTCAGCTCTCCATAATGGCAGCCAGGTGGTCTTACAGTCTCTAAACCCCCTTCCCTCTTGTTAGAATGTTAATAGCAGGGAAGAAAGAAAAGTCACACTTAAAAATAGCATCCTGAACATCTTTGTTTTTCTCCATTTGGACTCCCTACTAGAATTCATAAAATGGCAGCTATCAGCAAACACAATCATTTCTCATGCAGGTGTTCAAATCATTTCATTGTTTTACACTTTTCATTTGTAATTTTCAGACTTTAAGGTACCATTTGAATGATACTTTCTAGTATTTTAGATAAATTCTTCATTATCTTAAAAATATATTGTTCTTTAAAGATCTTGAGTATCCTTAGGCTTGTATCAATGAGCAGTTTCATAAATCAGTGAGCCTTTATTGATTATTTTGGGAACCTGATATTTTCAGCCACTTAAAATACCTGCATGGTTAAAGATCCCTCTCTGATGACTCCATTGAATGTGGGGTGTTTTTTCCTGTTTTAGAGACATTTATTCTTTAATATAGGTTTATACGGGCAACTGAAATAAAGTACAGTGTAGAAGTATTAATTACCTTGAAATTCATATCAGGCTGTTTTTCTGGCATTGATTGGTATCATGTTTAAAAAATAAAGTAACCATAATTTTTAATGTCAATATATAGATTAACCTACAATTCAAAATAATTTTAGAGTGTAATGCAGCATTTGTAATTTGGGCCATTTCATCTTTTTTTTCTGGATTTTATCAAAAATTCATTTGCAAAAAGTCATAAAATCCTCTTAATTTCCCTTCATTGTTTGCCTTATAATTAATACATATTCCCAGAGTAGACAAGATGATATGCAAATTTAGGCCATCTGTGGAATTTAGATGTAGGCCACCCGGCAGGTTCTGGATTTAGCTGTCTCTAGCCCATTTCCCGTGTGGCCAGTCCTGCTCCCCCAGCGCCTGGCCCCAGTGTTCTCTGTCCCCATCCTCATCCAGACCCTGACCTTCCAGCCATGGCGATCACTGCTGATCAGCTCTGTTCCACCAAAATGCAGTAGGAGGAAAGCAAGAAGTTTCATGGATTACAAACATAGTGTAGTTGAGAGGTTTGTTTGTTTGTCTTTAATCTTCTACATGCCAAGTGAAAATCATTTTGCTGGGATGTATAATAAGATGGACATCTTCCTGGATTGAGTTTCACACGGCAATGAGAGTTAGTGTGGCAGAGAAAGAAGTAGTACTATTTGCACCATAGGCAATGTTTACCCTGTTCTGTTTCTGTTTTCCAAGAATCATTTCTTCACTATAATCTGTTTTAGTAAGTGTGGTTGTATCAACATTTTAAAACCCAGATACATACATACAACTTGTGTAGAAAAGAACCTAAGAAGTGTGGTCCCACAAGGGAAAACAATGACACAGCTTCTTAGGGAAGTTTTCTGCTAGTTGTCACAAGATTTGCATGAAGAGCATGTGAAGGGAGTGAGAGCCCTATGAGTTATCATTTGTGTAGCAAACTTACATCAGCACCCCTACGGGAACTTCATGCGAGTCCCCAACGTTTTCAGAGCAATTGGCTAGGATGGCTGTCTCTTCTCTGACTAACTGAAGGCGCACTGCATGATTGATTTGCTTGTGTTCCATGGAAGAGAAGCAAGAACAAGAGCCTTAAAGCTCCTGAGCAAGGCATAGAGCTTACAATATTACTTGTAAGACACAGGAAATTCATAGCGAGATGGGAAAACAGATGGTGTTTGCCTAGATCTGGGGATGATGTTGTGAACAATTGGAGGTAGGAACATCTAATTCTGAATGATGTGTCACTCAGTTCGTGCACCCTGAGAAATTACCGCTATATTACTCTGGTAGTGAATGATTCTTTTGGTTTTCAGTATTAACGCATCTACGCGGCAGAAGGTTGGGTTGCTAACGTTCTCTTGGTCATCTTGTAAATGTACCGGGGACCCCGAGCCCCTGCATCTTGTGCAGTCACCCACCTTGTTAACCACAAACATGAAGTATTTCTTTTCTTAACTATTTGCTTAAGTCAGAGATATAAGCTGAGTGAAAAAATAAAGAATTGGCTGGGTTGTAATCATTTGAACGTTTGAAGTGATAGGAGTGGATGGGGATTTTTGCTTCGGAGCGCCTTTGCCTAACCATGCTCATGGGAACTAGGAAAGCCGGCGTTCTAATCTCAAAACTCTGACGTCCTTTGACAAGTTACTTTGGTTCCCTGCTTCACTCTAACTTTTCTATGATGAGGATAATAATATTTATCTAGCTGAGATGAAATCTCCAATTGTATGTTACAGAATACTTCACATTGATAAAATATTCCCTTTAAGACTCTACGTGCTTTGCAAATAAGATCAACTTCACAGTCTGGTGCTTCCTATTGCATGGATGTATAGACCCCAAACCAGAGGAACCACAGTTTGCCACAGGTTTTGACATAATAAAAGCTAACATTTGCTTAGTGTTCACATTATGTCGGACATGGAATATTATGCCATTGAATTCTCCAGCAACGTTGTGAGGATTTTATTTCTATTTTCCTTGTGAAAGACTAAGAGAGTTTCACGGGATCATCCATTGAGTAAGGGGCAGTGCCCAGATCATGGTACAGACACCTACAACCTCCCAGGATTGCCTTAGGCCAACCATGCCAAACTTGAACCTCAGCGAGGGCTATATGACACAAGCTCATAGGACTGCGGAACGCGAATTTAGTTGTCCTGTTGCCTGAGCTGATTACCTGGTCATGACAATGATGACATTTCCCTTGGCACTTCTCCAACTGATCTCCCCGCATAATCTCTTTCCTGGCTACTGGGTGTTTGTTCCCTTGGCTGGCACCCTGGTGCCCAACTGGTAGCAACCCCACCACCAAGTAGGTCATGTTAGCCCTGTCCCGCCAGGGTCACATGGGCTGGGTCTTTGGTTCCAATGCCACTGGCCAAAGCTCACCCTTGTCTTGTTTCTCATGTCCTACGTCGGGGAATGAGATGAGAAGCTGTGGACTAGCTACCGTTCACCACATGGACATTTTCCCTTCACTGTATGTATGTGCAGTGTCTTCACTAAATCTTGTTACCCCAACCCAGCTACTCAGACCAGCAGTTCCCACACTGCTTTTCACTGAAATGGCCCACTTGTTCTGTTATGGAAGACTAAAACCAAAATAAGACTTAAAAAATAAATGGACTAGACACTTCACCTCCGAACCAAAGCTGACCTGTAGACTTGATCTCATTTCTCTTAGAAACACGATAGTAGGAAAAGGATGCAGTTTGGTTGTCCTATTTTGTTAAATCAGACTCAGAGGCCTGAAAGCGGCCAATAACTGAACTGTTTTATCATCGCACAGAGCCAGGGATCTGACAGCTCCTTGCGGGAGTGTGCACCGCTTCCCCTCGCCATGAGACTGGTGTCTCCGAAGCTTTGGGAATATCTTAAATACTGTTAGCTAGGTTTTCAAAGTCATCACTCCAGGTGATCATTTGACAGGAATCCTGTCACTTCCCAACTTCAAAGTCCTCCGATGGCCATCAGTCAGCCGATTCTGAATGCCAGCAGCCTCCTGGCCCATGGCCTTTCCACATGACCTTCTTCTTCTCTTTCCCACTCCACCCAAGGCCTTCTTTTAGTCATACCTCCTTCAAGTTTCCACAGGAAAACTTGAAAATGCACCCAAGATTAGAACAGCCCCTCAGTTATGTATACTTTTCCTAAAAGACCTTATCAAAATTTTAATTATAATGTACTTATTCATTGGTTTAATGGTCTTCTAAACTTCTTGCCCTCTGAGGGCAAGAATGACGCTTGCCTCTTTATCATTGCGTCCCTCTCACTTAGGAATGTTCTGGCAGGTGACAGGTGGACAATGAATATTTGGTGAGTGAATAAATTGAAGTGGAAAAACGTAGTTTCAAACTGTTAGGAGTGGTCAATCTCTTGCTTTCTTCCTTAAATGTGTACTTCTTAAAAAGAAAAGGTACTCTCTTACTAACTAGAATAAGCGTTCTGAAAGAAAAGGAAAAGGTCCACTTACTATATTTCTAAAAACTTAACTCTACATAAAAATAAGCATACTCTGAACATATGTTTACGCTAACACATTAATATTTTAGTAAATATAAATAAGTATAAATATGAATATAATTCCTACCATGGTCTTCCCAGCTCATTTTTTTCTTTGATATTAAAAGTCTAGCTCATTCACAAAACATTCCAGAAAAGAAAAAAATCTAATCATATTCTAGCCATTTCTTAAATATCAAGTATCATCATGAAATGCCAAACCTGAGCTCAATGCATGAATCAGGAAATAATTTTACACATGTATAACAGCAATAATAATCCTCACTCAAGCCAGTTTAAAATTTTTTATAACATTTCTGGCCCAAAGTGGGTAGTGGCTGAGAAGGAAAACAAAACAAAAAACAAAAACAAAAACAAAAAAACAAAAACAAAAACAAAAACAAAAAAAAACCCTCTCACAGCTTATTTTTTCCAAATATGAAACGCTTGCCCTCACAGATGGTTTCTCATGGTGCTGTCAGTGGAGGGCCTAATCGCTTTTCATGTGACTTATGAACATGCACCTTTATTTAAATAGTAATCTGGGGCAAGATATGGGTGTTTCCTCTGTTTGAGCTTACGTGGAGCCTTGAAATAGCAACGAAAGCCTAGCATGGAAGTTCGTCTGGACTTCCATTTATTAAGTAAGAAAATGTTTCTCTTTTAAACTCTTCCTTCCCGGTGTCCTCTCCACACATCATGAGGCATTTAAAGATGCTGAACAGCTTTGCTATTTAAAAAAATTGGAAGTTTGGGGTTGCTGCTATTGATTTTTCCTGTTTGTCAAATCTGGAACCTGAGAATATGTGTGGAAACCATTTGCTTTGAGTTCTTCTTGGTAGAATTATGATAGGTTTTGCTCCCCTCTTCGATACAGACACATTTGGGTATTTTTTTTTTATCAAAAAAGATACAGAACTACCCTGATTACCAGCCAAATCCTGAACATAGATTGTGTCACAGGGAGGAATTTCTGACTCGCCCTTCCCGGGAAATGGCACCTATGAGTTTGAGTGCATGCGACCGATCATTGGCCCGCTGAGCACAGAAAATTGTGTCTCAGCAGGTTTTCCCTCAAACCTGGAGAAAAGGCTCATTCATTTGTTTGTGTGTTTGTTTTAAACATTTCAGGACAGAGGCGCATTTTGTGGACAATATGCCACAAAGGAAGCTTATTTTTAAAAATCAAAGATATGATTTTCTCATTTATATTCCTTGTAGTGTAGATAACCTCTGCACCGACATCCATTGCAACTGGAACCCCTTGATTGTCGTGCTCTCGTGAATATGATGGATTAATAATAAAATAATTGAGAAGCATCCGGCCTGGGAGGTCCTAAAGCTACATGAGTCTATAGTACAGGCGCTTTCTACAGAGAGGGCCCTTCTGAACTGCCATGGACTATAGCAGGGGTCCTCAAACTTTTTAAACAGGGGGCCAGTTCACTGTCCCTCAGACCATTGGAGGGCCGGACTATAGTTTAAAAAAAAACTATGAACAAATTCCTATGCACACAGCGGCGGCAAAATCACCCGGCGGGCCGGATAAATGTTTTCGGCGGGCCGCATGTGGCCCGCGGGCCGTAGTTTGAGGACCCCTGGACTATAGGGTTATTTATTCCACTGGGAGAACATTATGCCGATACACTTGTGATTATACATTCCTTTTTTAAATGTGTCGTTAATAACGAAAAATATTGAATATACAAGATAGATTTGGGGTGGAAGCAGTATTCAAGAGATTAACTATTGGCGAGAAAGAAAATGACTCCGGATTTTAAGAAAAATGTTTAACATCAGAAGCAAAAATCCTTCTTTACAAAAATAAGTAAATAACTAGGGAGACATTGTTGTGTTTTGTATTTGGTTTGCTTACGAGAAAGCGAGTTTTTTTTTAATGTCTCCTAGTAAACACCTCAAACTACCAAAAGTTGAATAATGGGGATGGAGGAGAGGACAGAAAACACAAGCAATTTAAGTAAATTATGAAAGTATAAACTATTTACTGTATTTTATGTGAGTGGGGTAGCTCTTGACGGTTGTTGGTTTATGTATGTACTAGTAGCATTTAATTACATTCTACCTTCTTTCAAAAATGATTTAAGGTAGCTACATCTTGATGTAACTAATTTCTAACATGAACAATTATTTTTGTTAGTAAAACCATGGGTTACACATAAAGCATTTTAAAAGTCCTTGTATTTGTATGAAAAAAGAGAGTTGTAAAAAGAAAATATATTGGAAGTGAATGTTTAACTTTTTAATATTCACAAGAACTAACAGAAGTTTCAAAGATGAGTAGTAGAGAATTCAAATTTAGTTGGATCATTCATTAATACAAAACAGCTCAGATTCTTTTATTTTTAATCTTCACTGGAGGATATGTTTACTGATTTTTAGAGAGAGGAAGGGAGAGAGAGAGAAACATCAATGTGAGAGAGAAACTGACTAGTTGCCTCCTGCATGCACCCCAACCAGGGCACTAACCCACAACCTGGGTATGTGCCCTGACCTGGAATCAAACCCACCACCTCTTGGTGCACAGGACAAGGCACCAGCCGAACCACCGGCCAGGGCAGGCTCTCTCATTGTTGTTTCTCTTGCTTCTGCTATGGCTATTGCAACATTTCCAGTGAGCCTTCAAGTTCCAGTTGTAGAACTCTCAAAACATAAATATGACCAGGATGCCTCCTGCTAAATCCCTTCAAAACTTTCCATTGGTCTCCGGATAAAAATTAAAAATCTTTAATGCACAGTCAGTTTGGCCCCTTATGGACACCCCCCACCTCCCGCTGCCTCACCTGAGCCTGAGCCATGGCTCTGAGACCCCACCCTCGCTTCTCTCAGTTCCCATCTCACCATCCTCCCATCCATCCCAGGGCCTTGGGTAAGCTCCGCCCTCTTTCAGGAAAGTTCTTCACCCCCATCCCTCACTCTGGCTACTCTGGGTTTCTCAGGTCTTCCTGTGACGTGATCTTATGGCACTTACCATTACTGCATGTATACAGCGTTATTTGTGTGATAATCTCATTCATATTTATCTCAGCAAAATGGAGACAAAGGGGGTGCTGTGTCTGCCTTTGCTCATCTTTACATCCCCAAAACCTAAAACAGTGCCTGATGCATAACATGCACACAGTTGTATTTGCTGAGCAAATGAATATACACACAAGAAGCTGGCATTCGGTTAGCTAGGCTTCATTTTCCGCATGTGAAGGCCACTTGAACGAGTTTTCAAAGTACTTCATATAGGAGCCACCACTCCTGCTTTCTGCGTATGTTTATGATATTAAAATGGCAAGTAAGACCCCCAAAATGCTATTAATTTGGCTGATTAAAAAAACACACAAATATTTCTCAGCACAACTTTATTGAACTAATTTGTTTATCTTGCTGAGATATCTTTTTTAATAACAAGCTCAGTTTGTTTTTGACAGCCCGCAAATCTCACTGTATTGTTGCGAGCTCATTCTTATTGTGGTAAAAACTGCTCTTGCTCTGGCCACTGTGGCTCTGTTGGTTAGGCATTGTCCCTTGCACCAATAGGTTGCCAGTTCAATTCCTGGTCAGCACACATAACCAGATCCCCAGTAGGGGGCGTACAGGAAGCAGCCAATCAATGTTGTGCTCTCACATCAATGTTTCTCTCTCTCTAAAAAATCAATTAAAAAATATGTTTTAAAAACTCCTCTAATCTCCTAAATGTCTTCTTTTCTTCTTTGTTAAATATTTTTGTAAAGAATCTTCCTAATATTTATCTCTAATAATTGGACAAAATAAAACAGGAATACAGTGGGGCCTTGATTTACGAGTTTAATTCGTTCCGTGACGGAGCTCGTAACTCAAATCACTCGTATGTCAAATCATAAAGTGAACGAGTGAGACATGTGATGCTGGGCTGATGTTGTGGTGTTCACTGTGACGTTCGCTGCACCAACTAGCAGTGGGGTATCTGAAGCTGGCTCGTAACCCGAATTTTAGCTCGCAACTCAAAGCAAAAAATCAGCTGAGAGACGGCTCGTATCTCGAAAAACTCGTTAGTCGGGACACTCGTAAGTCAAGGCCCCAATGTAATAGAGTTCTACATATATAGACTCTCATTCTGTTGAATTGTAAATAACTCAAACAATCTTCATCTCCAAACTTCATTATCAAATAATAAGTACAGTTTTAGATTCTTCTCTGGACTAGATTGCCAAACTCTTTTGCCTATTTTATTTCCATAGTAGGTAATTGTCTGGTATCAGCAGAAAAGCATTTAATAATTTTCTGCAGGAGTGAGCAGAAAATTAAGAATCTTAAGAGCAAGGTAGCAACTATCTTTGAACAACGTTATTTGTCTATTTTCATTGGCATATTTAAATTTTGTTTGCATACATTTTTTTCCTATGGTGTTAAGCTAATTAATTTACATGGAAAGAATCTGTGTCTTATTGTTTTTCTCACTGTGCTTTGTTTCAAGATAAAATTGAAAATTGGTGGGGAGTATAGGATATATTTATTACATAGAGACTCTGAGGAGCTCAGAGAATTTTAATCACCCTGAACAATGAAATCTAATGACAAAAAAATTATTAGACTTTCTGTACTTTACTTGATTTGCCTGAGTGTTTTCAGCACTGTTGTTCCATCCTGTTTTGTTTGTTTCAGGATGGCCTATACTAATTGAGAAGTTACTTGGTGCTAGAAGAATATGACTAGTTCTATTTTTGATCCAATCAATTTCACACATCCCTTGAAAAACATCTACTTAAAATTTCCCATTACCTATGAAGAGTCTGTTCCAGTCACCCAACCAATGATTTCAGCTGACTAGGACGAGACCATTTTATTTGAATATATAAATATAAATAATAACAGTATCTTAGGATTCTAAAGCATTTTAAGATAGTTGCCAGTACTCAACTGCTTTATAGCTATTAACTCATTTTATCTTCAAAACAAACCATAGGAAAATTTTATCTTATCCCATTTTAAAGGTAGAGTCAACTTAGAGATTGAGTGTCTTGATTAAGGTTACACAGGCTGAGCTGTTCATGGCCAACCTGGGTTCATTCACAACTAGTTTGGGTTCAGAACCCACACTTGCAGTCTCACAAACATGAGTTGGACAAGTAGCACCAAAAATAACAATAGTCCGAAAGCTGCAGGTGCTGGGAGAACATTGAGTGTTAGTGCCTCAACTCAACCACACTTTTTTTCTCTTCTCATCACCATCGAGCTTTGCTCCTCCTGTCAGCTGGCTTTTGTACCCTCTTTCCAAGCAAAATACCTGCCTCAGAAGTCGCAAGTTTTTTTCAAAATCAAATCTTATAATCAGACAGTTCTCATTCTTTCAAAGCTACCTATAGCATGTAACATTGTTGACTAATGATGTCTTCTCTAAACACTTTCTCCAGCCTCCAGTGTGACTGCTTGACCCTGAGTCCCTTCCTCTTTCCCCCTCTTACCCCTGACTCTTCTTCGTGCCTCAACACCCTTCATGCAGATATTTCCTCAAGTGTAGACCAGTTTCTGCCCATTTCTTGAAGAGTGACATCTATTCCGTGACCAACCCTAAAACTCAACATTTTCAGCCAGTTTCTGCCCATTTCTTGAAGAGTGACATCTATTCCATGACTCCCAACCCTAAAACTCAACATTTTCAGTTTAACATATTAACCAGACATTGACCCCTCAGTATCTTAAAAGATGAACACATCAGCTTTCTGAAAAAACAACTTATTTCTCCTTACTTCTCTTATTTCAATAACTCTATCAATTATATCTCAGTTAAAAAGTTCAAAACCTAAAAGTAATCTGACTTATCTTTGCCTATCTTACATCAGCCATGTATTTTATGTTTGATTATCTTTATTTTCTTTTTTGAATGTTCTTTCTTCTTTTTGTGTGTGTGTTCTTTTGTCTCATTTCTTATTGGAGGGTGAGAAGGGGGAAATAAATGGAACAGAGAGCATTGGTTTCATTGTTCAATCAGAAATGATTCCAAGGACCATAATGCTAAAATCAGAAACTTAGAAACAGATTCATTTTAGATGTGATTGCTATTTAAAATGACGGAGTGAAATGCAAAAACAAGGGACTCACACATGTTTTCCTTGAACAGAACCAGAAACTAATATTTGTAAATTCACAGAGTAGTGTGTAAACATAATCCTGGTCCCTGGGAATACATGGTGACATAAAATATCTCCTTCCCTTCATCTAATTATCATAATACGTAACAGGCACACCAATGAGAGAGACCTTAAACAAGATAGAAAGGTACAGGTCTTACATAGACTCACACACTTTTTACTCTTTGTAAAGACAAATGAATGAGCTATATATATTTCTTGCTTTACTACTAGAAAAAAAAATAAAAGCTAAACCTGCATGGACACATGAAATCAAGTTTAACTTAACACACTGCTAGGGTGGCCACAAACTTTTTATGACTGCTAATCCCTTTTCTATTTAGCTGTTATAAATCAACAGTAATCCCTTGTTCTAATGCATCTCTTAATTTTTAGAGTTTCAGAACTGAAATTATTAAGCTAAAATATGGAATCCACTTCTCTTCCAGTTTACTTATTTCATTTATTTTATTCTAGAGTCCCTGCTCTTCCACAACACAGTGATTTAGGACTTCTGTACGAGCAAGAGAACTGAAGACCTACCTACAGACGATAAGGTAAGCCCCAGGCACTAGTATGTGCCCAGATCTACCAAACGAGACACAAAGACCTCGTGAATCATACAACGTGTGTGTTGACAAAATCAGACACTTGCGCTCAGTTGCGGGTACTTCGTGGCCTATTACTTATACCGTTAACCTCTGTGAGTCAGCTGTAGGTGAGTGATTCCAAAAAGCGAAAGCACTCTGATGTTCATGCTCTTTTTGATCCTATGAAAGGAATGGCGTTGTTCATTTATTTTATTCTAGAGTCCCTGCTCTTCCACAACACAGTGATTTAGGACTTCTGTACGAGCAAGAGAACTGAAGACCTACCTACAGACGATAAGGTAAGCCCCAGGCACTAGTATGTGCCCAGATCCACCAAACGAGACAAAAAGACCTCGTGAATCATACAATGTGTGTGTGTTGACAAAATCAGACGCTTGCGCTCAGTTGCGGGTACTTCGTGGCCTTTTACTTATACCGTTAACCTCTGTGAGTCAGCTATAGGTGAGTGATTCCAAAAAGCGCAAGTACTCTAATGTTCATGCTCTTTTTGATCCTATGAAAGGAAGGGCATTACTACAGTCTTTTGGTTCAGGGAAATGAGGTGAATGAGGACCTTTTAAAATATCACTTCTCTGCTTGTTAAGGAGAGAGAATTGTCTCCCTGGATAGAGTGGCCCCAACACGATTGATTGCAGAGCTTGTGCCTGCTTCGCCCACGTGGGGAGCCAGGCGTCTGCAGGGCTCTTGTTCTCGGGAATGTTCATCCATTCTGCGCAGCCCTCACAGGGCGACCTGAGAGAATTACACTTGTACCTGGTTATGTGTTTCTCTCCTCCATAGAGCTCAGTGCACTTTCTCAATGGGAACCGTGATCTCGCAATTTAAAGCTTTGAACCCTGTGAAAAGATGCCTTTGGAACCTATTCTGTGGGGTTTCCACAAAATGAAAAGTGTCTTCTACCAGGAAACAATGAAAGAGTTTACAACAGAAAACCCGAGGTGTCCCCCTCAGGATGTGTGTACAGCGTTTGCCTAGAAGATTAGGTTCCTCGAGGAAACCATTCAGGAAGTGCCGGGGCTTTTGGCCGAAAGGGCTGAGTTCTCTGGGTTTCTTTGCCTTTTGTTGATGGGCGGTTTGTGTCTTCTTTCAATGCAACATTCGGTAAACATGTCCCATGGTGAAAGGGTTTTCCAAAGCGAGAAATAATTATGAAATGCATGTCTATGAGAACAATCAACATTTTAACATCAGAAAAATTGAGTTACTTGGGCATATTTCTCTTGGATGCTTTTTAGTCAAAGTTAATACATTGTTCTTTTCCAAGACGAAAACAATCATTAGGAGAATTTGGAGGTTATGAGTCTATGAGACTATGACAATGGCTCTGGTTTTGTCACTGATATAATTTTATATCCAGGTTGCTAGATTTGGTTTATTTTATATACCAAACAAGTAATCTTTACTTTTCCCCCACATTAAAATTGACACAAGTTCAGTACTCTTGGAGGAGTTTTTTCCTCTTACCTTCACAGAGGGCAATGAGAAGATAGAAGGACTTTTTTTTTGTTAAGAACAAAATTGTGGTTTGCTTGTTAAGATAAAATAATGGCAATCACTGCTGTTTTCCTTGAATATCCCTCTCGGGCATTGATGTTTGACTTTTCCCTGGGGGTGTCTCAGAGAATGGATAGGAGAGTCCTTTCATACAAGCTCCCACTTCCTACAGACTCGGTGAGTAATTAATCAAAATGAACAGGAAGCCCTGGACTGAATTTCTGCGATTGTGCCGTTTCGTACTGGCAGGGCGTCGCTCTCCCCTGGATTTCAGTGTAGGTGATGGGCAGATTCCTGCGTTCCGATAACACGGTTCATGTGAAATAGATTTGTAACTTACCAACGGGGATTTCCCAGTCACTGTGCGTTGAAGATGCTCTCTAGGGATTTTAGCGTTCTATCTTCCACCCGGTCTCTGGAAACAAAGCCCTGGAAGTTTCCATGCACTAGATCTAGCCTAGGTAACAAGTGACTTATCTGACGTTGCTTTGCTGATAGTTTCCTCAAATGCTCCTCCTGGCTTCTCTGTTCATTCAAATGTGGATCACAAAAGGGGCGCACGCTGTGAAGAACTTGTCTTTGTAGTTTTAGAATAGACTTCGGTAAATTAAATTTTGAGGATAACTTATCATTGAGGTTTTCCTGGAATTAGGTGCACAGTTCCTCTTATTACTAATTCAGGGCACCCTGAGCTGAAATGTAATCACTCGTGTGCCTTCCTCCAGTGAAAATATGACTCCGTCCTCGGTGCGAGAGCAGTCCTCCTTCCCCGAGCCCACGGTGGACGGCCAGCATTGCACCTTAGAAAAGCTCTTTCTCTGAGCACCATGCTCATAAAACACGTCAACCTCCTCTGTCTCCTCAGTCCCCTCTCTTCTAGCCCTTCTCTTGTCAGCTCCTGGAAAGCACTCTTCCCATCACTCTGCCCATGCGGGTGCTTCCCTGGATTAGCCACTCAGCCTGTAATAGCTCTTACATAAACCTGAGTGTCCCAGTGCTCCTCGGAGATCCACATCGAGTGATAACTTTCCATAGGGGATGGTGCTGCTGTGTAGGACGCTGCTGCCTTCCAAAGGCAGACAGAAGCCACTAGTATGTCTGCGTGAAGAAACAGAAGTGACCATCCAGGCGCCCCAAACTCTTCCCAAGTCAGGAAACTACTGCGCATTTTCTAACCCAGGAAGAGCACTCAGGCCAATGAAACAGCTCTGACGGAAGGAACTCTCTCTGAACACGGTATCTAGGGTGATTCCTAGAGTTTGCCTGGCCTCACTTAGACGAGATTCCGGGACTAGATTGTGGGCATTTTCCAGGGTGGTTATAAATGAACTTTCTAGGTGCTAAGAGCACCCACATGTTTTAACTGAGCCTAACTGTTACAGAATTTACCAGGCAACCAAGAAATACGCAGGAGTACCGGAGGCACAGGAAAAACCCATTTATTTCCAGACGTTTCACATGTACCGGTCCAGTGGCTAGGGGAGACTTGTTTCTCTCCAAATCCTGAGCGAGCCAATATGGAGGAAGCTTTCCCTTTATACTCTTTGGTTTCTTTGTCCCCCAAATATGGGATGGGACTTCCGGACCTTTCTCGGGCTTTGCAAAAAGCCCCGTGGGCTGGGATGGGGGCCGTGAGACCACATCTCAAGGCCTGGCCTGGCACCAGCGCTGCTAACTCCGTCTGGGGGTTGTGTATTGTTCATGGTTTATGGCCTCTGTAAAATGGGAGTAGTACTTAGGTAAACAGGTCTTACAGGACCAGAAAATTAAAGGAGGGGCAGTGACTAGACCAGGGGTGGGCAAACTTTTTGACTCGAGGGCCACAATGGGTTCTTAAACTGGACCGGAGGGCCGGAACAAAAGCATGGATGGAGTGTTTGTGTGAACTAATATAAATTCAAAATAAACATCATTACATAAAAGGGTACGGGTTTTTTTTTTTTTTTTTTAGTTTTATCCATTTCAAACGGGCCGTATCCAGCCCGCGGGCCGTAGTTTGCCCACGCGGTCTTTTTTTTTTTTAGTTTTTTTCATTTCAAACGGGCCGGATCCGGCCCGCGGGCCGTAGTTTGCCCACGGCTGGACTAAACTATAGGCTAACAAGAATGTGCATAGGTTATTGGCACAGATTCAGATTGCTAGCCCCCCAAAATGTCTCCTTTCCCCCATCATAACAAATATGCAAAAAACATTCCCTAAATTTTCAAAGTTACAAAATGATGTTTTGCAAGTAAATGGCCCCTAGAATCAAACATCACACAGTTTCCACAGCATAGAGTCCTGCTATTGTTTAACAGGTTGTCAGGAAGGAGAGAAAACATGTGACATATCAGGGGTCTGTTTTAGAAGTAGAGGAAAGGAATATCATATATAACTGAAATCCACAGATAAGCCCACACTACCATTTTTAGTCAGTAAGCTCCACCCTTTTCCAGGCCTTTGTAAAATTGAACTCCGAATTGCAAAAACACTGACATGCAAAATGTGAGTTACGTTTTTTCCTACCGGATCAGCATTGACCAAAAGAGAAAGGGAAAAGTCAATAACCTGCAAAAACGCTCAGACTGAAGGGCCCCTCCCAGCATCAACTGGCATTGGAAGCAGATTATGTCACTTTGGGGCAGGCCATGGATGAGTTGGAAAGATGAAAGAAACAGTCCAGGGGTGGGCAAACTTTTTGAATGGAGGGCCACAATGGGTTCTTAAACTGGACCGGAGGGCCGGAACAAAAGCATGGATGGAGTGTTTGTGTGAACTAATATAAATTCAAAGTAAACATCATTACATAAAAGGATATGGTCTTTTTGTTTGTTTGTTTTATTCATTTCAAACGGGCCGGATCCGGCCCGCGGGCCGTAGTTTGCCCACGGCTGCCATAGACCGACCATGTCAACCACATCATCGTCCGCTCTGATGACTAGAAGTAGCTCTGTGTTTGTTGTCTTGTGGAAAAATCAGAATGGCTGGCTATACTAGTAGGTGGGACTTGTCACCTGGATGTTTCGGTACGTTGCCGACACACCGTATGGTACAAGGGGAAAGGGAGAGCTCTGAGTGTGTGAGCGACCGTGGTGGTGTTTCGCTGCGCTTCTGACGCCCTCCCTCCTGACTAAGCGGCTCAGCTCTGAGCCTGGACCTGGGCGGTGAGGCTCACGGCCTCTCTTTGGCCTGAGACATTGAGAAGAAGGACGGGGCTCTCGGAAGCTGCCAGTCTGGTTTCAGAATTTGGGGATGCCTGTACTCAAGGCGTGTTCGGGCCACCTGGGTACTTCGACTCTTCATGTTTGCATGCAGTTTCATAAGGGTGGGTTTCTCAGCATGATGTCCATGCCTGTCTTATCATATGGCCAAGGTGACAATTTGCCTCAATTAGAAAAATCTAAGGGGGCCTGGCTGGTGGGGCTCAGGGGTTGAGCTTTGACCCATGAACCAAGAAGTCATCAGTTCGATTTCCGGTCAGGGCTCATGCCCAGGTTGTAGGCTTGATCCCCAGTAGGGGACATAGAGGAGGCAGCAGATCAATGTTTCTCTCTCATCAATGTTTCTA
>NW_005371230.1:2276862-2314486 GCF_000412655.1 Myotis brandtii | reverse complement strand
GCTATACTAGTAGGTGGGACTTGTCACCTGGACGTTTCGGTACGTTGCCGACACACCGTATGGTACAAGGGAAAAGGGAAAGCTCTGAGTGTGTGAGCGACCGTGGCGGTGTTTCGCTGCGCTTCTGACGCCCTCCCTCCTGACTAAGCAGCTCAGCTCTGAGCCTGGACCTGGGCGGTGTGGCTCATGGCCTCTCGTTTGGCCTGAGACATTGAGAAGAAGGACGGGGCTCTCAGAAGCTGCCAGTCTGGTTTCAGAATTTGGGGCAGCCTGTACGCAAGGCATGTTCGGGCCACCTGGGTACTTCGACTCTTCATGTTTGCATGCAGTTTCATAAGGGTGAGTTTCTCAGCATGATGTCCATGCCTGTCTTATCATATGGCCAAGGTGACAATTTGCATGAACTTTCTAGGTGCTAAGAGCACCCACATGTTTTAACTGAGCCTAACTGTTACAGAATTTACCAGGCAACCAAGAAATACGCAGGAGTACCGGAGGCACAGGAAAAACCCATTTATTTCCAGACGTTTCACATGTACCGGTCCAGTGGCTCAGGGGAGACTGTTTCTCTCCAAATCCTGAGCGAGCCAATATGGAGGAAGCTTTCCCTTTATACTCTTTGGTTTCTTTGTCCCCCAAATATGGGATGGGACTTCCGGACCTTTCGCGGGCTTTGCAAAAAGCCCCGTGGGCTGGGATGGGGGGGCAGGAAATGCAGCCCGTTGCTGGTGTTCTCTGGAAGTCGTCTCTCTTGTCAGGTTCTGCTTTATGGCTGATGACCACAGTAAATAAGCCTGTTATAGGAGAGCTGGGATGGGCAGCTAAAAGGCTTAGCTTCTACATCTGGCTGCAGAGGACGCCACTGTTTTCAAGGCAGTGGTCCTTCTGTTCGCTGCTCTGTCCCTGGCTCCATCCACAAATATGACTCCAATGGTTGAATCAATGGATCATTTTCCTGGGAAATAACATACGGGGTGGTCTCCATTTAAGAACTCAGAGGCAGACTCTAATGACCAGTCTCTCTCTCTCAAATCAATAAAAATACATATTTTAAAAAATTCTAAGGGGCATAAACAGATTTTCTTGCTAAAGTCTATAATCTAGGCGGGAATAGAAGTAAAAGACAAGAAGTTCAGAAAATTTCCCCCTTTTGTTAGGTCACTGCTGTGTTTAAATTGTGAATTAAAATTGAATAGCCATTTATATTAGGGAGTTAGAGAGTGAGCAAAACGGACTTGCTGGAGCCGTCCCAGGGATGGTGAGAGAACAGCAGGAGTGACTATGTAATGCAGAGAGGTCCTGGGCGAGCTCCCTGTAAAACATGTTGAAAAACACCTTGTGCAGTTTATTATTTCAGTCGAATCTGACACCAGACCTAAAGCGTCGCCCCTCCAGAGTTGAAGTCTGTGGCTATGTCAGGGCTCTTAACAAACCCCATTGTAATTAGTCTTGGACCTCGATGGGGTCGGACTGTAAAACGATATGACAAATGGCTCTCCACACGGGCGTGTGGCCTGGTCCCCGGTCGTGGGGCTCCCTGTCGCCAGGTTTGTGCAGATGGAGGGCAGAATTCTTGTGGAACTGAGGAAGGGCTTGGCCTGCTGATACATCCACATCCCGCACCCCTACAGGCTTATTCTTGTCCGATATGCTCTGCCACCAACAGCCCCGGGCCCAGGGATTGTACGTGTCCTGTGTCCTCTGTTGCTAAAGAGCCCCGGCTAGGGAAATGCACAGCATACAAGAAAGGGCTGTCCCTTTAAAACCTCCCATTGGCTGTCTGAGACCAGACCACTCACTTCGCAGCATGTGGCCAACTCACTGGTGACCATGTAAGAAAATATCCTTTAAAATGCCATAGACAGAGAATAATAGGCAAGGGCAAAGCAAGATGATCAAAGGCAGAGGGACAGTCATCAGGAACCAGAGAAAATACTCCTCACGGAGTATATGGACAGTCTTTTTTTTTTATTAATAGGTGGTTCCTCTTTTCCTCCAGTTTCCCAAACAGTACAAAAAATAAACAAACAAACACATCTGATGAACATGGGCTGCAATTTGATGTAATGGAGAAAGCAGGAGCCTTGGTTTTGAATGGTTTCGTATTAAATTCCCCTCCTGCCACTTCCTAACTTTGACAACGTGGCAGTTTCTCACTTCTTCAGTATCATTATCTGTAAAATGGGAATATAATCTATCTCTACTATTATTTTATGAAGACAAAATTTGGTTAATATGCTAAGGTCCCTGTGTATATCATATTCAGTAAAGTGCACCTGTTATTATTATTATTACTAGAAGCCCGGTACACAAATTCGTGCATGGGTGGGGTCCCTCGGGGCGGCCTGCAGGGATCGGACCCCATCTCGTGTCCCCAGGCTTGCAACCCCAGCTTGCGCCCCCAGCCTCGCAGCCCTGCAACCCTGCCTGGCACCCGGCCTTGGCCTGGCGCTGCCCCCTCACCTGCTCTACCATCCCACATGCAGGGTGATTGATCAGGGCTGGGCCCCCACCGGTTCCCTCAGCGCCTGAGAGCCGGGCCATGGCCCCGCCACCCACCGCCACTGCTGGTCACCATCTGCTGGGTGATCGATGGGGCCTGGTGCTGTCTGCTCACCTGCTCCACCATCCCGCCGTGGTCCCGCTCTTGTCAGGGCCCATCAGGGCCAGCAGCGCCTCCACTGCACCCACTGCCAGCACTGCATCGCTGAAGCCCTTCATGTTCTGCGCTGCCCCCTGGTGGTCAGCTCACGTCATAGCAAGCAGTCAAACTCCTGGTCAAATGACAGCCCCAGGGGACAATTTGCATATTAGGCTTTTATTATATAGGATTTGGGGTAATTGTCTCATAAGAACACCCTGTTCTTTGACAGTTTCTATTTTGAACTTCCTTTCCTAAGACCAATGGGTTAATGATTAGGGCGCAGATATTTCCAACATCCTTATACTTCATCGTGTTTTATTGACGGAAAAGGGATGGCATTCTGAATTTGAGTAGTAGGAGAAAGAATGGGTATAGGCAAGGCCAAGAATTTATTTTTTCAGTAGCGCAGCCACCATTCCAGCAGCCACCTTGCACCTCTTGGATCCCCCTCAGTGAGATTAAGGGAGGCGCAAGGAGTGTTGAAAGTTTTACGGGCAGGAAATGCAGCCCGTTGCCGGTATTCTCTGGAAGTCGTCTCTCTTGTCAGGTTCTGCTTTATGGCCGATGACCACAGTAAATAAGCCTGTTATAGGAGAGCTGGGATGGGCAGCTAAAAGGCTTAGCTTCTACATCTGGCTGCAGAGGACGCCACTGTTGAAAAGGCAGTGGTCCTGTTTGCTGCTCTGTCCCTGGCTCCATCCACAAGTATGACTCCAATGGATGAATCAATGGATCGTTTTCCTGGGAAATAACATATGGGGTGGTCTCCATTTAAGAGCTCAGAGGCAGACTCTAATGACCGAGACTGCTATTCTTAACCTCGTGTCGAGGCAGCCACTCATTGTTCCTTGGCCTTGATATTTGGGATTTCAAGACTCCATGAGTCCCCCATCCTTCCGCTGTGTGTGCGCCCAGGCTGGAGCTGATTAGAAGAGAGGAGCTTTTGAGGCCTTTCCATGGACACCCTTTACAATTATGAAGTTATTTCCAAGGTACAGTGTTCCATCGCTGATTTATTTCTTGCTCTGTGGGCCTGACCATATAAGAAATGTCAGACCAAATGAGCCCAGTGACCCGTGAAGGCAGCAGTGACCCCAGGAATATTCCTTATGAGATTGCGGTTGCCATCCACATATCTCCTCAGTAAACCGCTCTGACATCCCCTGAGAGCTCACCAGCGTTTGCTCCTGTAAGAATCCATGAACGTTATAAGCTAAAAGTCGCTTTTTGTGGATCCTCCACTTCAATTTTCACAAAGTTCCAGATGATACAAAGTTAAATAGTCCAGAGTTTAAATGATGAAGGATACTAACCTCTGATCAAATATGATTTCCAGAAAGGGATTGTTACCTTATAACAAAGCATTCTAATCGCTATTACAAGGATAGGTGAATATCAACGTAAAAATATCGGTTTCTTAGATTTCTACCTACTTCTGTTCCTTTTTTTCTGTTCGCTCATTTCTCTGAAAACGGTATTTCCTCAGTTCACAGAGTTGGTGGTGTTTGCTTTATCAGATAAGTAGATGTCACCAGATCACCACCTGCTTGTTGATTTGTCACATTTAGAGGAGACTAAATGTGACAGAGCCCGGCCGGGGTGGCTCAGTGGTTGAGCGTTGACCTATGAACCAGGAGGTTACAGCTAGCTTCCCGGGCAGGGCACAAACTTGAGTTGCGGGCTTGATCCCCAGCAGGGGCTGTGCAGGGGGCAGCAGATCAATGATTCTCTCTCATCATTGATGTTTCTATGTCCCTCTCCCTCTCCCCGCTCTCTCTGAAATCAATAGAGGAGACTAGCTGTGATAAATTGTGTGACTGCGGCAAATTTTTAGAAGAGCCGGAGGTAAAAAAATAAAAATAAAAAATTCAACTTGCAAACAAAATAAAACTCAGTTGACAACAGTGACTTTGACTGAACAGCATGTTCAGGGTAAAAGGTATTTTTTGTGCCTCCATAAAGGGAACTTTTTTCTTTTTACACATATATCATTCAAGTACCAAAAAAAACCACACACCCTCTCAGACACGGTTATTGAAAAACTTTCATGAGCAGCTCAGCAACCTGCCTTCTTAGAGGGAGGCAGGCGAGGCTTTGAAAACTCTTCCTCATGTTGCAATGCATTTATTTAAAAACACCGTTTCTGTTGCTCTTGAACACGCAGAGTAAAGCTCATTGCAAAGGGTGGTATCATGGGGACGGGCAGGCCGTTTTCCTGCACGGAGTTCAGGCCTCCTCTGATGTGCTCAATTAGGGGACTTTAATACGGCACTTGGGAGCGTGAGGCTGCGTGTTGCTGTGATTTTTTTATACGTGGGTCTCATATCCTCCTGACCTGCCTGGCATGGGGGAGTCAGTGTCAGCTGGTGTTTCTCAGAGCTGCTCAAGGAGGTCCCCGCAGCAGGACTGGCAATTTGCGTGGGCCTCTGTGTGTGCCCAGCTCTATGCCCAGCTAGAGACCTGCCCGTCGTCCTTTCTGTCTGTTCAATTACTTACCATCCACACACTCCACGAATGAAAGGTCTTTGGTGTGAGCGTGATCTTAGAGTAGATTCATACAAAGTGCAATAGGCCTTTATCCAAAGGATGAGGTGTGCAAAGAACACCTAGCTCAGTACTCCCTCTTCCGGATCAGAGTTTGACCTCCAGACCTACCTCAGTTCAGTCTGCAGACAGTCTGAATAGTTCCTTTCCTCTGCTCTGGAAAGGGACCGTGGGAGGTGGGCGGGGAGGCCCTTCAGCTCTTCCCTTTAGAGGAGTCAGCAGCCTGGTGTCCCTGGGAATCTCGGCCTGTGGCCTCCCCTCCCCTTCAAACACCACCCATTAGATTCAGCTGGCCGGGAAGTTAGGTGGGCAGAGCACTGTCCTCCACAGCCTCTCCTTGTGTGACCCCAACTTCAGCTCTTTCTTTTTTAATCCTCACCTGAGGCGTGAGGATATTTTTTTCCACTGATTTTTAGAGAGAGTGGAAGGGAGGGGAGAGGAGGGAGGAGAGAGGAAGAGGAGAGAGGAGTGGAGACAGGGGAAAGGGGAGAGGGGAGAACAAGAAAGGGAGGATATTTTTTTCCACTGATTTTTAGAGAGAGTGGAGGGGAGAGGAGGGAGGGGAGAGGAGGGAGGAGGGAGGAGAGAGGAAGAGGAGAGAGGAGAGGAGACAGGGGAAAGGGGAGAGGGGAGAACAAGAAAGAGAATGAGAGAGAGAAATCCATGTGAAAGAGACACATCGATTGGTTGCCTCCCACACATGCCCCAAAGAAGTGGGAATCAGACCTGCAACCCAGGTACTGCCCTTGATCAGGAATCTAACCTGAGACCCTCCAGTGCCCAGGCTGATGCTCTAACTACTGAGTAACACTGGCCAGGGCCCGACTTCAGCTCTTGATGGATTTTAGGATCACAATTTATATGAAATGCCAGATTTCAAAATCAAGACGAAGTGGCATTCAACAAGAGATCTGATTACTGCTTAAAAAGAAAAGAAAATCTAAGAGGAAGTAAGTGTCAGTCATAGATGGCCCGCATCTTAGTTTCAATGGTGTTCATTGTTCTTTACTGTGTGTGTGAGGTCTGTGATTCTACATAAATATCTCGTGGGGAGCATCATGTGTAGATCAGGAAACAATAAAGAATTTGCCGTCGGTCCTTTTAGACTAAAACTGTTAAAACTCAGACATTGGAGAGCGCAGGTTGTGTCTGGCCTGCATTTGAGAAAATTGGCTGAGAGGAGAAACGGAGTCCTTAAAGGCAAGGGCACCCCCCTAACCATGTATTTATGTATTTTTGTGTGGCATTGTGCAAGGTCTGCAGGGATACACAAATGAATCAAACATGTATCCAACTGGCAGAGAGCTCTCAGTCTGCTAAGGGGAATAAGTCATAAGGAGAATAAGTCACAAGGGAACTAAGTCATAAGGGAATAACTCATAAGAGGAATAAGTCATAAGCAAAACATGTCAAATAAAGTGGTTCATGACACAGCAGGGGTCTACGTCACATGTCCTGGAAATTAGGAGGAGGAGAGAGATCAGTCCCTTCAGTCCCTGCAGACATCAATGGCAGAGCGACGTCAAAGAACCACGTTCTATCGTGTTCTCAGTTCACGTGTGCTCTTGGCACGCAATGAACAGAATGGAAAGAGGTATTTTGGAAGACTCATTGGGCCAAAGTTGAAAGCAAGTGAAGCATTTTTCCTGTTCTTAACTAGCGTCATTTATTCATGTAGCAAATATTTCCTAAGTGCCCGCTTCTGAGGAACAAAGGTGGTGTTGTCTGGACCAATAATTTATAGTTGTAGTAAAGGTCGCCCTGTATAACACAATGAGGTAGTTTTCGATGTTAAAGCTTCAACACTTGGAGTACTAACACCATTGGGATCTTTCAGTTCCCTCATCAGAAAGTCATGGCAGAGACAAAGCCCTAAGCGTGACCCTAACGTGTTGTTCCCACTTATTTGCTTGGGCCAGTGTTCTCAACTGCACACATTTCCCTGCAGGGGACATTTCTGCTTGTCGCCGCTTAGGGAGGGAGTACAACTGGCACCCAGTGGTGGGTAGAGGCCAAAGATGCTCTAGACACCCTACAAGGCACAGGACAGCCCCACAACAAAGAATTGCCCAACCCAAAATGTCACTACTCCGGAGGGTGAGAAGCCCTGGTGTCAGCTTATGTTCCTCCTCAAGTCGCTGATTGTGGCCCCAACACAAAGAAGGTCTACACCAGTGGTCCCCAACCTTTCTTTTGGCCATGCCCCACCTAAGCAGCTCTAAAATCCTGATGCCCCTCTGTGACATACAATTCTTATTATTCAAAAAGAGAACTCCTATTCATGCGGAGGAAGCCTAAAAGGCCATTAACTTGGTCTAACAAACTTCCAAAGAACATGGCATCCATGAACAAGAAAAATAAAAGAATGAAAGGACAGTGGAAGTACTGAGGAAGAAATCACTAAGAAATTGTTGAAAATAATAATATGAAGTGATATGAAAAATTCGCAAATAAAGTTTCAAAACATATAATAGAGAACTAAATGCATAAATATGTCACAATATATATTTATATGCTGTATATGAGGCCCCTAGAACCATAAGAAATGCAAAAAATTCACTGTTAATAACTCATTCTCAAATTGCCACCTTATAAGTCAAATTGCCCCGCGATGGGCGTGTGCCCCACATTGGGAACCACTGGTCTACACGAGAGGCCCGATGTTCACACACCCCTTTATGAAGAACAGGCACCTCAGCCAGATAGTCAGAGAACCCAGAATCCATCATGTCATCAGGTGTAAGAGCAAACTGTCACAGGAAAGAGGACGGGAGGAGGAGCTCAGAGAACTCCCACTGCTGGGCTGGAGAAGAGGCCGCCTGAGGTCCCAGCCAATGGACTGAAAGTGGGCTTCCAGAGGATCGTGGCCAGCATTGCAGCCACATGAGAGATACCATCTCTCAAGGGCCTGCTGAGCTGTGGATGGTTTGCCACCCATAGCTGCCTGCTTATGGCCGCAAAGAGTTACTTTTTCTTGTATTTTCATTGCTGCCAACATGCTTCTTTGTCCTTCATTGCTTTCATTCGGATCTTCACCTCTGAGCTCCTGTTCTGCGGTCCGCCCCATTCACTCTTACCCCAGGATCCCATGGCACATGTTTCCCCACACCGCCCAGCCTCCCGCTGCTGGCTCTCTCCTCTGGGCCACCGAGTCACCACATGGTCATGGCAGACAGGAATGGGGACAGAGGGTCCTGCTCTTCTTGCTGGGGGTACATTGGGAACAATGTACTCCTGCAAACCAAGGATGGGAATATGAATTCATGTCCCCAAGTAAATATTTGTGTCCATAGTGATCAGAGTCCAGTTCCATCAGGACATTTGAATACAAGTCGATCTTTGTAAAGTGTTCTGAAAGCCTACTGAAGTTTGTTTTTGATATATTTCACTACATTTTAGGTCTCAAAGTTGTGATGTAAAGATGGCATGTTAGCAATTTTCTCTGACCAGCGATACATGGCACCCAGGCTGCCTCGGCAGCTTCGGAGCCTCCCCTGCCAACCCCAATTGGTTCACAGCATGCAGGTTTTCAGTCGGAGAACACATTTCCCACCCGTATCTCACTCATTTCTCATGAGCTCAGCAAAGTCCGGGCTCCTTCAGCACAGGCTTGCCATTGAGTGGATGCATAATAAAGAGTTGATAAATTCACAAATGCCCAATCTTTTGAGCTGATACAACATTCTGATGATCAAAATGACTTGCACAATGAGCCATGGTTTCCTAGTAGCAGATCTGGAGCCCTGGGCAGCTGGCTCCTCCTTCAGGGCTCTTCCATGCTGCTTCCCTGGGTTTGTCTGGACCAGGACAGACACACAGCTGTAGGGTCTACAGTGGGACCAAACGATTTCCTGGATCCCAGAGGGCCCAGGTGGTTGCGTGGGGAGGGCTCTTTAGGAAGAGGTCCTGTGTACCTGAGCTTTGCCTGACTCCTTTGCACACCTTCCAGTGGGAAGGTCACTTAGAGCAATTCCATCAGAGACAGCTCTCCTGCCCTTTAAGGCATGGGAACCCTGCTTTTGATTTATTTTGTGTTTCACCACAGGGCTGAGCACACCCTAGAGGCGTTTAATCTGTTGACTTGAATTGATCTGAGATGCTGGGCTTGGCCTGAGCTGAACCTTCACACTATAGGACTCAGCAGGTCACCAGAACTCATTTCAGTTGAAATTCAAGGCCCCTGACAGCTCCAACCAACTCTCTCTAAGGTCCATGGGTCTGGTCCAAAGGTCATAGCTTTGACATGAGAGGCAGTTAAAGCAAAGCATGCTCTTCCTTTAAAGTCTACAGGTTGAAGATGCCAGATGACCGAGGGGTAATAATTGCAGTCTCCTGCTCCAACACCATCAGTTACCTAAAGAGCAAAGTGCAAAGTCGATAGACCAGCATTCTGATCCTAATTTACCTTCTCAAATTGTTTCTCGTTACTCCTTCCCATCGTTGATGTGCTCCCTCCAAGCTGAACCATTTCCTTAATTCCACGGAAGAAACCATTTCTCTCCTCCTGCCCCCACCTCCACCCATCTCTATATAACTCAGTCCTTCTTACTATGTGTCTACAACATGTCAACTGGTATGCTGAGTGCTGGCAATAGAGGTGCCAAGAGAGTCAAGGTCAACTATGGAGTTTGACTTCTTCAGCAACAGCTAATATAAAACAAATAATTTAATCAAATATTAATAGGCTCCTGTGACAGAAAGTAACAGGAGACTCTTGGAAAGAAGTCATGGGCAAACTCCTTAGGAAGAAGCCAGTCCAGCTGAGAACTAAACCTATGAGAGAGTAGGAGGAAGGGCCTTGCAGGGCAAAGGCAGCCAACACGGCTGATGCAGCAGAACTCTACCTTCACGTCTGTTTCCATGATGCTTTATCTCACCACCGACCCTCCCACTCTGTCCCCTGGAGGGATGAACACGTACCCCTTGAATCCCATGCACACTATCTGTTCCTCTTGTGATGTCTCACTTTCTGCCTCAGCATAAGATCAATTAACTCACCACCACCACGCCAAGGGCAGCATGCATGCCAAATTCAGGTTTGAAGTCCCGTAGCAGAGCAGCGATGACTCACACCCATCAACATTCTGAAAGGTGGTCCAGTAGAGTGAGCTCTCAGCACCTGGCAGAGACGGGGCTTTTCCTAATGGGGAGGCACGTAAGATGCTCTGTACGCCATCCCTCCCACAGTCAGTCGTGCTGATAGCAAATGGCATGACGCAGAGATGTTGTAGGACTGAAAGTGGCAAGCTGTTTGACACTCTGCTCATCACAAGGGCACGGTTCTAGGGGAGCATGAGCAGGAGCTACAAATCAATATGACTTAAGGCAGACTGCCAATCTGGGACATACATTTCACTTAAAATTTAAAATAATATATAAGTATATACAGAATATATATATGATGAACGATAACAGTGTTGGAGAAGAAAAATAGAATAATTATATAAGAAAACGCATCCAGAGGATGTGAATGCAGTCTGTGGGAAGCAAACTGAAGTCACTGGCAAATAAATGAGTTAAAACATCATAGCAGGAAAATTGGTCTCCTAAGAGAACAGTGTTGTGCAGCCGCCTTGTTGTGGTATTGAATTCTACTTGAGTAAATTAGGAGTGGTGTTCCTCTGCTTGGCTGTCATTAAAGAACCCAGTGGTAAGTGTCAGTATCCCCACCAAGATCCCACTGAGTTTTGTGAAATTCTCCAAAAACGTTTCCAACAGGAGAATTTATAAGCTCTGTGTGTTCGACCATCTTAATGTGCGAACTGGCTGAGAGATCTAAGACTCGCGGTACGCGGCTCGATTCTAATTTGTTTGTTTTTTTTACCAATGTCTGCGACACCTTACCTTATGTCACGTTCCAATTTGATGGAAAATGACTCCCTGCGTCCAACAAGAAATATATTGTTAAAGGCATGCCAACTGCGCTGTCGTCGTCCTGGCTGCTCTCAGTAGCAGGCACTTGGCCACATCTTTCTCTGGGTCACTTATGGGCAGCAGAAGCAGAGTTGGCTCCTGGTGACACAGGCTGGCTTAGTCCTTCCCCCCTGAGTGCAGCCGGAGGCACTCACAGTCTGTACTATATAGCGACCTTTAAAAAATATATGTTTCTTTTAGTGATTTCAGAGAGGAAGGGAGAAGGAGGGAAAGATAGAAACATCCACGATGCGAGAGAATCATTGATCGGCTGCCTCCTGCTCACCCCCTACTGGGGATCGAGCCTGCAACCCAGGCATGAGCCCTGACCTGGAAATTGAAGCCAGGCTTGACCTTTACAAAATCTCTATAACATGAGTCCCGGGAATGAGGCCAGAAAGTCTTATTTTGAAGAAAGGGAAATGACCCTTTTGTGGGCTAAATTCCGGTGGCTGCATGCCACACCCTCTACAAACAGCAAATGTCCTCGAGTTGCATTTATCTGTGGCCTGCTTTGGTGGGTCATCCTCAGTTCATGCTTAGCAGCATAGACAGATCTTAGGGGAGCAAAGAAACACTTATTCAGGCCAATCAGGGAACCGACAGAGAGGGGAGGGGCAGGAGAGAGGGCCGGGGAGGAAGAATAGAAACTCTTACAAAAGTTTGGGAATATCTGAAAGTGAGTCAGGGGTCCTAGTGGGATTCTTCCCCTTTTAACAACAAAGTGCAGCCTGAAAGGGTCTGCACAGCGCACTTTGTTTTCCTGCTCTGTTTGATCTGAAAGAACAATCAGATATGGCTGATTTCTGAAGCCGCACAGAATAGAGAGATGGGGAAGGCTCCCCGTGATGGCCAGCCCTGTCAACAGGAGGCATTCAGGTACTGACACCAGCCCCTGACAACACTCAGAGGCTCAACACTTCCTCTTTCATTTCAAGATCGACTGCTGGGAATTCTCTCTGCACAATGCGTCGGATGATAAGTGTTTAGAGGAGAAATGGATCCCGCAGGAGAAGAAAGCATGAATCTCAGGCACTGTGGACGGACACTGGAGGAATCAAATAGTTGAAGGTTGGCGTGGAGAAATTTCAGGGGGAGGGGGAGGCTGAGAGAAGCTGCAGGGAGAAAGAAAATAGAGGTTCTGTCTAACTGCACCCCAAGTCTCTCATTTGAGCTCTGGTGGGCCATGGGGCTCTCTCCCCACCTGCCCATGGACTGACCTCACCAGGTCATCAGATGGTTTGGAACAAAGCACAACCTAAAGCTGTGGTCGGCAAACCACGGCTCGCAAGCCACATGCAGCTCTTTGGCCCCTTGACTGTGGCTCTTCCACAAAATACCACATGCGGGCGCGCACGTACAGTGCGATTGAAACTTCATGGCCCATGCGCAGAAGTCAGTATTTTGTGGAAGAGCCGGTATTTTGTGGAAGAGCCACACTCAAGGGGCCAAAGAGCCGCATGTGGCTCGCGAGCCGCAGTTTGCTGAGCCGCAGTTTGCCAGCCACTGACCTAAAGTGATCAAGACAAGCGGGAAATCCCCTGGGCGGGTTTCTGCCAAGAAACTGAGCACCTTGGTGTCCCAGATAAAGGCCCCCACCTTTAAGGGACAGTGCAGATTCATCACCATCGTTTTTTAAAAATCCATTTTTAAAGATATGTGGTCACTATGTGAAATATTTAAAAGGGCAGTCTTGCTCTAACCATTTGGCTTAGTGGATAGAGCGTCGGCCTGCGGACTGAAAGGTCCCAGGTTCGATTCTGGTCAAGGGCATGTACCTTGGTTGCAGGCACATCCCCAGTAGGGGGTGTGCAGGAGGCAGCTGATTGATGTTTCTCTCTCATCGATGTTTCTAACTCTCTATCTCTCTTCCTTCTTCTCTGTAAAAAAATCAATAAAATATATTTAAAAAAAATAAAAGGGCAGTCTTAACTGAAGCTTGGGGTTGGATCGCATGCAGCATAAAGGCATAAAATTCTTTGCTAATTCTTAATCCATGGAAAGGAAAACCCCAACAGTATCCTCCATGGGTCCTTGGAATCGTGTAATAGGATGGGTGTACTTGTTTGCTTTTTGTTTCGTTCCTAAGTAAAAACACAATTCTACTGGAGTGCATTTCTCTCTGTCTCATCCCGGGAAAGTTCTAAAGTTATAAATAGTTGTATGGCTACCGATGAACTGCATGAGAACACCAAGAGATAGGTGTGTTTTCCCCTGGGCTTCCCAGCTGTCTTTGGTGCCATACAGATCACTCTATGCAAGGCAACACTTAGAAAAGGGGAAAAAAGCTGACAAGATTTTAGGTTCTATACTGACTCTACTTTATTTAACTCAGTTTAGCAACTTATTGAATATACTTAATAACATTCAGTTTGGTTTTAGATTCTTCCTTGGATACCATAAAATTAGCATCAGATAAAGAAAAAAGGTCATTTGTCTTGAAGATAAAGGTAATTAGTCACTAGCAAATGTGTTCTTGCATCTTTTTTTATAAAGAAAAAAGAACTCTGGTAAAAATAATAAATATACCGTACTTCTAATATCTGCATATCTATGATTCAAGTCTTCAGTCATATCTAAACCACTAAGAAATAAGTTAATCTTTACCACACTGATGTTCAGTTTTTTATTCTTTAAGATACTACATAAAGCCCCTAATCTGTGATTGTTAAAATTTTCCTTTCCTTTTATAAAGGACAACATTTTAATCTTTGAAGCAATAAAATGATTGTTACAATGCCCTGGAGTATAATAAATGTAGGTGATAGAAATTTGAAATAGGTTCTTTTCTATTTTTGAAGGGGCTGAAACAAAAATTTTGAGGAAGAAATCATAGCTCTTCCATCCTTTTTCTGAGAAGCTAGAGTTGGCTAAGTGAAAGAGGTCAGAAGTAGTATCTAGAAGGAGGCACTGAGGGTCTGGGGCAGGATTCAGGTGACAAGGGCGTGGAGAGATAGGTAGTGATGCTGGGATGTGTATGAGCATCAGCAACAATGGCAAAAGGATGCAAACTGAAAACTGGCATCATTTTATAAGCAACTACATGCATTCTTTATGCTACAGATATAACTTTAGCCTGCATTTGTTCCATTTATGATCCTCCTTGATTTTTAAAGAATAATAACCATTAATATACTTATTAGACTTGCAGCGGTTCTCAACCTGTGGGTCGCGACCCCTTTGGGGGTCGAACGACCCTTTCACAGGGGTCGCCTAAGACCATTGGAAAACACATATATAATTACATATTGTTTTTGTGATTAATCACTATGCTTTAATTATGTTCAATTTGTAACAATGAAAATACATCCTGCATATCAGATATTTACATTACGATTCTTAACAGTAGAAAAATTACAGTTATGAAGTAGCAACGAAAATAATTTTATGGTTGGGGTTCACCACAACATGAGGAACTGAATTAAAGGGTCGCGGCATCAGGAAGGTTGAGAACCACATATTGAATTTTTTAAGCTTTGCCTTGCCCTTATCAAAAGATTTGAATTGTTACAGTATTGGAAAGAATCCTATCACTTAATGCAGCGGTTCTCAACTTGTGGGTCACGACCCTTTTGGCGGTTGAACGACCCTTTCACAGGGGTCGCCTAAGACCATCCTGCATATCAGATATTTACATTACTATTCATAACAGTAGCAACATTACAGTTATGAAGTAGCAACGAAAATAATTTTATGGTTGGATCACAACATGAAGAACTGTATTTAAAGGGCCAGAAGGTTGAGAATCACTGAATGGAAACCAATGTCAAAATATTAACCAGTTTTACCAAAAATGCACAAATGCAATCACATTTTTGTTTTGCTAATGATGCTTTTTAATTTTCAGTAACATACCTAAGATAAACATTAAGGTAATTTTATACAAAATAGGAGCAAATGTTTTGGTTCCCTATTGGGAGGGAAGCTCAACTAAATGTATAAGGAGCTGCATACAAATGCACCCATTTGTTTGCAGGAAAATGTTCCCAATACAGGTACTGTGGTATTTCCATAGGAATGAGTAGTCTATGGGTTACCTAGAACCACCACCTAAAACATTTTCTATAGCAAATCCCTAGTTTAAAAGTTCAACTTGGCACACACACACACACACACACAAGAATAGTCATATTGAAGATGAATTTTAAGATATCATAAAGCTAAGAGTGATAATGATGTAATTCCTGACATTAAGCAGATGATGTTTCTGGTGCTTATTGCTAGAGAATTAAAATCTCTAAACAATTACCTGAAATATTATAGGTCACACTTCTCTAGAAATTAAGAAGCACATACTTTACCAATGTTACCCCAATAAATTTAAATTTAAAAAAAAGAAGCATGTGTTTGCCTAGACAGATATATGCATTACCTTAGATATGTGGCACTTGCAATATGGCATGGAAATATATTCGTTAGCTCCCTCTTTGAGGGTAAAGAAATGTTACATATCTCAATACATCACCTGTCTCTGAAAGTTTAGGATGTTGTTCAGACTTTAGTCTATTGGGTGAAACTCACCAAGTCATGTTTCACTTGGATGTTTCAATAAAATTGTCTTTTTCAACGAAATGCCTACAGTTGGGTTGCCTGGAGTTGGATTGCTCTAAGTTGCTGACCAGAATTCTTTCAAGAGAAAAAAAAAAGCAGGAAAGCAATTTGAAATGGTGTTAGAGCTGATTTTTGTCCTTTGATTTATCCTTCCCACACCGAATTCCTCTACAGCTTTCAAATTGCTACTGGCGGGGAAGTTGGCTCCCAATGAAAACAGTGACCTAGGGTGGAAGGCAGTCATTCCGGCTGATGTGCGGGACTTGGGGGCACACAGCCTGGGGTCAGGTGGCTCTCACTTCATCCAGCTGCTTACTTTTCCATCTTGGTGCACTTCTGCCTTCAATCATTTCCTTTTTTTAAAAAAAAATTGCAGTTATTTAAAAGACTTCTACTTTTTTTCCTGGGCAGACACTTTGGTTCTTGAGTGAATTTCACACGCCCGTTTGGATTACCCTCAGTGCTGTGTAAGTAGGTCCTATTGCAATACATGATGAGTCTAATGCGATTATCGCTCCTCCAATGCTCTATGAAATGCTGCCCTAGGTATCCACGTGTGTATTTATTTAGTAATTGGCATAAGGTTATGCAAAACCAGTGGCAGCTGTCTCACTTCTTGCTCCCATTCATGTGTGCTTTTAAACATTTTTCTTTATTTTTCCCCATCACTATTTATCCCTCCATTCCCTCTTCCACCCCTACCTACCCCTTCCCCCCTGCAATCACCACACTGTTGTCCATGTCCATGAGTTCTTTCTCTTTTTTCTTTTATGCTCAATTCCTCCACTCCCACCAACACCCACCCTGCCCCCCCCCACTTTAGCTGTCTGCCTGCTCTCTCTGAGTCTGTCTCTATTTTGTGCTTTTAAAGTAAAAAGTAAAATTAAAGATTAAGTATTTGATTATACTTATAATCAATAATACTGCATTATACACTTAAAATTTTATTAAGAAAGTAGACCTCATGGTGAGTGTTCTCACTACCATAGAATAAAATGTTAACTAATAAATATTTTCCTTGTTAGAGCTTTTCAATTTTTTTAGCCAATTTCTAAAAACTCTACATATTCCTGGGTACACATATCAGGGGTTACCTTTTTGATCCACTTCACTTGGACTATCAGCCTGTATTTGATTGCATGTCCTAATAGTTGCTTGACTATCAGGCTAACTTGCATTTTGCAACGCACATACCACATACTCAAACACTTAATCTCACATAGGATAGCTGAGCACCTTGAAGAGGACATACCAAGCTTTTGTGAATGAGACTCCTTCACAACTTGGTATTTGTGTCTACATGTTGAGGGTACAGCCAAAAGCACCCAGGTCAAAACTGAGCAGTCAAATTTACATATATTTTCTTTGAAAAAAATATATTTTTATTTCTTTCAGAGAAGAAGGGAGAGGGGATAGGAAGAAACATTAATGATGAGAGAGAATCATTGATGTGCCCTGACCAGGAATGGGACCATGACCTCCTGGTTTATAAGCTGATGCTCAACCAATTGAGCCACACAGGCCTGGGCTATATATATTTTCTATTTTAGCTATAAGATTAGTCAATACATGTCCATGCTGATTCTTTAGGAATGACATTGATTTAAAGACTGTCTTATTTATTTTTCACATGATGGCTGAAATTTCGATGCATATTGTTACTTTTATATGTAAAGTGATACTGTGTTGATGGATTTTGCAGTCCTTTAATGACAAGGCTATATATATATATTTTAAATGCCTTTCTTTCTATGACTACCCAAGAAAGTGCCGGGCTCAGATGTCAGTGCTCCCCCAGCTATTTGTCTGTCACAGAGGCGGGACACTACAGCCTGTCTCAAGGTTGGTGTTTTAGACACATTCTGAGATCAGTGGTTTTGCATGGACACTTTGGACTCCAAGTGATTTGGGGATGAGCTCTATCAAGAACATGCTCAGGTGTGAAGGAAGCAGAAGGGCTTTTTGAAGTTTGGTGCTGGGGGCTCTATGTAAATGAAATCTTCTTGGTAAACACACTACGCCGACGTTGAACATTAGATGGTTTCCCTTGTATCTTCAGAAACGAAGAAAGATCTTGAACCCTCGGTGACTGGCCCCATTCAAAGATCTTGCTTTCATAAATCCAGAGCAGACAGTTATTTTTCTACTGAACATTTCCAAAGATCCCGTGCTCTGGTTCTGAAAGAAGCAGATGTGGAAAGGAATGTTTGATGTGATAAATGAACAATCACAAAGAAAAAGTTACTTAAATAGCATGAGTCACATGAGAAAACAATTCAGCGAACAATGTGCTGATTCACTTGTTTTCAATAACAGTTTGTTTTTTGTGCTGCACTGTGATCTTATAAGTATTCCTACAGCTGGTGAATCTGAACACCTTAAAGGGGTTGAACCGAATATTGAAATATGCAGAAGTCACCCAAAAGTGCATAGTAGTTTACGCTTGCATTTTTTGAGCAGTTATGCTGACTACTTCTGTAAATTAATTTCTCTATCTGGACCCATCATGAAACTCATGAGAATAAGAGCTTTAACGTAACAGATTTACAAAGAGCAATTTCTTTTCCCTTTAGTCTCAAGGTTGGGCAGGTAAGCACTTGGATAAAAATACGTTTTAACACTTCATGCTTTAAGCACTTTGAGTTAAAATTAGGAATATTTTACTAAGGTTCACCCTATTTATTTAATTCCCTCAGACTATCAAAAAAATGCACTTAGTAAAAGATTGAAGGGCTAAAATCCATTTTTATGAATAAATTTTAACAGAAGTTCTATGTTAAGACAATGTTTCCTGGCAGATAATCTATAAGAATTTTTGAAAAATAATTATTGAACAGCAGTCGTGAACAAGATACTGTTCTAGGTAGGGCTGGAGATACAAATGTTAGACATGTTTTCCGCCCTCCTTGCCGCTACCATCCAATTCACAGTGTGATGATTAGAACTACGGAAGGATCAGTGCCAGCAGCAGGCAGAAAACACGTGCTCTCCTGGGTCAGTGTAAGTGGAGGAAGGCCCCGCCGGCCCCCAGGGCCAGGTTAGTCAGAGAAAACAGAAGCGAGGGAAGGGATCCCTTCTTGGACGTGGCGTTGGGAATAGAAATCACGAAAACAGGAAAGTAAAAGCCGAAATCAGGACCAGCACCTGCCACCAGGCGGTTTGAACACCAAACTGTCTGCATTCAAATCCTTGTCCCGACCTCCACCAGTTTTATATGTATTTACTCTCTCTAGCCTCAGTTTCCTCACTTGGTTTGTTGGGCATTGTGAAATTTAATGAAACGGTATATGCAAAGTGTTTAATACTGGGGCTAGCCTATAATAAGCCTTATGTTTTCTATTTGCTAATAATATTATTTTAAAAAGAAAAAGTAGAAAAGATCCAATTTGGCTTCCATCTTGGGAAATGAGTCTGAAAAATGGTGGACAACCCTAAAAGCTAGACTAAGACATTTTGACTTCATTGAGTGATTATGAAAATAGTGCTTTGTCGATTTTCTAAGAACTAACGCTCTATAAAAAAAAAATCTCACAGGAGGCTTTCTCTGGCTATCTATAATAATAAAAGCATAATATGCTAATTAGACCAGACGTCCTTCAGGACATCCTTCCGGGATGAAGCTGGGGCTGCAGCCTCGGCTGCAAGGGAGGGATCCAGGCAGCCGAGGCTGCAAAGTATACTCTTGCATGAATTTTGTGCATTGGGCCTCTAGTGGTTCTCAACCTTCCTAATGCCACGGCCCTTTAATACAGTTCCTCATGTTGTGGTGACCCCCAACCATAAAATTATTTTCGTTGCTACTTCATCACTGTAATTTTGCTACTGTTATGAGTCGTCATGTAAATATCTGATATGCAGGATGTATTTTCATTGTTCGCGACCTACAGGTTGAGAACCGCTGCTAGTCATTTATGTAATAGTCACTAATGTTTTCTGTCTCTATTCTGACTATATCATAGAAATGGAATCAACATTATGTGACCTTTGTGTCTCCTTTCTCTCCCTGAGTTTTTGAAGTTCATCCACACTGTAGCATGCGCCTGCATTTCATTCCTTCTATGGCTAAGTAATACCCATTGAATGTATAAGCCGCATTGTGTGTATCTGTTCACCTGCTAATGAGCCTTCAGGTTATGCCTACCTTTTAGCTACTGTGAATAATGCTGCTATGAATATTCATGTACAAGTATTTGTTTGAGGATCTGTTTTCAGTTGGGGGCGGGTATACAATTAGGAGTGGAATTGCTGGGTCACCTGGTAATTCTAGGTTTAACTTTTTGAGGAGTTGCCAAACAGTTTCCAGAGAGGCTTATACCATTTTATACTCCAGTTTCTCCACATCCGTGCCCACACATTTTCTCTTTCCTCATTTCTTATAGTATAATCATCCCGGTGAGCGCGTGGCCTGTCATTGTGGTTTGCGCTTTCATTTCCCTAATAACTAATGATGTCGAGCATATTTGCACGTGTTCGTTGGTCACTTATCTATCTTCTTTGGAGAAATGCCCATTCAGGTCAACTCAGATGTTTTTTATGTCTATAAAGCTCTTGGCAAACTGCAAAGAAAACAATAAGCAATAACAAGATCAATAATAGTAACAACAATAATAATGAGATTGGGGTTCTGGTCTCGGTTCCACCACAGCCAAGATTTGCGTCTTTAGCCAAGTCCGTTAGGAAATACATGTAAGAATAGAGACTGAAAAAGTCTTGACTCCTATCGAAGTTTTATTTGCTCGTGTTTTTTGCACACGTTAAAACAAGGATCATAGTGAAGATATCAGCTTGCATACAAAGGACACATTAGAAGGGCCAGCCACATTTTCCAGCGGCACTTCCACATCTGTCTCCCTGGCCAGGGCTCTGCAGGATCCACCGCGGGTATCTCTGCTCCGTGAGGTTCCTTATCTCCAATCCAGCCCAGTGTCCTTTCTGTGTCTCTGCCTCCCCTCCGCCCCCCCTCGCACGTGCAGCCCTTCAGAGCTGAGGGGAGAGTAAGATTTCAGCGATGAGGGCCAGGCAGCATTCCGTCTGGGAACTTGCGGAGATACGCCCTTATCTGTCCATTGCTGAGTGATGCTGAAATAGCACTGCGGAGGCCAGATATGACATCTGGGGCAGGGACTCATCTTACATGAATGGAGTGTTCATTAAAGGGCCCTAAGGCTGGGCTGCCTCACTCTTCAGCAGCTTATTCGTGGCCATAAATGAGCCCCACCCCCGCCCCCACTTGGGGTTCAGAGCATCTCCGTGAAAGCTACAGTGACATGATTGCATGCATTCACTGTGAGTCTGAAGGCAAACTGATGAGCCACTCCAGCATTATCATCGACTGACAACGCTCCTGACCAAAGCGTTGGAAGATACGACCCAAAGCAATAATTAAAAGAGTCTTCCCTGTATATTCAGTCCCAGGAGCTCCTGTGAGAGCTCCGAGTTACCTGGAGGAAGCCAGGCCTGCCTCCCCAGGCGGCCGCCGCTCTGAGGCTGGAGTCTTGGTGATTCTCCGAGGCCCTTCGGATGCGCTGAGACTTCCCCCCTCGCCGAGGGACCCGCCATCCTGGTCCCTGCAGTACAGCGTGATTTTAATCTACTTACTTTTCAGCCTGCTTTAATTATGCTGTAAAAGTTTGTGCTTCCATTAACTGACGGTCTGATTTCTCTATCTAGAACTGCTTTCCAGGGTCATTTTTTTTCCTGTTCAGCTGCATCACTAGGATTTGAGCTGCTATTATTACCGTTGTGAGAGTGGACTGTGCTATCTGCCAGGACCGGGGCCTAGCAGTTTCTGGAGCACCGTCTGGGTCACGTGCCATGCCAGGTGTGTCATTCTCGAGGCAATTCCTTGAGATTGGCGGGGAGGTTCTTTCCTCCGTGCCCAGAAGCCCAGATTCGGCGGATCCCGTAGCCCTGCAGTCAGGGGTAGAGGGGTGATTTCCAGGCGCCTCTCTCCAAGCCTGCAGCCTGTGTTTGTTAGTTCCACTAGACTCCACCCGTAGAACAAAACACCTTTCTTTCCTAAAAATATATTTTTATTGATTTCAGAGAGGAAGGGAGAGGGAGAGAGAGAGAGAAACATCAATGATGAGAGAGAATCCTGTAAGCCCCCTACTGGGTATGGAACCTGCAACCCAGACATGTGCCCTGACCGCAATCTAACCATATCCTCCTGGTTCATAGGTCAACGCTCAACCACTGAGCCACACCAGCTGGGCCCAAAACACCTCTCAACAGGGTTTGGGAGCTTGAGCATGAGCTGGGTGAAGACATTCATGTGTGTTTTCTCCAAAAGGCCCCATCTGTGCCATGGTTGCAAAATTAAAGTTTGAGAATGGCAGTGGGTCTTTGTAAAAGCTCCTCATTCTTGAGACTCAGGAGAAGAGAGAATCTCTATCTGTTAAAGTTAGAAAACAAATACTCCCTCCACGCGGAGTTTCATTCGGCATCACTGTTTTTTAAACCTAGATTGTTTCTACTACGCAATAAATGTAGTTTGGTCCCTGGGATGAGAATTAAAGAAAGTTTTCATTATAGCAATTAAACTGTCTAAATGCAACTGATAAATGAAAACTAAATGAAGAAATGCATTATTTTCCCTGCTTGATGAAAACAGCTTCCAGTGTTATATTCTCAAAAGGATATTTAATTAACTGTTGAATAAGCTTCTAAACCTTACTTCCCTTTGCATTCTAAGTTCTCCTTCAATATTTTGGTAATAGCTCTCTTCTACCCACACACATGCACAAAGGTGCCATAAATAAAAACACATCTCTGGTGATGCATTTTAGTGATAATCTATAAGCATGAAGAACTTTGGAAGTTAAAGATGGATAAATTCATTAATAATCTAGAGTAAAACTTGATGACATACATTGCTTATCAGTATAAACCATAAAAATGAACATTTTATAGTATACCAAAATAAAAATTCTACATTGATAACAAACTAATGTGTTAGATTTTATGTAAGCCTCCCCATGGCAAATGGATTTAACACCTAGAAGAATACGATAGAAAAAAATCACAAAATTAAATACAATATGGAATTAGAAAAATCTCAACTCTAATTCCGTGCCAGAGGAAGAAAAACAAAGCTTTGTGGGCAGGTAACGGTGACAGAGCAAAGTCACTAATTCCACGTTTGTGACAGACCCAGGGATAGCAAAGTAAAAAATGTAGAACTGAAGAATTCAGAGGTCACTTTGAAATGAGAGAAGGGAGCTAATATTCCAATTTCATTTATTGCATGAAAACACCAGTGTTCCACTGTACAGTATGTATGACAATGCTTTGAATCGTAACATCATAGGTGACTTCCGCCATGTTCAGTCCACTCTCTCAGGCCTTTATCTTGCTCCCTCTGGTTGGAGGAGACTGACAGGAAGGACATGTCTCAAACCAATTCCCAGGACTTCCTCCCAGGCCCTGCGGCCACATCTCCCTGCTGCTTTCTTTCCGGTCCCTCAGCTGGAGGATGCACTCCATGTTTGTTTACCTGCCCATCCCTTTATCAGACTCAACCTAATGCTCACACCCTTTGTAATCCACATGGGCTGGGTGTCTTAGACACCAGGTAAGTGATTGTTGTTTCTTCCTATTTGCAAAACCTGGGCCATCATAAGGAAAACACAGCATGCATGCATACCTGTATACAGCGCACGCGTGCACACACACACACACACACGCACACACATACACACAGGATTGCATACATAAGCCATCAAAGAATGGGTAATGACCGCCTTCCCTCAGCTCAGAAATCTTGAAAGGCCTCCTAACCCCAACACAGCAGACACTAGGACTCCCCACAAAGGAGGAGTTTCTGCCCTTCTTCTTCCTGGTGAAGACAGGCAGCTACCCAGACCACTGAAACCCAAGGCATTCTCATACTCCAGCATGTTTCTTAGGATCATTGACATGGAACTGGGATGTCAGAGAAGGCTCCCCCTATGCCACACTGAAGGTGTGTGTTAAATAAGAGTTTAAGGCAGGAAGGAAGCTAAGCATGTTTCTGGGCAGAGGCTTCAGACTGCGTGGAGGCGCAGAGGTGTGACATATGTCATGATGTAGGACTTCCGTGTGCCTGGCGTGCAGAGTGCAGCGGTGGTGAAAGCAGAGACAGCATCTGTGACTGGTTGTGCTGTATCCACCCCCCCCCCTCCCCGATGCTACCTGCTTTATTCATAGCATGTACATATGGGGGTTTTGCATAGCTCCACAGTCTCAGATAATGCCTTACGAATAGAAAGTACTCAACTGAAGATGAAGAAGACACATATGCGCAGAATAAAAATATAGAAGGAGGAAAGTACTTCAGAGCAGAGAAAGAGGAGTTAGTCATACAAAAATCTAAGACCCAAAGATGGAGAGGCATCCAGTTGGTCACATGTAGCTGGTTTTCGGTTACTTTCTGGGAAAGGGTGCTTATGTCTCTTCACCCCAATATTGGTGGGATATACTGTCTGACATATCGACTCTGGCCACACACTCGGGTGCAGGGATCTCACAATGTAGCCCCATTCAGGACTCGGGGGACCTTTCCACTATTTCTATTCACCACCCCATGAATCGCTCTTGGTTCCTTCCAGACAGTTCCCGGTTCTTGGTCCCTTGCTTTTGTTGAAACGCGTTGCTCTCTGCTTCTCCCAAGGACTTGAACCTCAGATCACCTTTCAGTCCAGCCAGTGCCCTAGCTTCGCCCTTGATGGGGAACCCAGAAACCTCAGGGTGCTGAAACTTCAATCGGGCAAAGCATTTGCCCCTTTTGCCCAAGAGAAAAAATACTGTACAAATGTAAATTCAGTTAGAGCATTCTACTCAAAGAATATTGACATCTTCATGTAGATGGCTGTTTTACTTCCAAAATGTGTTCTCATCTTACCGAGTGCCTGAAACATTGGTTGATACAAATAAATCTACACTGCAGATTGGCGTTTCTGTGACATTGGGAAAGACTAGCAGGGGTCCTCAAACTTTTTAAACAGGGGGCCAGTTCACTGTCCCTTAGACCGTTGGAGGGCCGGACTATAGTTAAAAAAAAAAAAACTATGAACAAATTCCTATGCACACTGCACATATCTTATTTTGAAGTAAAAAAACAAAACGGGAACAAATACAATATTTGTATTTGCATGTGGCCCGCAAGCCGTAGTTTGAGGACCCCTGGACTAAGGCATCTCTGAATGTAAACCATTGCAATTATTCTAATACCAGCTCAGAGAGCTCCTGGATCATGCATATTAATTGCAGGTTCAATGTGTGCCTGCGCTTTCTCTCTGTCCATTCCCGTTGTTCCCGAATTCAATAGTGAACACCCTTGATATTTCTTCTACCTCATTTATCTTCTTTGGCCAAACATTATACTTTCAGGTTTTTAAAATGTGGCCTTATGGCTATGAAACACTAAAATCATATTCAAAAAATGAGGTTTTTTAATTATTTAAAAACCAAAAGTATACTAAAGTTTAAGACAGTGTCAACACATTGCAAAAAAAAAAATTCTTATTCATTAGGAGCTCATTTCAGTGAAAACGATGAATAATGCCATTAGCGTCTGATGATACATACACAGTGGGAAACATTGCTGGCTGCTCGGTTGTCTTGTCTCGATGCTCTTTTTCTAGGAAGGTATTCTTTACCACTTACATGTCTTCCGGGGGCCTGTCAGCTCTCATGTCCCTGCAGGATCTCTCCTCCTCTGTATCCCTGTCTCTCTTTATTTTTTAAATATATTTTTATTGATTTCAGAGAGGAAGAGAGAGAGAGAGAAACATCAGTGATGGGAGACTATCATAGATCAGCTGCCTCCCGCAACCTGGGTGTGTGCCCTGACTGGGAATCAAACTGTGACCTCCTGGTTCATAAGTCGACGCTCAATCACTGAGCGACACCAGCTGGGCTGTCTTTCTTTATATAGAGATGGATATATGCTTATATGCTCTACACATACACACAGGCATGCATGCATATGCACACCCATGGCCCACTCTCTGGTGTGTGCATATGCATGTGTGCGTGTGTGTATGTGTGTGTGTGTGTGTTTGACTTGGCCGCCCACGCTGACGAATATAACAGGTATGATCCTCCTTTGCAGAACAGGAAACCAAAGGCAGAGGAATGGAGTCAACAACCATGAGGTTAGAGAACTTGAATGTGGACCTCAGTCTGTCTGAAATGAAAGCCACACTTTTTTCACTTCATCACACAGACTTTCCGCATAACACAGTCTTGCCCCACCTCCACCTTGACCCCTGGGAGATACGGGGGCATTCAGCAGTTCCTTGGCCCGGGCAAGGGGGCTCGGTCATCAGGAACACCTAGATTCCCCGTGGACAGGCACGGCTCCACCATCCATCTCTGAACTCCCAGGCTCGGCACGGCAGGAAAGCACCTGAGCATCATCTCTTTCAACCCCCTCACTTTGCAGACCAGGCAGGGCAAAGTCAAGGTCATCACATTAGGTTTGCGGCTAGCCTTTTCCAACCAGGATACAACCTTACCCTTGATCCTCAGTAGCACAGAAATGCTATAATATGCAATTTATAACGCTCTAAAAATCAGTTCCTGGGTCTCCGGCAGGGTCCCAGCTCTGTTAGCTGCTTTTGACCCAGAACTCTGACCTAAACTGCTTTTCAAGGGCCAAGTCATTTTTCTCAAATCATAAAACACTTGTAACCAGATCACAACCAGGCTTTACACCTGGTCCTGTGTGTATAAGCGCTGGATCAGCAGAATCCATTGTGGGGCCTGCTTTCCTCATGGCTCAGCATTGCAACAGTAAGCTCAGTGTTCAAGGAGGGGACCGGGAGCACCCCAGCTCTGCCCGTCTGCAGACAAATTAACTGCCACTTAGAGCATCATCTTCGCTGGGAATCACACGTCATCCAGTCATACTGAAGTGCATTTCAGCCTATTTTTAACAGCCAGGCAAAGGGAGAGACACACCATATGAAGGAATTTAAAGAATCCTCTTGATAATGAAACACCAACTACACTTGGGGGAAACAGTTTTTGTTTGAGGAAGAATTAAAAATGAAACACTACTGAAAAGCATAAACAAAATCTGTCATGGTCCTTTCAGCAAGAAGGAGCAGATGGAACCTGCACTCTTAGGGAAAGGGGAGCAGGTTAGAATGGGTGGTTCACACAGGTAAGACGTGTGGTTCGCAGGTAAGACGTGTTCTGTGAGAAATTAATGAGGAAGAAAAGAGAAAGATATTCTACTATGGAATTACATCATAGGTCTTAACCTCAAGGCAGATGTTCACCTACAAGATCTATCATAATCCAATTAAAAGTCTGAGACACACATACACGCACACACACACACATCCTCCGTGTTTAAAAATGAAGGAGGTGCAGCATGGAGGGACCTGGAGAGTATTATGCTGAGTGAAATAAGCAAGTCAAAGAAAGACAAGTATCACGTGATCTCACTCATGTATGGAGTCTAATGAACAAAATAAACTGATGAACAAAATAGATCCAGACATGGAAGCGTGCAACAGGCTGAGGAATCTCAGAGGGAATGGGGAGTGGGAACAGGAAGAGATTAACCAGAGAACGTATATGCATATATGCATGACCCAGGGACACAGACAATAGTGTGGTGAAGATCTGGGGGTGGGCACGGGGGGTGGGGCTCAATGGGGGAAGTAGGAGGGACATCTATAATACTTTCAACAATAAAGATAAATTTTTTAAAAAAACACAAATCCATCTACTTTCTGTATGGGGGAGAAAACAATGACCTAATTAACATTGGGGGGGTGGGGGACAGAAAAGGAAACTTTGCTACTGGGGAAAAAAAAATGAAAGAGGTGAATCCTCTTCAAGCTTCAAAAAGAATAGTCAGTAGATAAGAGTTCAGGGCAAGAAAGAAAGGTGTATGTGTTGGCTCATAAAGACTTTTCAAACTTTATTTCCAGATTATGGTCTAATGGGCCACCAACTCCAAAGCCCACAGGGGTTAGTTACACGATTAAGTGAGCCTGCTCTGGACAACACCTCACAAGGCAGCTTATCTGCAATCCATCCTCATTTAAGAATGCAGGCCCAGTGTTAGCAGGTACACTGCTGTTTTAAAAGAAATTGAGTTCAGAGGAAAGGAGAGGGAGAGAGAGATAGAAATGTCAGTGATGAGAGAGAACCGTCCAAGTTAGTGGCAGAGCTGGAATTTGAACCTAAGCAGCCTGTCTCTAGAGCCCCATTTTTTAAAAATTATATTTTTATTGATTTCAGAGAGGAAGGGAGAGAGAGAAACATCAATGATGAGAGAGAATCACTGATTGGCTGCCTCCTACACGCCCCACAATGGGGATTGAACCCGCAACCCAGGCATATGCCCTGACCAGGAATCAAACCCTGACCTCCTGATTCATAGATCAATGCTCAACCACTGAGCCACGCTGGCTGGGTGGATATTCTGCTTTTTAAAGAAACTGTCGAAATCTAGATTTTTAGTGTAAAATATGCTTTCATAAATGTAGTCAGCTAATTTTTAATGTTCAAACACCATGTAGACAAAGAACCCTCTCTGGGCTAAATTTGCTCTCAAGTCTCTTCTATCCTCTTCAATACACATCCTGGTCTCCCAGGTCCTCTCCCATTCCATGTCATAGGAACCAGAGCCTGAAAATCTATTCCCTTTTTTCATATCATTGCTCTGGACAAGAGCCTTCAAAGTTAAGAGATGGATGGTGGAGATGTGCCTGTCCACAGGGAATCTTCAAAGTCTATTCCCTTTTCTCCTATCATAGCTCTGGACAAGAGCCCCCTTGACCTTTCTGGTTAATGCTGAACATTCAGGTCTCTCTGTGTAATTCCTCTGGCCACATTCAATTAAGTTTTCACCCTGGGCATCCCACTGGGAACCCATGGTCCCAACTGGACATTCTATGTATTTCCCCCAAATAAGATGTGTTAATTCCTGCATTCTCACCTTGTTTTTTCATGTATCTTCTTTTTCCTTCTTATTTCTTTGTAATCAGATTCCTGTTGATTATCTGATTCTTCAAGACATCACTCACACTTCCGGGCGCCCTTTCCTGACTAATTAATCTCTCCTCTCCTTGTCACCTCCTCCTCCATGAAGCTCCTGACATGCCTTTTCTCAGCCCAGATCTCACACAGTTGTAGGGGTTCTACAGCCGTCTCCCCGACTCAACCCTGAGAATTTAACTTAGCAGCTACCAAACCTCCTCTGTAAAGGGCCAGATAGTCAATATTCTCCATATGATCTCTGTTGCAATTACTCAGTTCTCATGTTATGGTGTGAAAATCAACAAGATGTAAATAAATGGGTGTGGCTATATCTGAGAAATCTTTATTTACAAAAGAAAGGAGGCCAGCTTTGCCAACCCCTAATCTACATGGGCAAGGACTGGGTCTTGTTGTATAAAAATACTTAAGAAGAATTTGTTAGAGAATGAATTTTTCTCAAAACTGAATTCAAGTTTTACTTCTTCTTTACTTGACACTCAGGGACACACCAGGCTTTTTCAATTTTGAACTTATACAACTACTTGCTATGCAGACACCTCATGTGATTGTCATGATCACTATGTGATCATTACTCAATACTGCTCTGATGAGTTAGGGTTGATCTATATAATTTCTAAGGTTTTGAGTCAATCATCACTTTATTTACAAAAGAAAGGAGGCCAGCTTTGCCAACCCCTAATCTACATGGGCAAGGACCGGGTCTTGTTGTATAAAAATACTTAAGAAGCATTTGTTAGAGAATGAATTTTTCTCAAAACTAAATTCAACTTTTGCTTCTTCTTTGCTTCTTTACTTGACACTCAGGGACACAGCAGGATTTTTCACTTTTGAACTTGTACAACTACTTGCTATGCAGACACCTCATGTGATTGTCATGATCACTATCACTGTGATCGTCACTCAATGCTGCTCTGATGAGTTAGGGTTGATCTATATCATTTCTAGGGTCTTAAGTCAATCATCATCTTGCACTGCCACCTACTTGTGTATTTTTGTCTTTTTTCTCCCTCAACTAAATTATAAGTTCTAGAGAATAAGATAATATGTAATTTTTCTAAGAACTGCTAAAATGCCTACTAGAATGCTGTTGTCATAATGTTTATTCATTTATTCATTCAACACATGTCTTTAGATTAGTGTGGGACAGGCTACACACAGAAAAGTAGCCCAACGGAAAGATCCTTGCTCCCATCGAAGTCCATGTCTACTGAAAGAATGATTGTATGGTCACAAACTGAGATACATGTTCTGAAAGGAAGTGCATGGTTTTAAAACATTTCATACAGAAATCCAACAAAGCCTGGGGGAGAAGGAAAGACAGGGAGGTTTTCCTTGAGGAAGTAGCCTGAGATTAACTTACTCAGCCACCATTTACTCAGTGCCTATTATGTGTCAGGCACTGTTTAACACAGTGGTGATCTAAACAGAAAGAAGTTCCCCAAAGGGGTAGCGACTCACAGGTTGAGAACCGCTGTTCTAGAGTATAAGACAATATGTAATTTTTCTAAGAACTGCTAAAATACCTACTAGAATGCTGTTGTCATAATTTTCATTCATTTATTCATTCAACACATGTTTTTAGATTAGTGTGGGACAGGCTACACACAGAAAAGTAGGCCCAACAGAAAGGATCCTTGCTCCCATCGAAGTCCATGTGTACTGTATGGTCACACACTGAGATACATGTCCTGAAAGGAAGTGCATAGTTTTAAAACATTTCGTACAGAAATCCAACAAAGCCTGGGGGAGAAGGAAAGACAGGGAGGTTTTCCTTGAGGAAGTAGCCTGAGATTCACGTATTCAGCCACTATTTACTCAGTGCCTATTATGTGTCAGGCACTATTTAAAACAGTTTTGATCTAAACAGAAAGAGGTCCCTGCCTTTTGTTTTCTGGTAGGATCAGAAGAATGAGTAGAAAGTAGAAGGGAAAGAGGATTTGAAAAGCATTCCTGAAAGAGGGAACAGCATGAACCCTGGGTGGAAGGGAACGTGGTCCATCCCATGTCGTGTAAATCAGTGTAGCTCTCACTCAGAAATGTCCAGCAACAGAGGTGGACAGAGGCCAGTGAGGTCAGGCCTCAAAGGCAATGTGACCATATAATTTGTTCTCTGAAGCAGGACACTCTTGAGAGTGAATGGGGCCTTAATAATTATTACAACAAGCAAAAACTGGTACAATTTCAGCAAATTGGGATGTATGAATATCCTTCTCCTAGGTCACATAAAGATTTCAGCATGACCTCATTTACATTTTTTAAAAAGATCACTCTGTTCCATGCTTCTATGTTTCTGGATCTATTTTGTTCATCAGTTCATTTTGCTCATTGAGGGAAAGAAGGATTAGGGGTTGGGAAGAGATTAACCAAAGAACTTATATGCATATATTCATAACCCATGGACACAGACAATAGTGTGGTGAAGGCCTGGGAGGGGGGTGATGAGTGAGGGGGTCAATGGGGAAAAAAATGGGGCATATCTAATACTTTCAACAATAAAGATAATTTTTTATAAAAAAGATCACTCCGATTATCATGGATAACTGTGTTGAGGAGGAACAATGTCAACGTGCAGAAACAAGTTGCTATGCGATTGCAGGTGTCCAAGTAATAGATGGGTGTGGCTTGAGCTCCATGGTGAGTAGCCATGGAAATGGAGAAAGAGAAATCGACTTTGTCAGTATTTAGGAGGCAGCTTTAACAGGACTTGGTTGATCTTATTGGTTATAGAACTGAATGGAATAAAGGGTGGGGGCTGGGAGGAATGGGACCTTGTGCTGGAGGGAGCGTAGAGTTTAAAAAGAGATTCAGGTACCAAGACCTCCTCTTGACACCTGCAGCTAAGTCCCCAGGGAGTCTTTTGGACACTGGCCTTGATGAATCTGAAGAGTGCAGTGAGCAGCACAGCCTCCATTAGGGATTAGTGAGACTATAACTAGGGCTTCCATACCGGAGGAGGGTTGACAGGGCTAACTGTTCCCCCCTGGACAGTGTGTACCATTTGCAATTTCGTCAAAATTGCAGACAGAGTTCATGTGCTCTGAAGAAAATGGGAGATCTTAGCAGCTTTTGTGGCTCAAGACAAAGACTGAAGAGCCAGGGGGTGGAGGGTGGGTTAGGAGTGAAGGTTCAGTGCTGGGTGCTGGCATGCCACAGTCAAGAGTGAAACCTAATAGGAAGTGACAACCAGGCCAGCAAATGAGAGAAGGAGAGCGATGGTTTGTGCCCATGGATGTTGCAGAGACAGTTCGCTGCAATACTCAACCAAAGCTATATTTGGAAGCTCCGTTTAATACATAATTCAAAACCCACCTTAACTCACTGCAGTTTTCAATGAGATGTTGAGACGGTTGTCTGGTAATGGTGTAGCATTGACTCCTCATCAGTCATGTCTCTGGCCAGCGGGTGCTGCCCACGTAGGAGACTGCTGTTCAGGTCTCTGAGAGCTTTCAGTCAATCTGATTGCATTTGACCAGGGAGGCCTCAGTAAAGATGTCACTTCCACCCTTTACCCTCGGGCACAGTCAGGGAGGAAGGCAACAGAGTGACCACGGCTCTCTAGTAAAGGTCAGGCATCCGTTAGCCCCATCCCCAAGGCTTCGCACTACTCCGTGGTTAGCAATTATTTTATCCTTTTACCTAGGAGTACTCAGTTACAAAACCTTACATGTAAAATATTGGCTTGTCCCTACAATGCAGAGATACTGAGGGTGGAAAACATATGTAGCTGAACAGTGAGTCTCTGTGCGTGAGTGTGCTGCATGGGTTCTTGTAATACCCTGGTCCCCTCTCCCCACTTTAAAACTCCAGAAACAAAGAGAGTTCCAGCTGAGACCGCACGTGAGGTTCAGGTGGAGGCTCCCTGCTGTCAAATGTTGCCCATTGACTTCTCTCAAAATCGAAACAGTCAAGCACGTACTATACGAGATGTCATGGCAATATATCTCAAGACATTGGAAGATGTTCCTGATAGATTATTCAATCAAAAGTTATAAAGAACATGCTCAGGCTAATTAAATTCTTATTTTTTTAAGACAGGTATAAAAGACTACTTGAATATAAAGGAAAATCCCCAAAGCAGTCATCTCTGCGTAGTGAAATTAGTAACAACTTTTATTTCCTTCATTTGGATTATCTACGTTGTCTAACTTGTTTTACAATCATGCACTACGTATGTTACAAGAAAACATTTACCTTAAGATATAGCATTCAATGTTCATACACATAACTATCCATTGAATATTCATAAATATGTATGAGAGTCTCACTATACTGCCATCCAATAGGGGAAACATGGCTGCAATGAGGCTACTTTAATGGACTGGCTAAGAACATCCTCTCTAAAATCGGGCTGCCTTGCTTGCCACCTTTGGTAATTTAATTCATCTCACTGTGCCTCAGGTATCCCGTGTATAAAACAGGGGTCCTCATAGTTGCGAACTCAAGAGTCATTGCATGAATCAATGAAAAGCACGCTGATAAATTGCTTAGCATACAGTAAATGCCCAATAAACTTCAGTTAATTTTACTATTACTTAAAGTAATATTCCTCTTGAATAGGTGCCAGGAAGGTTCTACAGTGGAGGGTTGCATTGTACATAGAAAGTGCTTTAAAAAGGCCATTGCTCGCGAAGACTCTTGCCAAACACACTGTAAAAGCAGTCATTTATGGGAAACGGTTAGCCAGAGGGGCTGACATTCCTTGGCCCATGCATACAATTACTCCCAGCCTTCCTGATACTTTCAAGCAGTTCTGGCTGCCCACAGTCTCCCATCCATCCGGTGCAGAGTCCAGCGCTGACCCTGGAAACCAGATCTGTGACCATTCCTGCATTTTTCAGGTCACTCCAGACACGGAACTCAGGCCTCTATTTTTGGAATGTCCAGATAACATCAGGGACAGTAATTGGCGATAATGAAACCTTATCGACTGAGTCACTTTGTTGGAATTAAAGAGAGTTTGGGGTAAATATATCTTTGTGAGAACGTAATTTGACTTTTTCAAAAGCTGGGCTCAAAATAAATAGATTCCTTGAAAAGTTTCAGAGCACAGTGGCGTAATTTGTTATTTACTTTAGTTTACCTGAGCTAAGATAGTTGTGGGTTACCCATTTGGCCAACTCTTATCTTTGACCTCCACTGAGTGAATTTCCTATCTTACTACCCTGGGTTCCTGAATGCTGACAAACTCACCAGGTAGATATTGAGAGCCACCCAATTCACAATTAGGTGGGAACATGATGTCATGTGCGTTTTCAATACCAAGGGTACATAGGAGCCTATTTTTTTTTCAAAACATTCTAAAGTATAAACATGTCTATGAATATGTAGTATTCTACCCACTTCATTCTGACTAATCTTAATGGCCTTTATTAAGGTAAATTTTATGTGGATTTTGTATGATAGAGAAAAAAAGTTCCACTTCTTGACAACGTAATATACTAGACCAGTTCTTTTTTTTTTTTTTTTTGAGATGTCAAATATCTACTTTATTATAGTGAGAAAGTGACAGTCAATTTAAATCAAAATTTATGGAGAACATTAGGAGCTGGAAGGACTTTGGCTAATCACTGTAATGTCCCCAACAAATGGTAAATGAAAGCATAAGGAAATTGAGTTAACACAAGTTAAAAGTTCACATACTTATACAATTATATTAGAAGAACCTACAACTTAATTAAATTATCTGAAACTGCTCATTTAGCTTCTATTGTACTAGTGAACATTTATGCAGTTTTACTGTTAGATGTATATTAAGTAATCGGTTTGGATTGGATCACATTGGGAGAACCCTAATGAGGCAGAGCAGGGGAAAGTTTAATCCATCAGGAAGCATCATTCTGAATCTTTATACTGAATATTATTAGGCAGAGATTTCCCTAGTTAGTCGGTTACTCTCTCATATCTATCATTCTGACATTTGGACTAACTGAAAAATCAAACAGGAATTTTGTACAGGGAAGAAATAATCTGATGGAGAAGAAATGTGTTATTGATCACCTAATCTTTGGTTATATTGTTTTTAGTCTTGTATTTGCTTTATCAACTTTAGAAGCTCAAGAAGTAGAAAATGTGTGGAATTTTAAAAACTAAAGGCATCATTCACAGATTTGACACAGAGGATAATTTTGTGAGATGCAGAAGACGGACATTTACACAATTCATATTCCTTTTTCTACTTGCAATTCATTTAAGATTAGTAAATTCTTCAATGCAAGGTACTATGCTGTAGAATTGTTATTTTCAAAATACGTGTAATGCACAGCGGAGGGTATTTGATAGCTGAGTATACATAGCATTTCTTTCTTGTACGGCTACGAGCTTGACTTTGTTGGGGAGAGCAGAAACACTTTGTAACTGAAGTTTGCCACCAATTCCATGTGTATGGCCCTTTCCCAGTAAACGCAGGATGGAGCTCAGCCCCCTCACAGAGCAGCTGGAGACTGTGTGCACCTGAAGAAAGGTGACCTTCCATTCGGTTCTTCATAAACAGTTTAGATGTAGAATTGTAATTTTTCAGTCATCAAGCCTTTGGGAAAATTCTAGCCTTGTTTTCTTTTCTGGTGGAACTCTGTGGAAAGAACAGATGAATCGCCATAACACTTGGTAACACATTCATGCACACACTAGAAACGAGGGAGAAGAAAGTATGGCCTCCCGCAGACTCGTGTCTAGCGGCTGGCTGGGGGGAGAGCACGCGGCCTCCTCTCCACTGAAGTTAGAGAATTAATTCTCAGAGGGAATGAAAGGGCCTGTCGGATCCTATTTCACGGTGGCTTTGCGTGCTCGACGGGACAAAGCAAAGGGCATCCCTGGATTGTTCGCTGTTGACATCGCTTTGTGCCAGAAGGTGGCAATTGTTTTACTAATCACACTAACAACCCCGTTTTGCCTGCAGATGAGATTTTCGGAGACGGTGTTCATTAGGCTGTTGTCAGGAAGATGCCTGTGGACATCCGCAGCTTCCACGCATAGATTTCTTTCTCATGATGCTTTACTTCACTCCCATTAACGGGCTGAAATATGATACCTCTTTTAAGATAATGAAAGCTGCACGATGTCTGTATTTCTCCTTATGAAACCTTGTTTTTTGCACCTGAAATCCAATTAATGCCCTTGAAGGTGACAACTCCAATGAAGCCATCTCCTGATAAGTAGGAGAATATAGTCTCGTTAACAATGTGAAGATCGTATTTAATTTCTCACAAGGAAAACGGGTGAAGAATTTATCCTCTCGCTCGTGATTGCTGAAAAGGGCCGTAGACCGGTCAGATTTATGTGGACCCACAGTGAAAAATCATCCCTCTATACATCACCAGGCAGTTATGTCCAACGTACCTCGCAAGGTGGCAAAATGGCATAAATCCCTCAGTTAAAACTGAGCGGCAGATACAAGCCTGGGAGCTCAGACGTTCACAGAAAGCCTAGCGGCCTCTTACCCATCTGACAAAATGCACAGAAACGTCCCAGATGCTAGCTCGCGGGGGCTGCTGGGGATGCAGCTCCTAAGACAACTGCCCAGCCCTGTCACCCCAACGCTGGTTGCAGCCCGGGGAGAGGAAGAGGAGGGAGCCGTCTCCCTCTGTGCGGGCAGCACCCCTTCCAGGTGGTCCCCTTGCCCGGCCTAGGCACCTACATGGCAAAGGGGGCCGAGGCCAGGGGGAGCGCTCGTTTTGTGAATCTGAGAACTCCAGACATTTGTCATCCAGCAAATATGCCTGCCGCTCAGCAGGATGGGGTTTTTTTTTACATTTTTCCCAGGGCCTCTCTCTAATTGGGCCTCCTCGACTTCTCACACATCCTTCCTCCCCCCGAGTCACAAAAGCCAGAGTGCTCCCACAGCCAGTCACCAGTGGCAGGCCCATAAATCACAGGAGATCGCAAAGAACCTTCTCCCACCTTCTGCAAGGAACGCCTGTAATGTAGAAAAGCACATAGCATATGAAAGCCCCAGGAAGTAGCATGTCAGCTTTCTCATCGGTAAGTTCTAATAATGGCTCACATAAAAATGTTACCACCGATTAGTATTTTCCCTTCAATTCACATTTAAAAGAAAAATATTACGGCAGCGTTTAGTGTTCGCGCAGCCCTCGCGTGGGAATTTATGACAGCAAGGTGACGTGGCGTGCCTCACCGAGCGGGAGCGATATGAAATTTTAAAGATAGCTGAGTGCCCGTTCTTTAATTTTACTAAAATAATGAAAAACATACATTACTTGAGCTTACAAGACATGTAAATACTAATTCACGTGAAGCATCTAGTTTGTACATATATATTGCATCTTCCTCCTCAGTATTAAAAACCATCTCTCTTGCTATGCTTTGCTGGCTTTTATCCCCACAGTAAAAGGAAATGTGCGTGTTGAAAATCATCCGCCAGCCCTTTTTAACCTCTGTCACACTGAGCCTGCTTCTCTCTTTAACTCGGAGGAATTACTGGGCGTGGAAACGTGGAAGCTAAAGACTAGCCTGTACATTTTAATAGCAGTGGTGGAACAGGAATCATTGCTCTTCCCCCGAGGCAGGTTGGCATTAAAAGTTAAGGGGTTTTGTTTTTTCTCAGGAAAGATGTAGATGTAAGCATTCGGCTATCAAAGTGGGACTTCGAGCAAGAACTGTCGTTTGCCTCCCAGCGACTGGCCGGACCCTGGGTCAGGCCTCCCAGAAAAGCCCAGTCTGGAGTCACATGGGACTGTGAAAGGCCCAGACTGGGCATCTCCCAGACACCCACACAAATCAACACCCGCCCCCCCCGACACACACACACAGCCCCCACCCTGCAGGACACTGGGGAAGACACCGTGATTAAGAATTAACATTGCACCTTCTGAAAACCTCTTCATGTTAAAAAAGAGAAAAGGGAAAGAAAAATGTGCCACCTTCCACATGTCTTCTTAACACATGTGTCTACCTGCCATTAGCACATGCCCTTTAGTATTGCAAGGAAAACAGGAGAACAAGCAATGGCTGAGG
>NW_005371230.1:2267433-2276836 GCF_000412655.1 Myotis brandtii | reverse complement strand
GCGGAGAGAGATCTGAAACATACTATTAGCTTTCTTTCCAATTTTTTATGTGATTTTTCTAGGAAGGTGTTTTCTCATAGTTTTTCTCTTTCTTTCTTTCTTTCTTTCTTTCTTTCTTTCTTTCTTTATTCTGGCATCTACTGTGTTTGAGTTTGCTTTGGAATATTGAAGGTTAAATGCATCAGTAAACTGCACTAGAATTACGTTGTAGTTGCTAAAGCCTTCGTACTGTTCGGTTTGGTTTTGGTCTGGGTTTCAGCAGTCACCGAGATCAAATGGATCTCTAAGTCACAGCTTATTTCTCTGGGGAATTTTTTAAAAATCTTCTAAATATAAAGAAGACCACACCGGAGGCAGAGGCCCGGAAGGTACCAACTTTGTCAATGACTCATTGAATATCTTTGGACAAGTCCTGTGACCTGTGTGGGCCTTGATTCTTTACTTCTAAGATTATTCTAGCATTGAAAGTAAATACTTTGAGTTCTACCAAAGTGTATTTGGTCCAAGGAAGAAATATATCCCCTTTTTCCCCCTTTCAGCTTGTGTTTCTCAAAGTAATTCCGAACAGAATTGCAAACTGGTTGTAGATACAGACCCTCCTCTTAGCTGATCACAGTCTACACGTCCTCGTGTCCAAGCCTCCCCATGTCGTGGGCCACAGGACTGTGGTCCCATGATTACATTCAAGGGTCCAATGAAAATGCACTGATGAAAAGAAATGCCTATTTCATGCTTTCTTACAAAATGCGTTAATTCCTATAAGCTAAGTCTGTTTTCATTCAGGGTCATTGCGGTTTAATAAATGGTCAAGTTTTCTAGAAATTAAAATACACCTTGTGCCATGTCTGGGTGGCTCAGAGGTTGGAGTGTCATTTGTATCCCAAAAGGTGATGGGGAAATTCCAGGTCAGGGCATATACCTAGGTTGCAGGTTCGATCCCAGTCTGGGCGCGTGTGGGAAGCAACAGATCAGTGTTTCTCTCTCACATTAATATCCCTCTCTCTCCCTCTTCTTCACTCTCTCTCTCTCTTCCTTTCTCTCTCTAAAAATCAATTTAAAAAGAAAATACACCTCTTGGGGGAACACACAAAGTCATGACTGGGACTTTGAGAGAAGGGACATTCCTCTTCATTGGATAAACCTGAAGGCACATGATGCAATATGAGCCCACCAGGGGCTTGTTGTCAATGAACATGTGATAAGGGGCAGCAGAACTCATCTGTGTGTATTCAGCCTTCAGGCTGTGCCCTGCCAATAGGCGCTGGTTGAAGACAGCATTAATATTCATGAAGGGCGGAAGTCTGAGATTGAGTGACTCCGCTTCCCGACCCCCACTTACTTCCTTTCTTGCTAAATCCATTAGTATAGATGGGTCAACGCTAATAAACAAGAGAACAAAGCAGCTCTCCATTCAGGGACAGTTCCACTTGACCCTTGGTCCACATTTCCCATACGTGGCCACAAGATGCCTGACCTATTCAATGACATTCACTTTTTTTTCGATTTATGCATTCTCTGTGCTTCAGGCCAATTTTTCCCAAGGTACCTTACACTTTTTAGACTTCAAATGTATTAAAAAGTTAAAATCTCAGACGGGGAAGGCTTCAAAAATAAATTGAGAAAAGAGGCTGTCATTCATCTCGGTAACCCTTGGGAGCCTTGTAAGTTTTGCACGGCGGCTGCTGCACAGTAGGTGCCCGATAAATGCTCAGTGAACGGAACCTAATTGAATAGCATTGTCAGATTCCGAACTGTCCCATATGCTCTTGTAAGCACCTTCCTCACCCGCTGCAGGTATAGACACATACCTGAAGGTATATGTGTCCGTATACATCGCTACAAATAATGTTACTCCAGTGAATCCAGGCAAAAACATATAGTGAACTTTCCTGTGATGGGTTGATATTGACTACTTTAAACCTCACATTTATAAATGATTTTTGTTATGGCTATAAACATAAGCATAGGGTTTTCCAAATCATAGGTATTTGGGTGAAAACTGTGTATTTTGTTGTTGTTAATTCTCACCTGTGGATATTTTATTCCCGTTGATTTTTAGAGAGAGTGGAAGGGAAGGAGAGAGAGAGAAACATTGATGTAAGAGACACACATCTATTGGTTGCCTCCTGCATGTGCCCCGACCTAGGCGGGGGATCAAACCTTCAACCCAGGTACATGCCCCTGACCGGGAGTCAAACCCACGACCCCTCAGTCCCTGGGCTGGCACTCTAACCACGCAGCTAAACTGGCTAGGACAAAACTGTCTTATGGTTGGAAGGGAACATGTAGATCATATGGCCGAATGGTTTCCAAAGGAGTTTTTTCAGGTTCCCCAAGGGCTACCAAGGGGCAGGGAGACAGAGACAGGGAGACGGAGTATTTAGGAAACTCAGCTCTCTCCCACCCCCCACCCCCTCACCCCCGTCACCACCTCTCTTTAACAGAGAAAATCCACTTCTGGGTGTTTGATGTAGTTACACATGGGACTTCTCGTCAGGAACGCGTTTGAACGACAGTTTACTGATTGGAAAAAAAATTAAAGCCACCAAGCTTTAATATAGAAAGAGCGAGCGAGAAATACTTTTGCAAACAGGTCAGCTAAGGCACAGAGATATGAGTTAACTTAGTGAAGGTTATGTGACATGGCTATAGAGTACACGAGTCCTGACTCCCAGTCCAGTCCCAGCTTACCTAGGCAGCATGGAAAAGGTCAGAGAAAAATAGACTTCCATAGAAGAATCTGGGTGACCCCAACATGAATCTGCATAGCAGAACCGCAGGGACTCAAAAGGGACTGAAAAGCAACTAACAGTCAACGAATACACTAACATTGACCTAGGCCCCCTGCTAGTCACAATTATTTGCAGGAGACTAATTAATGCCTATTGAGGCTTTGTTGACTTTTTAAAAACTACCAGACTCTCTTTCTCACCCTACGAGACAAAATGTTTCTGCTTCTTCCCTCTATGGCTACTAAAATATATATGTCCTCACTCGGTCTCTTCAGGATGCTGGGGTCCTGGTTTTAGTTCATTCCATTATGTTTATAATACAAATAAATTTTGCTTAATTTACCATTGTACCCTTGAGTTCCATAGTGCTCTATGTGAGGTTTCATTTTCATTGATCAGTATTACATTTATCTGTTTATCTAGTGCCACACTAATTAATTAGAATTTTTGCCAATGCTACCAAATATAAATCAATACTATGTAGTATTAGCTATAACTATTTTGAGGAAAAGAGTATATTACTTCGTAGTAAAGTTTAGCACTTTGAATATGCTGTCATATTTGTAAAGGTAATATTGACTCAGTAAATGTGATTCTGCTCTAAAACAAAAAAAAAATCATTTTTATTATTAACCAACTGATGTCTCATTAGACTTCAAAATGTTAATTATCTGAAGGATTATGTATTTGACAATCAGGCTCATGCTTTTAAGCTCTTAGAACTGTTCAATGGTAACCAACTTTAACTTTTTCATTAATAGCAAATGTTGATAAACCTTTACCTAATGAACGCCCAAGGTGACATCATGTTAAAGACGGTGAAGAAATGCGTTTAAAGAGCAGGCCCCGGACGCTGGGAGGCGGGAGGGCGTGCTTTGCAGTGCAGAGCAAAGCAGTAATGGGCCGCAGCAGACCACCCCATGGTGGGAACTGCTCTCCAGCCTGGATTTTGTCAGACCAACAGCTGTTCCATCAGTCAATTAGTGACCAGGGACAAAATGTATTTTTAAAATCAATTAGCAGCCTCTCCAACTAAAAAAAGATCCCTGGGTAGGCTTTTCACACACACACACAAAAAAGCTAGGGGTGAATAAAGTAAAGGGATCATAAATTCCTGGACAGACAGCTCGAAAACCTGAGAAAGCCATACAGAGGTTAGCAGGTCACACCATACCCTTAGCAGGACTGCAGTAACTCATCCCAGGCAGACAAGAAAAAATATATATTATGTGGATTTGTTCTCAGTATATATATTTTCAGTATATGTATTCAGTATGTATATGCAGTATATATACACACACACACACACATATGTGTGTGTATGTACATATATATACACATATATATTTATCATAAATTATATATAAAATTAGTGTATATATGTATAAATATTTAGCATGTGTATGTATCCAGAGAGTGAGATTCCCCATTATTTCTTATTAGCTAATTTTACTAACAACCTTCCCTACAAGGAATTCGTTGTTATCCAGCTCTATTCCACCTTCAGTGGTGGAAATGAAGTATGGGCCATCCCAATATGGATATATAGAATAGCTATTTATTATCTGCCATAAAATCATTCATAATTTTAGTATTAAGTACCCTTTCTGTGTTATGTAGAGAATAATAAAAATTCATTTAAACTTCCTTCTTAGCTATCTATCTTCTAATCCCTTTGTCCTACTTCTAAAATAACATTCTTATCCTAAATCTAATTTTCTCAGCATAAGGTTGGAGTATACTAGATGCTTTGATAATATTGGGTTATAAAGTTCTAATTTCCCTGTGTAATAACAAATTTAGTATTCAGATATATGCACTTAAGGCTCTCATTAAGCAACTGCCAGTTGTCCAAGTTTCTGAAGAACGTAATTCCCCCTCAATAAAAGGAAAGGTCTGACCCCTCACTTGCAGCCAGCATGAAAAGTACAGCTCACCGATTTGAGAACAGCAGCTGAAAACCCAGTAGATCTTGCAAAACAAGTTCAAATAACCAGTTAGGAAAAAAAATAAAGAAAAGAAAAGAAACTACAGTAGGTACAGACAACCCCTAGAGACATTACAGGTTCGGTTCCAGACCACAGCAATAAAACAAGTATCACAATAAAGCAATTCAGAATCTTTTGCTGGTGGAGGGTCCTGCCTTCCGTTTGTAAGAAACACCATCTCTGTGAAGCACCATAAAGTGAGGTGCACCGTGCTTAGTAGTAAAGAAGTGTCAGACTAGCAGTGAGCTGGAAGGGAAAAGAGCCAGCCAAGGGGTGCTGAGAAGACCTACATGTCAGTCATCACTAGGAAGAAACGCAAGCCCTAGCGCTGAGGTCGCCCAGGTCACAGAAACCGCAGTAAGTAGCGTGCAGTCCTAGGCCGGGGGCCTGAAGCCAGCAGCTGAGGTTCCTGCACGCTCAGAGCTGAAAGGAGGGAGGGACTTGCGTACGTGGTGCTCAAACCTCTGCAGTCAACCAGTGCAATGTGGCTTGGCCAGCTAAGGGCAGGGTGGCACCTCCCAGGGGCAGGTGTAGCTGGTGCTGGCAGCACCAGAGGAAGCTGTAGGTGGGAGCTTTGGCTTTCTCTTCTCCTGGTGGTTCATGGAAAAGAGTTTAGAGACAGGAGAGGCAGTTTTAGGAAAAGGGGGGTCCATGGGAGAGGAATGAATACATGACGGGCAGAGATAGCACCAAGCTGCCATATTGTTTACAAGAATGTTACAAGATAAGGGGCAGAAGAAGAGAGGGCTCCAGGTGAGCTTTGAAACTTTGAAACTGATACCATGCAGGGAAAAGAGGGAAAGTGGCCAATGAGGAAAGCATGGGGGACATAAAATGAGGAAGGATCCAATTAGAAAGTAACATATACAAGACAAAGAAGTGGCCAGCATTTATAAACCCATAGACAAAGAGACTCACTGGACTAACTTTTCTCCCAATTTAGGGGGGGGGGTGTTCTCCCATTTGGGGGGCCCTTACCCAGGGGGAGTTTGTGTACACTTACAATAAACTTCTAACTGTTGCTTAAAGTCTTTTAGTCCACGAATTTTATCCTTCAAACTTCATAAGACAAGAATCCGCAATGAGAGTCCGAGCTTGCCATTTGGGGTATCACATGATCTGGGAACAGAAAGGTTGCTTTCCTTCCTCCCGTCTTCTAATTGTCTACTATTTGCAGAACTTTAGAGGAAGCCACGTGCAAAGGAGTGTGGGAAGTGTAGTTTTTAGGCTTCCAGACTTAGCATCACAGAGAAGAGCATGAAAAATGAACTTGAGGCCTGGAGACAGTAGGGAAATCATCAACACACATTTGTGCCTGAAATAACCTGACCAGGCTCGATTTTGTTCTTTAAAGACAGGCTGTAGCTGGTTTAGAGTTCCGCATCAACCATTGGGCTGGCAGTTGGTAGAATTCAGTAGATGGCTGCATTTTTTGAGGAGGCACGAGAACATGAGGAGTAAGCTGGCCTCTGTGACTGTGATACTTTTCTGCCCGCTGGGTGCTTTAGGCAACCCCCCAGGGTGGAAATGCAAACCAGTCAGTACAAAATATTTACTAATAATTCACAACGACTCAAGGTTAAAGTAGAAGCATTCTGGTCTATGTAAGGTTCTCAAGTGTGTAGGACACCCTCAGGTTTGCTTGTTGACAGGCAAAACTCAAAGTGTATCGTGTTTCTGGTTCCCCCACGCCTACCTAAGAACCCGCACCCCGTGTCCACTGGGTATCAGAAGCCGGATCTCTGCCAAAGTATCCCAACTTCACAATGATCTCTCTTCTTCTCCTCACCCTCATCTCCATGGATTAGGAAAATGAAGCTTTCTGAACAATTCACTCCGATGTATGAATAGCTACTCACCCTCCCATAGTCATTTCAAAGGTACTTGGGTTTTAGAGGATGATAGTTATCTCCTGATCAGTCCTTTATGGTTAGAATGTTAGAAAGGAGGACATATTGGAGAGCTGTAGGGATTTATTGGGCAAGTGAGGCGGTCATCCTGAACTCTGGAATTGGAAGTGTGTTGAAAAGCACTGAGAAGGGAAGAAGGCAGCAGCAACAGCGTGTCTTCCGTCTCTGCAACTCCACACACAAAAGCAGACAGAACAGCCTTCCCACATAGCTTAGTGGCTGAGAGTGGACCTAGGAACCAGGAGGTCACTGTTTGATTCCTGGTCAGGGCACATGCTTGGGTTACTTGCAGGCTCTATCCCCAGTAAAGGGTGTGCAGGAGGCAGCTGATCAACGATTCTCTCATCATTGATGTTTCTATCTCTCTCTCCCTCTCCCTTCCTCTCTGAAATCAGTAAAAAAATTTTTTTTAGAAAGCAGACAGAAAACTAGACGGCAGAACCCAAACCCCAGGAGAACATTACACAGGGCTGGATGGTTGGTTTCCCCACACACTGATCGCAAGCGGGTGCACGGTAGCAGCGTCTGCAGGAGGGGCCAGAGCGAAGGAAGGGGCTGCGTCTGAAGAGCCCCAGAACGTGCGCCAGCTGCGCTCACTGGGAAGCAGGGGGGGCAGGTTCAGGCAGCTGGAACCGGGAGGGTTTGCCCAGTCCAGTACCAAGTGAGCGGAAGGGACTCACAAAGGCTGGGAAGGTGGGCAGTCTCTCCACCATTGTGCTCAGAATGCCCCCCGCCCAAGCCCTCCACCAGGGACAGGAGCCTCCCATGGCCAAGTTACCCACCAGGCACAGGGCCCACTGTCTTACTGGGGACCCACAACATGTTTAAATTTTGTTGAAAATCAGAGGAAAAGAATGCACTTTTAGGTCAAAGAAAATAGTTTAATATCTTCATCTTCATATCAATGCAGTTATAAAATATTATCCTTTACTTTTAAAAAGAATGTTAATTCTCACCTAAGGATATTTTTCCATTGCTCTTCAGAGAGAGTGGCAGAGAGGGAGGGAAGAGGAGAGAGAGGGCTTGAGAAACATCGATGTGAGACAGACACATCAACTGTTTGCCAAAGCTCTAACCACTTAGCAACACCAACCAGGGCTGATTCTTTACATTTTAATGAAGGAAGGGCCACCAAAGTCCTAGAATCCATGGGAGTGGGGCCTAGAACCCTGGGCCCCTGCAGAGTAGAAAGAGTGGAATCACCAGTGAGCCGGATGCGGACATAGCGATGAAGGCCAGGGAAAGTCCAGAGCAAAGGTAGGAGGGACAGAGAGCCGGGAGGCCTCAGAAAGCAAGCCACCCTGCCGGGAGCACTACAGAAACGCTGTGGAGCAGGGCGCTCTGTGAAATTAGAAGCCCTCCCCTGAAGCCAGCCTCATTCTTCAAGTTCAAGGAAACTCACTTCATGTAGAAATGAACAACAGAAAAGTCTCCAGGTCAAATCCCATACAACATCGTGATGAGAGAAAGAAGAGACCAAACAGCGGCCTAACATCCCAACAGACAATGAGAGCTCCCTGGGAAGATGTGTCCTCAAAAAGATCAAACGGCAGCTCCCGTGTCAAAACACGCTGCGAGGCATTAGGAACATGAAGCCGACCACGCAGTGCGGCGTGGGGCAGAACCGGGGATCTCAGAACCGAGGGGCAGGCTTCAGGAAAGAATTTGAAAATCGGGTAAATATCGTTTTAGGAATGACTGCACCAGAAGGAGCAACAAGGCTTATACACACAACACGTGGTGTCTCAAGAGAGAGAAAGAGGAATTTTTAAACATCAAAAATGAAAAAAAAAATAGATAAAAGAGATCCAAGAGAAACTGATCAATATTGAAGGAAAGAAAAGGAAATCGAACAAATGGAGTTTCTGAAGAAGAAAACCCAAACAAGAAAACAGAATAAATGCTAAAAATGGCAAGGCAGGAAGACTTCCCTAAAATGGTGGTTTAAAACCACATATGGAAGTGCACACTGCATTCCTGAGAATCCGAATGACCACCGACAAGGCAGAGTTCAGGAAATTACTGGACTGCAAGTAGAAAGAAAAAAAATCCTTGGAGCATCTTAGCAAAAAAAACAAACGAAAAGTCATGATTTAAAAGGGAAAGAAGATTAGATTATCATCAGACATTTCTATAGCAATGCTTTATGCCAGAAGAAAAGAGAGTAACATGTTTAAAATATTCAGAGAAAGAAAGTGCGAGCCAAGGATTTGATATCTAGCAAGACTGACTCTCAAGTATAAAGGGAACAGTTAAACTGTTATCAACACTCCAGAACTCCAGGAGCACTGCTCCCAGGAGTCCTTCCTGAGGAATCTGGTGGAGAGAATGAGCTTATGCCTGGAGACACATTAACTGAAGGGCTGGTGGTGAGCATTAAATATATATTTACCTGGAAACGTCAGAGGAAATGAGGGCTAAAATGCAGAGAGCACATTAGGCAATGTTATGAGCTCTGACAATGTAGACACAATGTGCCTGTTAAAAAATGAGGGGAGAACAGATCCAAAAAGCTTAAGTTTTCAGTAATCATATTGGCGGTGATATTTGTATTCCTATTTTTAGACCTTTGTGTGGGATGAGATTAAAAACAGATGTGAAATTATGGGATTTTCTAATTCTATTATTTCCTATGTCCTTAAGAATTAAGATTCAAGCTATTAAGAAAGAGGAACATAGTATAATAGAAAGGCAGCTATGAAAGAAGGAAGAGATAGTGATGTAATTGAGGCTTTATGTAGAAGTTTGAATTAAAATATAAATGATTTATAAA
>NW_005371230.1:2255533-2267121 GCF_000412655.1 Myotis brandtii | reverse complement strand
TAGAAGGGAGACATCTGTAAAACTTTCAACAATAAAGATTATTTTTAAAGTATATGGTCAACTCTAGTTTAATTTAAAAAATAAAGAACATAGATAATGTTATGAAAGTGAAAAAAATAAAAGAACTAGAAACAATGATCAACTTAATAGCAATGAATATCACTTAGCAATTTATGACCTTGAAAATGGTTTCTCAAATGAAAGAAACTAGGATTTGGGGAAGAAATTCCAAGTCTGGGGCAAGAAATATACAAAGTGAATCTGGACTCCTATCTAATAAAGAGAGAATATGCTAATTGACCCTCACACTGTTGCAAAGATGGCAGCGCCCACAGCCAATAAGGAGGGAATATGCTAATTGACTTTAAACAAAATATGGGTTTCAATTTATTGCAATGGTATCATCAAGAAGTTCAATTTGTCCAGTCTTTGGCCAGTGTTGGTCCTTAAGTCCTTTTGACATGGTCGTATTGGTCTTTAATAGCATCTTTGCTACCTCCTATTGTAATATAAGATACTATAGGCCCGGTGCATGAAATTCGTGCACTGTGCAGGGGGGTGTCCCTCAGCCCAGCCTGCACCCTCTCCAATCTGGGACTCCTCGGGGGATGTCCGACTGCCGGTTTAGGCCTGTGGGATCAGGCCTAAACAGGCAGTCGGACATCCCCCGAGGAGTCCCAGATTGGAGAGGGTGCAGGCTGGGCTGAGGGACACCCCCCTGCACAGTGCACGAATTTCATGCACCGGGCCTATAGTATCTTATATTACAATAGGAGGTAGCAAAGATGCTATTAAAGACCAATACGACCATGTCAAAAGGACTTAAGGACCAACACTGGCCAAAGACTGGACAAATTGAACTTCTTGATGATACCATTGCAATAGATTGAAACCCATATTTTGTTTAAACTCATGAGTTCCTTTAAGTAGTATAACCATATTTTTTAAAGCAAGTATTAGTTATCTTCAGAAGATAAGAAATTAATTCAATAACTTGAAAAACAGTAAAGGGAAAGAATCTACTGAGGAGCCAAATAGTAGATGAAGAAAAGTGTCTAATTTGTAAGTATTCCAACTAATAAGTGGAAAGGAAATAGTAGAACTAGGATACCACAATTTTCGCAGCCTTCATGAATGAGTACATAGGGGCATTTAGTATCAACGGCTGCTAAGATCACCAAAATGAGAGAACCAGACATTGTGTGCCTCACGCAGTCTTGCCAAAAACCATTATGGAAATGATGACTAAACTAGAAGGAACACTGAAGTATATAAAGACACCTTTAGTCTTGCCAAAGGGATCGAACCTGGGTCTGATCCAGTCTCTGGATTCAGCTGCCAATTTGCAGGGAATTCAAAAAACAGAGGAACATGTTGAACTGCACCAAGGGTATCACATCAGCGAAACGCAGACTATGGGATACTCTACAGGTTAAACAGCCCCAGTTCTTTAACAAAATGTGAGAAAATGAAAGGGATCTAGGTGAAACCTATACATTAAAAGAGTCTTAAAAGACATATCAAATTTTTAATGGGCAAAACTAAGCTACAATGTCGAGGAATGCACATTAGGGTGATAAAACCATAAAAACGGAGGGAAGAGATTATTATAGAAGGCAGGTTAGTAGTTATTTATGGCTGGAGGGAGGGATTATGACTTGAACAGGTCACATGGAAGGGGCTTCTACGAGGTTGACAGGGCTCTACTTTTTGACCTGGGTAGAGTTCACCCTATGATAATATTATTGAGCCATGCATTTGATTTGTATCTTTTCTGTGTCTCTGTTTTACTTTACAATGAGAATATTTTAAAGCTACAAAGCCCTTAGAGCAGCTTTCTGTTATACTGTTATGTCTCCTCTTCCAAAAACAACTTCTTTATCTCATTGTCAACAACTCTGCCTCTTCTATGCCTCCCTGGGTTCCATCCTCTGAGGTGTCTCCTCTTTCTTCCTTCTTATATGAGACTAGAGGCCCAGTGCACAGATATGTGCACCAGTGGGGTCCCTCAGCCTGCCCTGTGGGGATCGGGCCCAAACTGGCTCTCCAACATCCTCCGAGGGGTCCCAGATTGTGAGAGGGCACAGGCCAGACCAAGGGACCGAGGGAGGGTTCCAGGGCGTGTCCGACCCGTCTCGCCCAGTCTGCATTGGCCAGACCCCCGCAGCAAGCTAACCTACTGGTCGGAGTGTCTGACCCCTGGTGGTTAGTGTGCGTCATAGTGACTGGTCAAACTGTCAAATGAAAGAGTGTGCGTCATAGTGACTGGTCAAACTGTCAAATGAAAGGTCAGACACTTAGCATATTAGGGTTTTATTATGTAGGATGCTACAGACACTTAGCATATTAGGGTTTTATTATATAGGATGCTGAATGAATATTAGTCACAGTCATAGACCAGAACATGGTGGCTTGAGTACTTGGCCTGCCCACAGGCCCCTTCTGAGAGAGCAATAACCCGGAATTCCTTCTATCTAGGTCATTATCCTTTGTTGCATGGGTCTCTGCTACCCTGCCCACAGCTGATAGAACTAAGGACCTTCAGATTCATTCAACATATGATAGCAATGAACAGAATAGACTAAGATCCTTCTCTCCTCTACACAAGTTGCCCTGTTATAGAACTCGGAAGATCATCACCATCATCACAGCTAACATTACAGAGTGTTTACCATGTGCCAAGTACTGAACTAGTGTTTTCACACCATTGTATCTTGTCTGATTTAGGCACCAACCCACAGAATTAGGTAATAACCCTATCTTCGTTTTACATTAAAATAATGAAGCCCAGGAAATTTGAATAACTTGCTTTAGTTTATTCAGCAGCCAGTAAGTGCTGGAATGTGGAATCCAAATTCAAGTAATTCAACTTCCGAGACCCTAAATATTATTACTGGTTAAACCAATAAATATCCTCTTTGTAGGAAAATATGAATATTAATTAGAGAAGGATCTAAACCAAGGATAGACCAAACTATAGCTCTCAGGCCATATCCAACCACGCCATCTATTTTTATATGAACCGCAAGCTAAGAATGATTTTTGCATTTTGAAATGATTAAAAAATATATAAGGAGGATATTCTGTGATGCCTTAAACTTACATGAAATTCACATTTCGGCATTCGTAAATAAAGTTTTATTGGGACACAGCCCCACGCATCTGCTTACATGCTGTCTGTCTATGGCTGCCTTTGAGCTACAATGGAGGAGGTGAATATTTGCAACAGAGACCTTATGGCCCGCAGAGCTTAACATAGATCACATCTATCCTGTAAGAGCAAAAGGGCAGTGACTCCGGGGCTAGAGACTAGGTGGGGAATGTAAAGAGAGGAAGGAGGGAAAGACAGCCATCGGAAGCCCTGGGCAGTGGAATCCTTGCGCGAACAGTAGCTGTGAGTTAGAGAGAGCAGAGGCAGGGTGCATGGGAGCCCCACAGGCCGTAGAGGAGAAGGCAAGAGCAGCCGAGTTACTGGAATTTTAGAGGAGCCCTAACATTTCTCACACTTGTCCCATGAGGCTTGTCTACAGTGGTTCACGGTGGCAAGATACAGTGTCTGCCTTACTTCTTCGTGTTTCCATGTAATAAGCTCCAAGTCTATGGGAGATGAGTTCAACACAACTCTGTTTCTGGTGACCTGGCAAACTCTGACACACAACTCAGCTTTCGTTCTCTTCCCTGACCCCAAGCCCCCTGAATGGGCCCCAGTGTCCAGCCAGGATCACGTCTGATTGGAGGTCATGGTTGCAGAGCCTGGTGAAAGCTCCTGCGTTCTCTGCAGTGTGAGGGTCAGAAGCCTTCTCTTTGCTCCATTCCCACGTGCCCACCGGGATGAGGTCTTTTCATTTCAACTGCAGTGATCAGACACCCATTTCCTCCTGTGTCTCCCCTACTCGGCATCTTCAATGGCTACACCCGCTGCTTATAGAGCTAACCCAGACCCCAAGCCCTTTTCCAGAGCATCCCACCCTCTACCCTCCACCCTGAGCTCAGCCCTCCACACCTTTCTCTTGAGAACCAGATGTCAGAATGGCTGAGACCGTCATGGTTAAAGTCCAGCGGTTGGGGCGCAGTTCAAAGATCTGTCCGGAGCTCAGCTCTGGCCTGAGCATTCCTGGGGGAGAGCTGCTCTCACAGAGCCTGGGCAGGGGCTGCAAGTCTCTGAGGGTCCAGCCACCTGGTGTCATGCCAAGCACTCAGGAACAAGGCCCGACACAGGCCAGGGGCATATGAACTGAAGTGACTGCCGCTCAGTGCAACAGAGGGAGGCCTGTGCACGTGCCCAGGCCCTTAGGGAACACAGGGAGTGGGCTGCAGCGGAGGCTCCAGCAGTTTATTTAAAGAGGAAGAGACCCACAGCCTATGGCACCGATTTTCAGCCTTTTCCATCCCATGGCACATAAGCTAAGCCCTGAGGTTCTGCGGCACACCACAAAAGATGTTTTCTTGCCGATCGAGCTGACAAAAATAAACAGGTGTAATTCTGATTCACTTACACCAGCTGGTTATAGTGTTTGGCTGTTGTCATTGTTTTTTATTTGACAACCTAAGGCAGCGGTTCTTAACCTGTGGGTCACGACCCCTTTGGTGGTCGAATGACCCTTTCACAGGGGTCGCCTAAGACCATCCTGCATATCAGATATTTATATTATGATTCATAACAGTAGCAACATTACAGTTATGAAGTAGCAACGAAAATAATTTTATGGTTGGGTCACAACATGAGGAACTGTATTTATAGGGCCAGAAGGTTGAGAACCACAAGGGAAAAGAGGTCAGTGCTCCTGACTAAGTAGTCAGGTGTTGCATGTTTTAAACATCCTTGCGGTGCACCAGTGCGTCTGCCGTGGCACACCGCTTGAGAATCACTGGCCCGTGGTGCCTGAGTGGCGAAACCACTCATGACCCTGGCAGTCAGACTGCCCTGTGTTGAGAGTGATCCTCCCTCGTGTCCTCACCAGCTTGGAAACTCCAGAAGGATCATGCAATTGCCCTGCTAGACTTATTCCATTGATCTAGAAATCAATTACTAGCAGTGATATGGGGACAAAACTTGAGGTTTCCAGATTTGGGTTGTCCCATCTCATATGATGGCTGCAACTCAAAATGCTCTTTTTAGGATTTTAATCCTAAATGACCCAGAGAACTCTTTCCCAGGAAGTCCTCACGTTATGCTAAAATGGTTTCAGAATCGCATGGGGGGTGGGGGCACGGTAAATTCTGGGACCTTCATTCTCTGTACTGTCTGGAGTCTGAGACCAAATAGGAAGAGAGGTAAGCACAGCCTTGGGTGGCAGACACCTCTAGCCTGGCCCTGCCTCTGCCTCTCAGAATCTGACTTGAACCAGTTTCTTAGCTGCAGTTTCCTTATCTAAAAGCTGGGATCAGGACTCTGCTTATCTCCTAAATTTAGTGGGAGGATTAAATGAGATAAAGCACATCAAGTGCTTAGGGGAGCCTCTGGCACGCAGTAAGTGCTCAGTCCGTGTTCCCTGCCCTGGCTCTGCACTCTCGTTTACACCAGGAAACCCTACTAGGAGTGGCAATTTAAGGAGACAGCATTGAAGTGAATGAGCTTTATGCGATATTGTGACCATTGTTGTTCTTTCAGTGAAAAATAAGGACTTCCCAAAATAAATGTTCTTTTTACAAGTCTAAAAGTTGGCCCTCTTAAAAAAAAATAGTTTCATGAGAGACGAGAGGCTAACGTACAAATATACTCAACTGATACTTGCCTCTCTATAAAAATATACATGAACCTGTACAGTTTGTAAGAAGTAGGCTCACCATCTAACAAGGGCCTGGACATGGAAGTATGCCTTGTGAGTGTATCCTGGAGCAGTAAAATGCAAATGCAACTAAGACACACTTTTAACATTGCCCAAGGCATTGGATAAATATTTTAAATACTACAATCTGGTAAGAATAAGGGCAGAAATCCATTTCTCTTTTATTTCACCTATAAATCTTAATAATTAAGTGCAAAAAAAAATTTTTTTTACATTTACCTGACAGGATTCTCTTTGAATTCAATCAATTGCCCAGATAATGAAGTTTCTTAACTCAGATTTTGAAATGAAAAGGAAAGATAAAGGAGAACGGAGTCAGTGGCTCACTTACATGTTCACTAGTACACAAAACACCGTTCTCAAAGGCCTGCCTCCAAAGCTACTCATCACTTATCACATTCCTACACTCATCCTTTTCTGCCTCTGACAGCAAAGCCAAAGGAAAGCAATCTCCTTCAATCAACTTGAGAAAAATCCCCCTTTTGAAATCAAAGCCCGACTGTTAAGGCTCTTTGTAAACCATTATGGCTGCACCATTGTAACAGTGGTTATAGGACTACTGAGTGACAAATAATACTTGACATCCAAATGGCCCCTTTCAAGTTCTCTGTAATGTCACTCATAATATTAAGAAGAACCCTGTCTTTCACAGATTAACACAGATATGCAAACGACCTTTATTGTATCGGGTGTCCTTTCTGCTTGCAGATACTGCTGTCTGCATTCCTCCTCAGTCAGATGCAGGTGTTTGAAGGTAAACCGCAGCTCTTATTCTAGGCCGGTAAAAGGATGAGTGAATGTCAGCGCCTCCCTTTGGCACCTGCCTGGACTTGCACTAGGGACTTGCTGGGAAATATTTAAAACCAGTGGGGGTCAATTTGTACAGTTTGCCAATGTCTATGGTGTAAACACTCCCACTATGACCATTGTCAACCTACCACGTGATGCCACTGAACTTGAGATTGGGAAGAGATAAATCTGGTTGTAAAGTCTTCAAAGTTATAGCCTTTCCAAGGAGGGCGGGCACTTTTAAAGATGTTCCTTTTTTTTTTCCTGTTAATGACATTTTCTGTGTGAGTTGAAGAAAATCTGATAGGAAGTTTCTTGATTTACTGAGTAGTCTTAGAGTTTTTTCTTATGATGCTTAACTTCAAGAGACAGGTTCAGTCAGAGCCACTGTATAATTAAAGGGCTTATTTCCAAATAGTTTCACAGCCCTTAGAATATTGAAATTGTTACTTTACCCATTTTTTTGATAGGTAAGTGCAGTGCAATGAAATGCTTAGCATTTTCAAGGAGCATAAATCAAGGTTCTTAAAGTCACTTTAAATTTGTTTTGACATGTTCTGTACTTTATCACAATCAGAGAGGCACCTCATACAGTACCAGGGAAACAAATGACAAGTTTTATGCCTCTGTTAACCCCTAAGATGGTTTAAATCTCCATTTAGACCCACCAGCTTATGGCCTAGTTTGCAGCATCAGCAATCGGCCAGCCTGCATGGGTCCCCTGCCACCGCCCCAAGCCCTCAGCCCTCACATATTGCTCTTACCCACAGGCTCGCGGCAGAAAACCCGTTATCTGCTGCTGAACTACCTAAGGTGGCAATTCATATCTGGATCTGTAAACATCTGTATTATAAAGTTTCAGTGCTAAGGCTTCAATAAGAAAACTTCAAATATATGGGAGTTTTTCTTGTTTCCTGGAAGCTCTTAGCTCTATTTAAAAAAAAAAGGTAGAATAGGGAAATATGAGATGGTTCTCTTGCAATTAATCCGAACAAGTTTTTCACAAGATAACGCAGTTCACTCATTCTACAAAAATGCATAACGTGTTTACACTCCTCTGGGCGTTTTGCTCCGTCCTGGGAGTACGCAATGAATAAGACACATCCCCTCCCTTACAAGAGCTTGTGGACTAATTTGGGGAAGGTTGGGCGGATCATGGAAGCAAATAACTTGAAATATATTGGACAACTTCTGTACAATACGGTTAAAGAGAGAGCAAGGGAAGCATGCCCTGGCAACTACCCGCAGACTCAAAAGGTGGTCTCTGAGGGTTTCTGTGTCTGTTCCCTTTATGAGGCCTCTCGCATTATGAATTGTTTTAACAAAAGACTATTCTCATTTTGTTTTTATATTAGCATGATAACTAGAAAATTTATCAACAATAAAAGCGTACTAATGATCACATGAACTCAATGTCTTATACCTAAAATAATATATTACCTACTCATATTTCTAGATCATTAGCATGCCAATTATACTCGCTTTAGAATCTGAAGTTAAGAAACTTATATGCATCTATGCATAGCCCATTACCGCAGACAATAGTGCGGTGAAGGCCTGGGAGGCAGCACCAAGATTTTGATAGAGAAGTATTTTGTATGAGGTTGATGCACATGCTGTGATTGTGCTATAAGTTACATAGAATCAACAATACTTTCAGACACTGGTGCCTTCTCACAACGACGGAAGTAAATATTTACACTTAACCTCACACACCAAGAAGCAACCCAGTTAATTAAGATGTTGGGGGAAAGACCTGATCAGAAAATCAATGCATTTCAGCATAAAGACAAGGTGAGGAGAGATACGCTGTTGCTTCTCAGGTGTGTAATGCAACCCAGAGCAGGCCCACATCTGCACCTCCATTGCCTTGGTTGTCAGACTGAAGTTGGGACAAGTACTGAGGTCTGATTTCCACTTTCCCCCTTGTCCTCCAGCTCTTATTGCACAAAGTGTTGCATGCAATATCTTGATTTTTTTACAGAGGAAAGTGAATTATAATTAATGACCCTCTCCCCTAAAACATAATGGGTGGATGAGGATTCAAAGTCATTGAAATCTCATCTTCCAGAACAGGGTTTGGGAAACTGGCGTGGGAAACGAATCAATCTGCCACCAGTTTTCTGCACAGCCCCGGAGATCATGGATTTTACATTTTTAAATAGAGGGGAGGGGGAAAAAATTGTGACATGTGAAAATCATATGAAATTCAAATATCATTGTCCATTAATAAAATGTTGTTAGTTCTCAACTTATTTACATCTTCCATCACAGCGTTCATGCTGCTACAGTGGAGTTGAATAGTTACCATGGAGACCCTGTGGCCTGCCAAGCCAAAACTATTTACTGTCTAGCCCTTTACAGAAAAGGTGTGTTGATCCATTTTCACGAAAACAGGTATTTGAGCAGCTAAGTTTAGGATCTTGAGAGCCTAATCCAGACTTAAAGAGTGAGGTTTTCCGTCTTGGCAGGGGGATTGACGGTGATAAGAAAACTCTTCCCAGGTAGGGTGACACCGGATGTGCTTTCAAACTAGTGGAATTCTTTCAAGATGAGAAAATACTGAAAAGCCACCCAGAAATTTGGTATCATTTTGACGTAGGCTTGCCTGAGGCAATGGGGGTAAATCAAGGACCAATAGGTGGAAACAATGAGAGCGACTCCAAGACCAAGCGACCTTATTCAGAGTGGGTAGCTTTCAGACTGTGATCTTGTGAAAATGCACAATTTCCAGGCCCTTTCACCAGCGAAGAAGCAAAAGCGATACCGTTAGCACATTGAAAGCTTCCTGTCCTTTTTGTAGGCACTCTTACTTTTTTGTACTCTAAACTAAACCATGTCAACCAACAATGGAATGTTAATAGTTATGTACAACTTTCCTCATAGTTTCCTATAAAAATTATATAGATATCTATTAAAATGTTTGGAATACAAGGAGCCGAAGTCTGTATTTACAAGTTTTCCTTTTTTAATTAGCATTCTTTCAGAGCCAATTGAGTCTGACAGGTAAATCGGCATGCAGGGACTTTTACTGTTCAGACACTCATGCCAGCTTCCCTTCACACACTCCACACTCGGTAGTACTTGGCTCCCAGAAGCGATAAACCGTAATGGCCTCACTCGCCGAGGCCTTTTAATTCATGGATCACAGACATGATAAATCACAGGAACTCCTCTGGTGCCTTTCTGTCTACAATGGCCAGATTCTTGAAAGCCAAACGCAGAACACCTTTTTAAAAGGTATCTACTCAATTGAATAAGGATGTTCACATTCAGAACAGAGAGAGAGTGTTTATGAAAGCATGTGTAATAGGAAGATAATGTACTTGGTGACAGATGTTGACCCCTAAATATCTCTGCTCCCCTGAGTACATGGCAAAGGAGCTTTTTCCCAGCATACCTTTGGGATGCCACTACCACCTCCTAAAGCCACATTCCCAGTTCAAGGAGGCAGTGGCAAGGGATCTGTTTTCTTGTTTTAATGGAAAATGTCTTCCCACCCACCCCCAGCTTTATAGAGAGATAACTGACATATAACATTGTGTATAATTTTATGATGTACAGCATGATGATTTGGTATATTATATATTGCAAAATCATGACCACAAAAAGGTTAGCTAACACATCCATCCTGTCAGGTAGTTATCGTGTGTGTGTGTGTGTGTGTGTGTGTGCTAAGATCAACTCTCTTAGTAACTTTGAAGTATACAAGTGTGTGTGTGTGTGTGTGTGCGCGCGCGTGTGTGCGCGCTGAGAACTTTTAAGATCAACTCTCTTAGTAAATTTCAAGTATACAGTATAAAGTATTGTTATTTATAATTACCATGCATATGTTATAGACCCAGAACTTAACACCTTACAAGTAGAAGTTTGTATCTATAAATTACCATCACATTAACCCATGCCCTGCCCCTGCCAGCCACCAATAAACTCTCTGTTTCTACGAGGTCAGTTTTATGGTGTGTGTTTTTAGATTCCACAAATGAGTGAGATACTACACTATTTGTCTTTTTCTGTCTGATATATATTTTTACTTGGCATAATGCCCTCAAGGTCCATCCATATTTTTGCAAATTGCAAGATTTTCTTCTTTTCTTATGGCTGAATAATGGTCTATGGTAAATATGTGCCATGTTTTGTTTGCCCATTCAGCCACTGACAGACAGGCTGTTTCATATCTTGGCTGTTGTAAATAGTACAATGAGCATGGGAGTGCAGACGGATTTTGAGTTCATTAGTTTCCTTCAGATAAATACTGAAGCAGGGGGTCCCTCGGGGGTGAGGACGATGGAGCACCCACGCGCTAGGGCGTCTGCATGCACGACTCCGGAGACCAGGTTCAGTGATGCAGATCCGTTTTATTGTGGAACTACAGGGGTATATATAGCATGAGGGGACCAATCAGAGGGAGACACGTTGCTACAGGCGACCAATGGCTGAAAGGCTGGGGTACTGTGCACGTGGCTCTAGGAGTTCATTCAGGCGGGCGTTGCTACTTCCTGGTGTGCAGAGGAAGCATGTCATGGTGGAGTGTGCTCACACCATTGCATCAGCCACAGCGCTGAGACATACTTCCCGAGCTCTACATACAAAATACCTAGAACTTGAATGGTTGGATTGTATGGTAGTTGTATTGGGAATTATCTGAGGCTGTAGCACATTCCCACCAACAGTGCACAAGGGTTTCCTTATCTCCACATCATATTAGCATTTGTTCTTTCTCTCTTTCTTTCTTTCTTTCTTTCTTTCTTTCTTTCTTTCTTTCTTTCTTTCTTTCTTTCTTTCTTTCTTTCATAATAGTCATTCTACCATGTGTGAAACGATATCTCATTGTGGCTTAATTTTCAATTCCTGGATGATTAGTGATGTTGAGTACCTTTTGATGTACCTGTTGGCCATTGGTATATCATCTTTGGAAAAATATGTATTCAGGTTCTTTGTCCACTTTTTTTTTCTTTTTTTATTCCTTAAAATATTACAAAGAGTAGTACATTTGTCTCCTCCCCCCCC
>NW_005371230.1:2231550-2255423 GCF_000412655.1 Myotis brandtii | reverse complement strand
CCTCCCCTACCCCCCAGTGTCTTATGTCCATTGGTTATGCTTATATGCATGCATACAGGTCCTTTGGTTGACCTCTTACCCCCTCCCCAACCCTCCCCAGCCTTCCTGCTGTAGTTTGACAGTCTGTTTAATGCTGCTCTGCCTCTGTATCTATATTTGTCCACTTTCTAATCAGACTATTACTTTTCTTTTACTATTGAATTTTATGAGTTTCTCATGTATTTTGGATATTAACCTCTTACCATATAAATGAATTACAATATTTTTTCCATTTGTAGGTTACCTTTTCATTTTGTCGACTATTTATTTTTCTGTGCAAAGTTTTTACTTTGATATAGTCTCATTTATTTTTGCTTTTGCTGCTAGTACCAATGTCAAGAAGCTTTTTCCTATGTTTGACAGTTTCAGGTCTTAAATTCAAGTCTATTGGGATTGAGATTGTTTCCTTATTTTTTTTCCAGATAATTTGTTGATAGTATATACTCGTAGAAATGCATTGTATGTTGATTTTATATCCTGAAAATTAACTGAGTTGGTTTATTAATTCTAACATTTAGGGTATTCTTTATACACTATCATATCATCTTTAGATAGAGATAGCTTTACTTCTTCCTTTCTGATCTGAAGACTTTTTCTTTCTTTTTATTGGCTGATTTCTTTGGCTACAACTTTCTGTACTATGTTGAATAAGAGTGGTAAGTGTGGGTACCTTTGTTCTGTTCCTGATCTTAGAGGTAAAGCTTTCAGCATTTCGCCATTCAATGGGATGTTAACTGTAGGCTTGTCATATCTGGCCTTTACCATGTTGAGGTACATTCTTGCTACATTCAAATTGTTGAGATTTTTTTTATCATGAATAGTTATTGAATTTTCTCAAATTCTTTTTCTGCGTCTATTGAGATGATTATATAAATTTAATTTTTCATTATATTGATATGATATAAGTGGTGTGTGTATGCTGAACCATCCTTGCCTCCCAGATGTATCATCATGATGTATGACCCTTTTAATGTGCAGTTGAATCTGGTTTGCTAGTATTTTGTTGAGGCTTTTTGTGTCTATATTCATCAGGGATATTGGCCTGTAGTCTTCTTTTCTTGTACTATCCTTATCTGCTTTGGTAGAGGATAATGCTGGTCTTGTAAAATGAGTTTGGAAGTGATCCCAATGGAAGATGCCTTGGGATAACTCATGACAGGTCAGAAGATTTAAGTTCTTTTTGCTGTAACCGACAGCCTAAGAATTGTGGAATAAAAAGGGAAGGACCAGTTAACAGTCTGTTGTAAATAGAATTAACATTTAATTCAGCTTATCTCCCAGAGCACACAGACCCCTGGCTGTGCCACAAATAACACATTTGCTCAGTTCTAAAAGTTTTGTCTATAAAGCTAGAAAACTTCTATTCATGATATATGATGCATACGTTTTAACTTTTTTATTTCTTCTATTTTTATATCCATGAAATTTCTACAGTTTTCTTCTTTCTTCCAAATATTTGACTACCTATTAAGTTGATCACCTGTAGAGTTTGAATTCCTACCCCCCACCCCCCATGAGCGGTCTTGTCCTGTCTTTAGGAATAGTTTCTCAGCGCCACCTTCACAGATTGGCTCCTCTTCCCTCCTCTCGTCTTCTTTTGGGGAACACAGATTTTTGTACACAATTCTCATCGGACTAGAGTCTGCAGATGAATAAGAAAAAAAGAGCAGCAGTAACAGTGTTTTAAAATATTCTGACCCTCTGTAGCATCAAAGTTAATACTAGTTTATAGGATTTCATTGGGCCTTCACAAAGAAAGTGATCAATGGCTATTGACTTCCCACATCACAATGGGTGTTAAATTATAGTGTGCTTTTCTAGGTTTCTGAAAGGATTTTATTTTACTCTTTATTTAATGCAGCTTTTCTAGCGGGTAAAACGCAGTCTCCAAGTTCTGGTTCCCATCTCCCTCAGTGTTCAATAAATATTAAAACTGTAAACAAATTTCAGCACCTCCATTTACAGGATCTTTTCATTTTTGCATTTATGCTAATAACCATCCTGGAATCTCCACTGAGTGGTGTTCTTTAGGATTAGCTGTTAAGACCTTGGAGTTTCAGCTCAATATTGATTTCGCTTGGATAAATGCTGTTCACCCTTAGTGGGGGGGGGAAAAAGGTCAATATTATTGCTAGTTAAGGAAGCCTGTTCTAATACTGATGATCTGGATGGCAAGTTTGGGAGACTTTGTTAATTCTGTATTTAATGGTGTTATTAAATGAAGACTTTCTTGACCTCATCTGCAGATTATAAAATGTATAACGATATCATTCACATTTTAAGAGCTAACTGCTATTTTGAAGGTTAAGCCACATTTATGCTTATCTTATAAGGAGCTGGCTTTTAAAATGATTAAATGGTTTGCAAAATAGTTGGTGCAGTTTAATAAAGGGCAATCAACTGTCTTATCTGGGAGTGACCCAGGGTTCCAGAGGCAATATTTGAAAAATCAGCCCAGTTTGTTTTCTTTGATGTTGTTAAAGATTTCATTTGTTATCTTAATTTTAGGAGAGGATTTCATATCATCCTGTGCTTTGCCTCTTTTTCTCTCCTGGGTTGTTTTTTTAAAGGTCACTCCACAATTGAAATGAGTCTACAAAGATGGGGAAGGAAGCATCGCTGCCTTGTAAAGAACTCAGAGAGAGGAGATTGAAAGTTGTGTTTGGGGACTAGGAATAGATTTCATCCGTTCATTCTGTCCTTACTCTCTATTACCAGAGATAATTGAGAGGTGACTGGACTTAACTGTATGAGGAATATACATCAATGCATCTTTTAATAAATAAGTGCAAATTTTAGGTTACTTTCAAGTAGCCAATATCTTATTTTATCTGTATTTTATTAAAATATAGGTTCACCATGTTAGCAAAGATAGTCTAAAACAAATCAAACACTAAATAAGTGTTCTAAATAAAATCATGTGTGTGTGTGTGTGTGTGTGTGTGTGTGTGTAGGAAAAAGAAGGGAAGGAGGAGAGGAAGGGGAAGAGAATGAATGAAAGTTAAATTTTTGTTCTCTGAAAATATCAGGCAGTGATTCACTCTTGCTAATTTTAACCATTTTGGTGGCTTTATCTAAATGACCTGTTTCCAAATTTCTTAACCAGAACATCCTGAGATATATAATTTCACCTTTTCTTCATGATGCAGGACCATAAGTATAAATGTTGCAAAATGACTTACTTGGTGACACTGAAGAATGTCCAACAGTTTCCCGTTACATGACCTGCAGTCAGACAGCCCAGCTTATCCGAGTACCTCTGTCTACTTTTAAGTTTGTTTGTTGGTTAGGGTTCTTCTTTTCAGTGCCTATAGTTAGACTCTGATTTTCTGTATCTAAACCACTATACATTTCAAAGACATATAATCAAGTTTGTTAGAATTACATACAAAGCAGTGGCTGAGAATTTTAGAAGTCTCTGTGAGTGAAATGTGCAGAATTTAGCCCGAGAACAATTTATATCTATTCAAACCACTCTATAATTTCTCCTCCTTTTTGTCTTCCTCCTTCCTTTCTTTTCTTCTTGATCACAGCCCAAATTGCCATAACATTGAATTCCACAGGTAAAGGTATTAATTTGGGATTGGGGAAAGGAAAAGTCTAATGATTTGACACTAAAGATTGTTTATATAATGTATGCATATATTAAATAAGTTTTCCTGGAAAAGAAATGTATTTCTATATATGCATATAAATATACATAGTATATAATTAATGGGTAAATAATATACATTTTCTCTTCATTGAAATTTATGTGAGCATGTGTTCAGTAGATTCAGAGCTAGATGGGCACTTACAGAGCAAAATCCTCATTTTAGAGATAATCACTAGGTTTATGAAAAATAAATTATACTTATATATAATAGATGTTTACATGAAATATATGCAATGTATATGAAATTATGCTTAGTGTGTGTGTGTATACACTCTTTAATTTTAAATGGATAATATATGAACAAAATCCTCAAGTCTCCCACCTTCTCTCAAAGGGGCTCATTGTTTCCAGTCTCCTCTATACTTACATTTTGATCATTTACGAAGTAATCATTAAGTGCTTGTTATTTAAAGTGCTGTCCTGGGTGCTGGAAATAGAACAATCTTAAGACTTTGGGTTCCCTGCACTTGAAATCACTAGTAGAAAGATAAATGTCTAAAATAATTACAGTTCAGTCATTCATTCAATAATCATTCTTTAGGTGTCCTTTAAGTACTTGTCTCAGTAAGACAAGTATAACAGTTGAGATATTAGCTAAGTGCTGTACAGTACCTTGATCCTGGACTCTGTGAGAAGAAGGCTTTACCAATCAGAGGAACGAGAAAGAAAGTTCTAGGTTCAGAACACACTGATAGACTTGGATAACTCAATAGAATCACATGGGATGTGCTGTATTGTATGGTGAAGAGTATGTTTCGTTTTTCAAGAAACCACTAAACTGTATTCCAAAGTGGATGAACCATTCTGTGCTCCACACCCTCATCAACACTTGTTGTCAGCCTTCTGAATTTTGGCCATTCTAATAGGCATCTCACTGAAGTTTGCAGTTCCTTAATGATATATGCTGTGGAACATCTGTTCATATTTACTTGCCATCTGTATATCTTGTTTGGTGAGTTATCTATTCAGGTTTTGCCCACTTTTTACTCTAATTATAGATTTTCTTATTGTTGAATTTTAAGAGTTCTTTGTGTGATTTGGATAACCATCTTTTATCATATTTTTCTTTTGCAATGTTTTCTGCAAATATGTGGCTCGACTTCTCATTCTCTTGATGTCTTTCAAAGAGCAGAAGTTTTTAATTTTAATGAAGGCCAACTTATCAATTAATTCTTTCATGGATTATCTTCTGGAAGAGACTATTGAGAGTTGGTATAATTTCTTTCTTAAAGGTTTGGTAGAATTTACCAGTGACACCTTGAGGGCCTGTTTTGGAAGTATTGACACCTTTATCATTATGTAATGCCCCCCTTTATTCTGGATAATTTCCTTGCTCAGAAATTTGCTCTAAAATTAATACAGCTACTCCCACTTTCCTTTGATTAGTGTTAACATGGTATATTTTCCTCATTCATTGACTTCTAATCTATGTGTGTTCTTATATTTAAAGTGGGTTTCTTGTAAACAACATAGAAGTGAGTCCTGTTTGTTGATCCATAATGACAATCTCTTTTAGTTGGTGTTTGTATACCATTAAGTGATGGCTAAGGTGATTATTGACACCGTTAAATTAATATATAACATATTGATTACTGTTTTCTATCTGTTGCCCTTATTCTTTGTTTCTACTTTTGCCTTCCATACTTTTTCTGCCTTTTGTGGTTTTAATTGAGCATTTTATATGATATTTTCTCCTTTTTTAGTATATTACTGATACTTTTTTTGTTACTTTTTTTAAGTGGTTGCCTTAGAGTTTGCAGTATACATTTACAACTAATTCAAGTACACTTTCAAACAACAGTATAACATTTCACTAGTAGTGCAAGTACCTTATAATAACAAAATTTCTCCCTTCCATCCTGCCCCTTATATCAGTGTTTTCATTTCACTTATACATAGGCATATGTAAATATATATTAAAACAAATAATGTAAATGACATTATAGACATTAATATAGTGTACATTCATATAGTATAACACATGCATACATACTTAGATACATTGTTGCTGTTATTATTTTTAACACACTATTATCTATTAGATCAATTAAGGACATGAAAAGTAAAATTTTTTATTTTACCTTCATTTATTCCTTCTCTAATGTTCTTTATGTAGCTATGACTTACTGACCTATATTATTTACCTGTTCCCTGAAACACTTTTAATATTTCTAAATGGAAGACCTACTGGCAACAAATCCCTTCAGATTTTGTTTGCCTGAGAAAGTTTTTATTTTTCCTTCACTTTTTCTGAACATAGATTTTTTTTAATATATTTTATTGATTTTTTACAGAGATGAAGGGAGAGGGATAGAGAGTTAGAAACATCGATGAGAGAGAGAAACATCGATCAGCTGCCTCCTGCACACTCCCTACTGGGTATGTGCCCGCAACCAAGGTACATGCCCTTGGCTGGAATCGAACCTGGGACCCTTCAGTCCGCAGGCCGACGCTCTATCCACTGAGCCAAACCGGTTAGGGCTGAACATAGATTTATTTATCTCTCCTTCACTTTTAAAAGATAATTTCACAGGGTACAGAATTCCAGGTTGGTGGGGTTTTTTTCTGTCAACATTTTAAATATTTCACTTTGGTTTCATGGTTTCTAAGGAGAAGTTGGGTGTAATTCTTATTTTTGCTCCTCTATACATGGTATTTGTTTGTTTTTTCCGGTGGCTTTGTTCAAGACTTTTTTTTTATCTCTGATTTTCTAAAGTTTAAATATGATATGCTTAAGTATTGGCAGGGGGCCTTCCTTCCTTCCTTCCTTCTTTCCTTCCTTTCTTTCTATCTTGTTGGTCTCTGAGCTTCCTGGATCTGTGATGTTGTGTCTTACATTAATTTCAGGAAATTCTGTCATTAGTACTTCAAATAATGCTCCTGTGCCTGTCTTTCTCCTCCTTCTGGAATTCCCAATTACATGTCACACTTTTTTTATAGTCATCTCACAGGTCTTGGGTATTATTGGGTATTATTGCGGGGGGTGGGGGGGCGGCTTTTTTTATCTTATTTTTTGGGGGGCAATTTTAGAAGTTCCTATTGTCATATTCTCAAACACGAAGATTCTTTCCTCACCCATGTTCAGTCTACCAATTAGCTTATACCTTATTTCACCAGTGTTTTTGATCTCCACCATTTCTTTTTGGTTCTTAGAATTTCCATTTCCCTGTTTACATTATCCATCTATTTCTGCATATTGCCTATTTTCTCCATTAAAGACCTTAGCATATTGATCATAGGTTTTGTTGTTGTTATTGGTGTTTGTTTGTTTTAATTCCTGGTCTGATAATTCCAATATCCCTCTGATTCTGATGCTTGTCAATATCTTCATTTTTGCCTCTTAGTACGTTTTGTAATTTCTGTTGAAAGGTGGGCATGATGTACTGGGTAAGCATTCTTTTTAAAAATTTATTGAGGTGGTATTGGTTAATAAGATCATGTAGGTTTCATGTACATTTCTATGACACATGATCTGTATATGGCATTGTGTGCCCACCAATTTGACTGTGGGTGGTGGTTAAGCATTCTATAGCCATATGAGTGGGTCTCAGTGTTTTGGTGAGATATCTTTGGCTACCTTAAGGGGCGTGGTTTCTGTGGAATGGCAGGGATGAAAGTTTGAATGGATTTAGGAAGATGGAATTAGACTGTTTGGAGTCATCAAGTTTAGGCAATCTTTAAGGAGTTGTGTTTCAGAGAGATCAAAAATGAAAAAAAAAACACCAAATAGTTAAATGAAATAAAAAAGAATCAGCAGCTAGTAGGGAAATCAAGATATGGCTTTTTAAAAAATGATGAAAAAAATCACATGTTTGGGATAATGGCCAAAAATAAATGGTACACTAATATGGATGAGAGGGTAAAATTGCTGGACGCAAAATAGAATACATTTGTAGGATTTGAGAGACTGTGTCTGATATACATATTAAAATTAATAAATACAAAGTAATGTCTGCTCTGCACCTCTTTGCATCCCTTTCAAAATCTGACCCACTTAAGAATGACACCAGTTAAGCATGGATTTCTTATCTGATTAAAATAACTTGTGCTGAAGGGCGTATGAGGCTTAACATCCCATCTAAGGTCAATTATGTTTTTAAACTGGCAATAAGATAAATCTTTGATTGGAAGATATTTGGGGGTGGCATTTTTCGAGCACTTGAGACATTACTTACCTGATATTAAGCTCTTTAGAGAGTAAACTAAGTTGAATTAGCCTTGTTTTCTAGTCCAAATGCCCCAAACTCAGCCCTAATCCAGGAGAAGGGCAAAACCATTTGAAGTGGAAACCCGGTGACCACACACCATGGAAACCCATTCCCACCAGGAGTGGCTCAGGGCAGCTTCTCTCCAGCCAGCACCTCCAGAGCAGCATCTGCTTGTCACACTGAGGAGTGAGCCTAGAAATGGTATCAGGAGGTTGAAAATGAAGAAGTCACTCGCTTGGGAGCAAGCTCAGAAGGTGGATTCCCGAGGCTTCTTCCTTTCGGGAAGCAAAACCTCTTCAACTCAATAGTTTGCTTGTCCTCAAAGAAAGTTATGCTCTTTCTTTGTCCCTGAACGCCTGCTGGATTCTGAACTGATTGGACTGAACCTGCGCCCTATGCATGGACCTAAAACGGCAGCCCTTTCCCCCTCTCATCTGAGATCACATTGTTTTAATGTCGGTTGACTAAATGAACGATACCTGCCCACAGTGCTGAGTCTGAAAAGAGCCCAAACATAATCTTGCCTGGCTGGCCATGCCTACGAGCTGTGGGTTTCATAGGGTCTGACCTAAACTCGAACCCCTGACTGCAACCAAGCCCAAGAGGGACACACTCCCACCGCATGCTCAGCATTGACACTGAGAAAGGGGTTTCCTGGCCGGCGTAGAGGTCGCAGGGCAGACTGCATTTCAGAGGCCCAAGTCCCCCACCCACATTTACAGGTGGCTTTCCTAAACGAAGTGCAGTAGCCCAGCCGGCGTGGCTCAGTGGTCGTGTCGACCTGTGAACCAGGAGGTCATGGCACATACCCGGGTTGTAGGCCTGATCTCAATGTGGGGCGTGCAGGAGGTCAATGATCCTCTCTCATCATTGATGTTTCTATCTCTCTTCCTCTCTGAAATCAATAAAAATATATTTTAAAAAAACAAGGTGCATTATACTTATGTTTAAGTATACTATACTAGTATGTGATATTTCATGCAGATCAATATGATCCATCCACGTGAATTTATTTGTAGGATACCAGATACTCCAATTATGCATACAGTTGATAAGAAATCAGGGCCTTTCTATGTAAGGGATTACATAAAAATGATTTAAAAAGATATATATACCCACATGAACTGCCCGTCTGTCTCTGACGCATGTGCACGTACAGGGCTCACAGTCTATAGAAGGTGGACATGTAATGGACACATTTGAAAGCAGCTAGAACACAGCACCCTGTGTTACAACTTTCATAACTGCGCCTTCCTCCGGAGATAACGGCATCATTATCAGGGGCGCCTGTCCTAGGAAACACGGCAAGGTTATGATTGTTTGTTACGGCTTTGGTTATATTAACATACACATTAATATTTATAAATACTTGATGCCATGTTAATTTTTCATATAAGATGATTTATGTAACGCTGCTGTGCCCTGTTAGAGGGCATTTGCAATCTGCTTCCAAAGCAGCTGAACTGAGGCGTGTTCTGTAAGGGACCCCGCCTGTACATCACTGTTCTCACAGCGCGTGATCCCGAACAAAAGTGTCTCAAAATAAATTAGGTGAGGTGTGGATTTACTCCATTAACATGTTAAATAAAACATAAAGGAAGAGATCATGCTGGAACTGTCGGCTGCATTCTTAAGAGGCGCTCTGTTCTCTGGAAGCAGGACAAAGTTTGCAGATATACTCTTGTTCCAAAACAAAGTCATCCAGCCAGCGATGCGTTTGCAACATTGTTTTAAATAGCATGTGGTCTACATAGCATGCAAATGAGGATGTTCCGCCACGGATATTAACTTGGGATAGAAAACATTTGCGGTATTCTTGTTTTTCTCTGTCAATTCTCTTTTGCTAAATTTGAATATTAAGGAAATTGAATATAAATGAGGCAGGTTATGTATAGTAAATAAATCAACTATGAATTATGAAATGACTATTTGCTTTAGGTGAAAAAATTAATTTGTTTTTAGAAAGTTTAAGTAGCTTTAAGCATGAAGTTACTTTACATATACGATGGGGACTTGGAGCCAATGATATATAGTATGAAGAATTACAGGTTTGTTTAGTATTATCATAATGTTTTATAACACAGTCCACCACTCCACATTACCAAATAGTATTACTGATTAAATGCTTTACTTATTTTTTCATTTTGGTAAAAAGAGCCATTGAGTAAATTATCTACAAAAACTCTAAAATACCCTATTATATATGAATAGGGTCCCTAGGCCTGGCCGGTGATCAGGGCCAATTGGGGCCTTCCGGCTGCCGGCCAGGGCCTCCCTTACCTGTCTGCCGGCTGCTGGCCAGGGCCTTCCTTCATTCCATGCCACTCCCTTGTGGTCAGCGCACATCATAGTGAGCAATTGGTCTCCCAATCGAACTCCCATGGGGACAATTTGCATATTAGGCATATATATATATATATTTCATTTCTTTATTATAATGGATATTACCTTTATATCCTTTTATCTCTATATAGACAATTTTAATATTGTCAGTGGTTATATTATTAGCAAATCTATTAACAAAACTTGAGCCTGGTGTATTTTTCTTTTTCAAAATTTTTCAATATCCTTTTAAGTGTTCCTTTATTTCAATGAGATTCAAGTTTTCTTTACAGAGAACAAACTCAATATTTACTTATTTTTCTTTCTGCATACCCAAAATAAGACATCACCCTGTGGCATAACAGTAAGAATCTATTTAGAATTTTGGAAATTCTAATTTAAAGTAGATTTATTTTAAATAAAGTTATATATGCCTTGAATTAAATATTTTATTATTTTAAATTTATCAAAAAAATAATAATTGTGACTTTTCAATTCAGCCCTTACATTATATTAAACTCTTAAAAACTTTAAAAAATCAACTCAAGAAATTAGCTACAATTTGACTTTGTAAAATTTGGTTTGCTCTTAATATCCAGTTTCGCAAAATTAATAATTTTGTTAATTTTGTAATTGTTAAATGTAATGACTCCCCCCCAAATTTTTATACTCAAATGAATTCTGTCATCAGAATTATTCACATTACAAAAAAAAATTACTATAGGTCATGAGGGAGGAAAGTGCTTTAATTTAAGGTTGCCCATAAAGATCTATGCACAAGGCATGTGAGGAAAAAGGAGGGTCAGGGTTACATTCCCAGGGGACAGACAGCTGGCACCCCACAGAATACATCATTTTCAAGTCATTTTGAATTCACATAAAAAATAAATGTAAAATAAAATGTCTCAAGGCAAATCGTCAGAAAAAAAAAGTCAGTAAGCAGTGGATAAATTGGGTTAAGCATAGATAATTTTTAAATATATTTTTATTAAATCCAGAGAGGAAGGGAGAGATAGAAACATCAAAGATGAGAGAGAATCATTGATCGGCTGCCTCCTGCATGGCCTGGGCATGTGCCCTGACCGGAATTGAACCGTGACCTCTTGGTTTGTAGGTCAAGGCTCAACCACTGAGCCATGCTGGCTGGGCTAAGCATAAATAATTTGAGTTAGGAGTAGAATAGTTGTGTTACAGATGTGGAACTTTACTAACATCCCTAATACATAGAAAATGAAAATATGGCTACAAGTATTGTTAGAGTACCACAAATCTCTTTTGTCAAATATTAACCAGAATTCACTCTTCAGAATTCTTGCTTTCTAAAAAAAGAGGAATCAGAAATTTTAAGAGTGTGATATTGTATATGATCAAAAAGTTACTAATCAAAGTAACTAAAATTATCAGACTCATTGGCAGAACCACCTGTTAGAAAGAGAATGACATGTCACCAAGCAGGGGAAACCCAGAAATTAGGAGCTCTAGGCATAAAAGGAGAGCTGACTGGAAAAGGTAATCAAAGAGTGAACCCACATGAAGGTTAGCATTGCGCTTCATATTCTTAAACAAGTCTTTTGACAACTGAGATATATTAAAAAATCCGATTGAAAGATTTGATGTTGCACTGATTCCTTTATAGGTATAAATATGTATTAGGAAAAGAGTAAATTAAGGAAAAGAATGTGGATTCTTAATTGTAGTATTGTTAAAGCATCCAAGAGGCTGTGATACCTTAGTTTATTTTAAAACAAAGGCAAGCTATAAAACTATGCTAGGAAATATAGATGTGAATAGATATAGACACATGTGTCTATCTATCTATCTATCTATCTATCCATCTGTACATCCACACATACAAGTAGATACACACATGAATATATATGTGTGGGTATCTCCACATATACAAATCTATATTGTTAGCTAGTTGTTTACAACTTTCTATTGTAAAGTTTCTCATCTAATCATAATATTACAAAGAAATAAAGCCATCATAAGAATAGTTTACAACTCCAAACTAAATTGAGTTATTTTTCTAAATTTAGGCAACACAAACTTGTTTCTTAAATACATTTGAGAGAGAGAGAGAGAGAAAGAGAGAGGTGTCTGAGAAATCATAATTACAAAAATAATGTACAATTTCATTAAAATCTATAATTTATATTTGGAGACAATTTAGTTATCAAAATTAAATAAATGTTAGCACTTCCAGATAAGGGATTAACTGAATTAAAATCCTAAACTACAAAGCAGTTTTTCTAGCTAAACATGAAAAAAATTCTTATAGTGGTATTCTCACTAAAACTTGATAGCAATAAAATTAGTCCAAGGCAGATTAACACTAGTAAGATTAATGGATCAAACTCACACGCTTACAAATCACATTTCTTTTTATCACTGATTAATACTCAGTCATACAGTGTTAATAGTCACCAAAATGGTGTACCATGTGCTTGCATAACAGTGGAGTAAGTGAAGGCTTCATATGAAACACCATAGAGGCCAATTTCTGATAAGTCTGCTTCCCTGGTCGGGGACACTAAAAAGGCTACTAACTTAAAGAAATAGTTGTTGAATGAGCGTGGACGGTTCACCATGATATATCCCCTCAAGCAGAGAGGAGCTGTTGATCAATCTCGTATGCCCTTTTATTTTTGCATCTTTGGGTCTATGCAGATGATTTTAATAAATGTTTAAAATTAAGACAAAACTGAAAGGGTGTGGCATCACTTCACACAAATGATGACATCAAGCCTGTGACGCAAACACTCGATATTTATTTTGGTTTTTACTCCATAAGATGAACTGAAAGAACAATAATTGGTTAGATAAAGGAAAGGTATCCATAATAAATTCTCTATAACCCTTTCCAATGTGAGATGACCTCATTTGATTCCCATGACATCTCTGGGCATCAGCAGACATAGAGAGGACTTCCTATTATTTCTTGTGTGGTGGACTTGACCCCAGGATGGAGTGACATGGTTATTTGACAAACAGTTTAGTTTATTGGTGATGGTACTGATCTTTGGTGTATCAAGTGGATTTTTGGCCATGGTTGTCTTCATAAACCAGGGGTCCTCAAACTACGGCCCGCGGGCCACATGCAAATACAAATATTGTATTTGTTCCCGTTTTGTTTTTTTACTTCAAAATAAGATATGTGCAGTGTGCATAGGAATTTGTTCATAGTTTTTTTTTAAACTATAGTCCGGCCCTCCAATGGTCTGAGGGACAGTGAACTGGCCCCCTGTTTAAAAAGTTTGAGGACCCCTGTCATAAACTAATCAAATCCTTTCACTTACTTTCTATGACATAAACTGTAAAGTTTTCATCTAATCATAATATTTACAAAGAATTGAAATATATAGAAAATCTAAATGTGGTGGGGGTTGGAGGAGTGGGGAGCAGACAAAGGAATTATTTTCTCCAGGTTAACCCTGAACATGTAAAATTAATGTGCCCAGCACAGTCATTCACATGGTAGCTTATCAGTCGTCACAGAGCATGACAACATACGTTTATCTGCACTAATATGCATCCATTATGAAGATAACCTACATTAATAAAGTGAGATGGGGCCATAGTTCCCTTCTCTTCCAATATATGGGTAAGTCTGTTTATTCACTCAGTCCTTCCTAGAAAAACTCTCCGGTCATCATGTATTCATAAGGAAGCAAGATAATGGATTACTTTTTTTGCCCCAGTCGCAGTTATTCATATTAAATTCTGCCTCAAGGAAGAGTGATGGGTACTAATTTTCAGGTTAATCTGTCACCGCATGACTAAGCATGAAAGGAACGCGTTCAGAAGTCACGTGACGGAAAGGAACCGATGGTGCCAGGGGTCAATGAGGATGTGTCTTTTTCCTCCACTGTGATCTGCCGCCGCTGAGAACAATTGATTGGACAGGTTCATTATTGTTTTGCAGCCACACGTAAACCGTTATTAGCCACGTTTACTCCCTAAGGTGTTCTCCGGGGCAGTTTTTCAATGGTTTGTCATTTCAAGGAGCAGCATGCTTATCAATCTCGCGGTTTCACTCTCCTGGCCCTTTAAGCAGGATTACCAATTCCACCATCTAGAGGCCTCTAGCAGTCAGAGCCTTCCCTGTCATTTTTCATCAGAGTCAGAAGTGTTTATCATCCCAAAACTATCCAGTCCTTAGAACGGTGACTTAACTCGATCCTGAATGTATTAGTCGTTGAAGAGAGAGCCATCATTCTGAAGAAATCTTCGTCAAGTTCAGCCTTAAACCATCCTTTTAAAATACGTGCAGTTGACGCATTCATTTTGTTTAAAGAGATAGATAAAGAAATTGTAAACTATGTACTATGTTATGTTGGGGGCAATTTTATGGTAAATCTCTACAACACAGAAACGAAAGGGAGATGAATAATGTTGCTGAGGAGCCGGGCCTGAGGTGTTGCCATGGTCAGTGTTTTCACATTGGAAGATAACTAACTTTCCTCAAAAACAGACTCAAGCCACAAAAAGATGTTTTCTTTGTTTAATTCTCATTAGGGAGGTGTGCGCGCGCGCGCGCGTGTGTGTGTGTGTGTGTGTGTGTGTGTGTGTGTGTGTGTTTAAGAGGCATTTCTCTCCCCTTGAGCTTGAATTTGTATTTCTGTGTGTGCATGATTTGATACGTGTGTATAAAATATAAATGCACTTATTATAATCAGAACTGGTTCTGTTCCTCCTGTTCCCCATGAAGAGGAAGCATGTGTCCTTGTTAAGTGTTTGGGTTCTGGAATCAGAGGACGTGCAAAACAAGGAGGTGATGATGGAAGGATAGAGAATATGCTCTGAGTTAAAAATGAGCAATACCTTTGAGAAACCATCCTAGAAACAGCCTGGGATGCTGACCTGTAAACGCATCGCTTTCGAAGACCGCTCTTCATTTCTTGGGTGGAGGTAACTTTGATTTCTGACAAAACCTATTACACGTTGAGTTAGTTCCTATACCATATCACAGAAGGAATTCTTTAATTTCTGATCATAAATGGAACTAATACATAATTGAAGATTTATTTTAAATATATATATAATATTAGAATCATACCTATACTATTGAACAATATCATGGGCAAAAGTTTGTGCCCAGGAATCCAACTATTAAAATCATAGAAAATGCTATTCGATTTATAACATGGATTTTACTACTCTCAGAGAGAATGACTCAAAATCTAATTATGAAGTGTCACTGAATTTTCAGTGGAATTTATCCAGACAAGTACTCTCACCCTCTTCATTTTGTGAATTTCAATTTTTCTTAAATGGGAATGTGTCACTTTTTGATAATAATTCGGCTGGGCTTATTTGAAACCACTTCCTTTTAATAGGCTAATGATAAACACTGAAACATCAATTTACTTTATGCAAAATAGTTAGCCCAGGGCAATACTTCTTAAACTCCCCAGTGCACAGGAATGCTCTGAAGGCTTATTAAAAATGCTGATATATGGGTTCCATCCTTGGACATTCTGATTCCACAGAGCGGGGATAGGCCCACGAAGGTATATCTCATTAGGAACACCCAGGTGAATCTGATACAGGGGGGTCTAACAGTCTAAATTAGACAAACAGGACTAGCACAGATTCTGTCAGCTTGTTTATTATCAAGATAATCTTCAGATTTTAATTTAGAAGCTCTGTATTATCAAAACCTTCTTCAGAGTATAATAATAAAGGTTGATTTCTTCTTTTAATAAATTTTATTTATCATTTTTAGAGAGAGAAAGGAAGAGAGAGAGAAAGAGAGAGAGAGAGAGAGAGAGAGAGAGAGAGAGAGAGAGAGAGATTTGTTGTTCCACTTATTTATGCATTCATTGGTTGCTTCTTGTATGGGTCCTGACTGGAGATTGAACCAGCAACCTTGGCATATGGGAGGATCCTCTAAGCTACTTGGCCAGGGCAAGGTTGATTTCTAATAAGGTTGAGAGTTAATATTACTGGTACCATGGCCCGATGTGAATCTAATATGTGAGTAACACTGAAAAGTCTTGAGGCAAGATGCCAATCCTCACGGGTGAGTGTGAATAGAGGCTAGAGTCATACTGACTCCATCAAGTGGGGCATTAGCCCAGGACTGACCCAGGACCCTCACCTGGCCTCTTCTCCGCAGCACCCCCTCCTTTATCTTCACTTTCAGCATGTTCTCCCTCCTCTTCCTATGACTCAGATTCTCTGCCAATTTCCTCTGTCTTTATAGTCGCTTAGCTCATAATCTTCTCGTGGCCTACTTTTTTCCCTCCTAGATATCTTATCCAAGGATAAAAGAGAGGAAGGTGCATCCTGGGTTTTCATAGAAGTTGTGGATTAAAAGCGCTGGATTTGGGCTGGGAAAGAAGTGTTAGGTACACAGAGAGAGAAATTTGGACACTAACTCTGCCCAGCCCAGACTCTACGTTCTCACAGTCTGCTTGAGAAATGTCTTGCTTCTTACATTTTCCCCGAAACCAAACAAAACCCAGAGAGGCTAAGAATCAGGATCGCATGGCCTGTCAGAACGTGCTTTTTTCCACTCTGAGTCCTTTAGCCATTTCATGGCCTTAACCCACAACTCTCCTCCCTCGAGAATTCATCACGATGCCCAGCACACCAGGCTTCGCTGCCTCCGTGCCCTGCTAGCCAAGTGTGCCAGTTTCAGTCCAGAGAACACTGAGGTGTTGCTAGGAATTCCTTGCCCCCGCCCACCTGGGAGGCTTTGACTCTGAGAGTAGGACTGTGTCTAGTGCCATTTTTAAAATGTTTTCATTGATTTCAGAGAGGAAGGAAAAGGGAGAGAAAGTTAGAAACATCGATGATGAGAGAGAATCATTGATCTGCTGCCTCCTGCACACCCCCCACTGGGGACCAAACCCGAAATCCGGCCTGGTAATTGAACCATGACCTCCTGGTTCCTAGGTCGATACTCCACCACTGAGCCACACTGGCTGGGCTCCAGCGCCATGTTGAAAACAGTCCCATGCCCCACGAAGATGATTGCTCAGATGCCCAGACACAAACTCCTGTGACCGTGAGCTTGCTGACTGGTGGCATCTGGATTCACAAATGGTCCAGTTTCAGTCTCTTCTAAGAATCAGTTCTGAGCCCAACACATGCTTGCTGTGGAAGGAAAGAAGAAGTAGATATTGCATTCCCGTGTTGGATTTTCGTTTTCTAAGTCTTAAGGAAATTGTCTGTCTCACTGTCTCCATTTCAAATCAGCACAATGGCCCAGGACACGCTTTGCTCTTCTGAGGAAACAGCGCATATGCGTGAATTGCATCCTAAATGCGCACGTGGAGAGGAGCAGGGAGCTGTGACCTCAAGAGCTTTCCTCTCTGGGCATTTTCAGGCAGAAAGGTGACTTCTTCTAAAACCAGTCACACACGTTCTTTGGAACTTGCATGCATACATGTGTAACCCATGGACACAGACAAAGGGTGGTGAAGGCCTGGGGTAAGGGGCAGGGCCGTGGGCTACAAGGGGTCAAGGGGGGGGACATATGTAATACTTTGAACAATAAAGATTTAAAGAATAAAATAAATCAGTCACACAAGCACACTTGGCAGCGACATGTGAAACTCGCCTCTCTGCTCACGCATCCCGAGTTGCTATTTCACAGACAAGAAGTTTTGGGGAGACTGGACCCTCCATGGTCTGTGAATGACGGGATTTTCAAAAGTTCGCTCTGGAGCTGGCTCTCGAAATCAAGTTTGACATGAGAATAGTGCTGTCATTAGACTCAAGGAAGTGCCACCGTTTAATGCCTAATCACATTAAACTTAAGATCGCGTGTTTTGGAAATGTGCGTTTGAACCTGACGACTGAGCAGGGCGCATATCTATCTAGACTTCTAGCCTCTGAGCAATTCAGCCTTGAGTTGTGGTTTCAGGAAGTTGGCCTGAGAAAAAAATATCTGTTTATTCTACACTCAAATGCTTTGGAAAATGCATACATAGGATTACACGCCATTGACGACAAATTGTACCGCCATGATTCATTTCTTGTAGGAGCCGCGTCTTCCTTTCAGGGGGAAGATTCTCGCCCTTCCACCTGTCTCGCGGGTTCCCAGGAGTATGCCTCGCCTCCAATTTGAAGCATTTCAATGTTCTTCTTCCCAGGACTTCTGATGGTCTGCCCACAGGTTTTTGTGTGTAGACATTGTCTGGGGAGGGATTAGGCTGGGTTTTGAACGGGGTCAGTTTACAGAGTAAATTCTGGAAGGACTGAGAGGATGGTTAACATTTTTAAGCTCAATCGTTAGAACTGTGGGGAGAAATACATATTCTAAGGACATTAACATCTACCTAATAGGTCACCCCCATGGGAGTGTTAGTACTCGGGAATTCCAGTTACTCCACACAGATGGTTTTGTCTGATGGCTCTAACTATCATGATATACCTGAGCAAAACAACTGATGTCATTCGATAAAGAGTGAGGGCCCATTACAGAGAAGCCCATTGTCACATGTTATACAACCCACACTGCAAATGAGAGCACTGTTTAAACATAACATGGAAAAAAATGTGAAGGAGGCTAAAATATTTTCTCTAAATAAAAATGTTTAAAAAGCTAGCCTTTACTCCTAAGATTTCTGAAGTATTCTTCGAAGTATCCACCCAAAATTGTGGAATAGTCTTTGTCTCCCCAACCTGAGGATCCCCCCATCACAGCGTTGTGTTAAACTTCACCCAATTGTTCGGCTAATTCTTACGCTTCTCCAATTTTACTGGCTATGATGTTTTTATTGGGGGTCAGGGAAGCATGGCTAATGACATCAGCAGGCTTTGTGATTTCTCACTGCCAGTTTTCCATACAACTCACACTTTTGTCACTCAAACTGCACCCTATTGCCTCCACAATTCATCTTAAAGCACCGGCATGGGCATGGGGGGGGGTGTTAAATGGACCCCTTCTTGGGATTTTGTGTTAAAAACAGAAAAGTTCCCATGAGTGAAGGGGATACATTAGCTTCTCCAGCCTCTGCCCCACTCTCTTCTCCACCAACCCCCTCCAACCCGCCCCCAAAAGGAATGAATTACATTTCTCTCCTTGTCCTTTAAATGAATAGCATAGTTTGGGTGAAATTATCGGGCAATTGCATGCCTTTTATGCAGATAATGCTATTTGATGAAAGCGGTGTTTTGATCTGCTCAGGATAATGCAGACCCAGGGCTGGCTTCATTGGGGAGAGTAAAGCTGTCTTCTGTGATAACTTCATCTCAGCATGAGGTCAGGCGGGGAAACTGGGCTGGGGGATTAAAAATGACACAGTCGGAGCAGCATTCAGTTCCCTGCTGTGCCCCTAGCTGCACACTATAGCTTATGTTTCTGATCTGTTATGGTATTGTCTGCCTTTCTCTCTCGGAGCAGAAAGAGATTGCTTAAAACTTTTCTTTTTGCAGCCAGAGGGATTAGTTCTGTGCAGCTTTTTTAATTAAAGAAACTGTATCTTTTTCAAGGCAATTGAAAGCTTCGAGGGAAGGGCCATCAACAGCCATAACTTGGTACTATTCTCTGTGACAAAGTGTAAACTCCAAATGCGATATTCAGAAGCGAGGGGAAGGAGCTGTAGAATCCTGTTGTACGTTTAACCTCCGTGATCGCTCGGGCCCCTCCGTGAAGAATGGTAAATACATCATTTTGTGGAAGTCTGAAGGATGCTTCCAGAAGGGGTGGCTTCAGCCGCTTTGCTTTTTAGCTTAGCTGAGCTTGCTTAATTAAATCTTCATGATGATGGCGGAGTGCACTCGAAAATAGTGTGAGAGGAAATAGATTTGACTGTAGAGCCTTCCCTTTACCCAGGGACCACTTTTAAACATTCCCGTCCCCCTGGAAGTGATAACAGCAGAAAATGTCGGCTTCATCAGGGCAATTTGCATATAAACAGTGCGAAGTGCAACTCGATGATGCGATGATGCTTTTCCATAAGGAACCTTTGCGTGGCGATCGGTGGTCATCACCTTTATTAATCCGAGGGGAGCGCAGACTGCGTCTGTCCAACGCGATGATGCATTTGTCAGGACGGATATGTTTGAGTTGAATTTGTAGCTCAATTTAAACTCAGGTTCATGTCAAAAAATCCTCAAATGTTTTAAATAAGGGCCATGTGGTTATCACTTTACCAAGCACACGGGCTCCGTGCTTGGGTTGCAACATACACATCTCCAGCGAAATGCCATGCCAGGTCAATTAGAGACAGTCCCGAGCAGACAGCAACAAATAGGGCTTGTTCCCCCCACGTCGGCCACACCCTTGTCTTGAAGAAACGAAAAGCAGTCGTCTTAGGCTCTACATGTCTTCCCATTTAAAATCCAAGGGGAGTTGGGGAAATAATAAGGGTTTCATAAATAGCATCATATCAAATAGAAAATATTGAATAGGCACTTACTACAATTTTTTTTCCATATTTCCGTAAGTACTACGTCTGGCTGAAAAAAAGAGGAAAACAAAATTTGATGTCTTTGCCTTTCCCCAGGATATTTGTCTTGACTTCAATGTATGTTTCTGAGAAAAGTCAACCAAGTCCAGAAGTGACTTGATATGGCTTAATATCATGGCCAGAATTTTTAAACTACACGTCATTAAAACTCTAATGGGGCAGAAACGTCAAAAAGTATAGTTATAAATATATTTTCACAGTCAACTTATTTGTGATATATCTTTTTTTAAATAGGAAGAATGGCAGAATTCAATGAAGACATGGTATTTATGGTTCACTTTCATTCAGCATCTATTTATTGAGTGTCTTTTATATAGGCTTTCCACTTCAAATTCACCATTTGAAGTGGAAAGCCTGTATCATAGCTCTTTATGCTAGAGCCAGTGGGTCCGACGGAGACTAGGCTAAGCTATGGAGCTCACAGCTCTTGGGAAAGGTCCTTACAAAACCATCCAACCATCCAACAGGGCCATGGTGTATCACATGAACGAAATAGGGAGGAGGCACTTCTAAGGGAGCGGGGTACCACTCAGAGGTGTTTTAATGAGTGGTGTCCTGGAGACTGAGAGTACACCCCAGACAAAGGGAGGAGAGACTAGGGCCCTTCTGGGGAAGGAGGCCATGTTCTGGGGTCTGATACTAAATGATGTCACTCAGTGGCTACTTTGTTAACCCATGTACAAGTTAACTTACAGACGGGATCCTGAAATAGCTAAAGGGCATTGTATTATTAACAAACTTGTCCCATGTCATTAATTTAGGATAAATATTGCCTCACCTAGTACCTACATTAAATATACTTATACCCTGAATACACTATATACTGCGTGCCTTAAAGACAGTCCTATATAATAAAGAGCTAATATGCTAATTAGACTGACCAGCAGAATGACCGTCCAGACAACCTTCCGGACGAAGCCAGGACGGCAAGGGCCATGTGTGTGTGTGTGTATATATATATATATATATCGCTAACTAAAAAGTTGTGTATAGAAAAATAGGAGCCCTGACTGCTGGTTAGTTAAAACATCAGTTGGTTAAAACATCATCCTGATACTCCAGGGTTTCAGGTTCCATCCCTGGTCAGGGCACATATAGGAATCAATCAATGAATGCATCAATAAGTTGAACAATAAATTGATGTTTCTCTCTCCCTTTCTCTTCTTCTAAAATCAATAAATAAAAATCTACAAAAAGTAAAAATGACATTTTAGCCCTCACTGGTGTGGCTCAGTTGGTTGAGCATCATCTTGTGCACCAAAAGGTCACAGGTTCGATTCCCAGCCAGGCACATACCTAGGTTGTGTGGGTTCCATTCCCAGTTGGGGTGCATACAGGAGGCAAGCAATCCACGTTTCCCTCTCACATTGATGTTTCCCTCTCCCTCTCCCGTCCCCTCTCTCTAAAATCAATAAAAAAATATTTTAAAATGTATATGGATTTTAAAAGGGACTCCCTGAGTACTATTATGAAGGTTGTGTCTTTCAGTGTGGAATCATGTGGCAGGTTTGAAGGGTACACACCGAGTTCCACCAGAATGGAAAATGCCACATGTGAAAAGATGCCTGTGTTCCAATTCCATCAGGGAAGTGGGTCTTTTCTGAGGTTCAAGCAAAACCAAGTCAGCAGCTGGGTTGTGGTCCATGCCTGCGTTTTCACCAAAAGTCAGAGCCGCGTGGAGCCTGGTGCACGCACTGGGACACACACCAATGTCCCAGAAAGGCGTGGGCGCGGGCACGGACCCATTTAAAGGTTAGTCTGTCTCATCACGGGGTCACTGGGTGGCTCCAAAATGCCTGGGCGATGACAGAGGCCTACCTTCCTTAGTTAAAGTCATGAAAGCATGTTTCCACTACAAGCAGTCATTTCATTTTATGACTTAGTCAGTGATAAAATTAGGATATTTGTTTTACAGTTTCCATCAATCTAATAGCCAAGGGACATGAGTTACTTATTTTTGCAAAGGGGGAAAAACGCCAAATACCCGATATCACTACAGAGCTCCTTGGTTCTGAGGCTGCCAGTTGTTAATTAGGGGCCACATGCAGGGCGATGTGTCCCACCACCGCACTGCAGGGGCCTGGCGCTGGGATTCCCCAGTGACCTGGGGGCTCCAGCCTGTGTTTAGAGCAGCCCATCACTTGTTCTCAGGTGAGACATTCCTCCTGTTGGAGGGATAGAGGGTTCTGGCTTTTTTGGTCTTTTCATAGGGCGAGCTGGATGGTCATTTCTCCCTTCCCAGGCAGCGCCCAGAACCCTGGAGTGGGAGAGCTGGCAGCTTTTTTTTTTTTTTTCCAGGATGCTAATTCCATTCTTTTATTTCCTCATGCCACAAACATGTTTCGTTTTGCCACCTTGAAACTGCTTTTTTGGGATATTAATTTTAAACTGTTTAATTAAAAATATATTTTTATTGATTCCAGAGAGGAAGGGAGAGGGAGAGAGAGACAGAAATGTCAATGATGAGAGAGAATCATTGATCATTGATGGACTGCCTCCTGCATGCCCCCCATGGGGATGAAGCTTATGCTCTGATCAGGAAAGGAATGGTGACGCCTGGTTCCTAGGTCCAGGCTCAACCCCTGAGCCACACCGGCCGGGCTGCAGCTCTTGGTTTGGGTCCCCCGCAGGCAGGCCACTCTCCTGTTTGCTAGCGTGGATGTCACAGGCCCCAAGAACACCTAGGCGGCCCTGTGGTGTCTGGGAGCCGCCCCCCTCTGGGACCTGGGACCGCCCTTCTGCAGGCCCAAGCCCTGTGTTAGGGGAGGAAGTGGCTACTCCCCACAGGAGGAGGCGGACAGCTCTGGGCTGGATCCTCAGGACTGGAGGGGGGCGCTGACACCCCCAGAGCAGCAGCATCCAGGGCAGGCCCTGGGCTGCACCTGTAATGAGCAGCACACCCTTGGAGGGAGGACACTGACTGGGGGTTAAATGGATGTTAACGTGGCTCCGCCTCAGCAGCCAGACAAGAGCCAGGCCCTCGCCCACCCACTGCAGCCCAGAGGGCCTAGGCTCCCTCAAGTCCTTCCTCCTCCCCAAGTGCAGGGGTCCCAGCCCACTCCCCACTTCCCAGGGGCTGGCAAAGGCCAGAGCAGGCCTTGTGAGGGTGGGTGGGGCTGCCGGGAGCTGGGCAACAGGTCTTTTTCTTTTTGGAGACACGCCTATCAGTGTGACTGGGGAGAGGAGTTGTGGGGGGGGGGGGGGGCCGGGGGGGGGGGGCGC
>NW_005371230.1:2229828-2231416 GCF_000412655.1 Myotis brandtii | reverse complement strand
CCAGGAGGGCGATGCTGCCAGCTCGGTCCAGTAGCCCCTTCTACCTGGTCATGCTTCCCATGATGCGCTGCTCTAGCGAGGCAAAGGCGGCAGCAGCGCGGGGCAGAGTTTGCAGTGAGGGCCGGAGGTTTGGAAAACAGACAGGACTTCTTGCATTTCCTCTCCTGGGATGGATGTTTTGTTTCCAGCGGAGAGCACTGCGGGAGCTCCCCTCCATCCCCCATCCCCCGCCCTCCCCGGACAGCAGCTCCTGAGGCTAAAAACCCTATGGCCACATTGGAAGCCCCCTCTCTGCTCCCCAGGCTGGCACTGGGAGGAGAAAGCGGGTGCTGGAGTTTGGCATTGCACACCATCAGCTTTTCCTCGGGGCTCCAAAGGGCGCGACTTCTTTGTTAGGGAGGGAAACCCCGCGGAGCCCCGCATTTAACACTCAAACTGCCTGCACCGCGGGCTGCGCCTCCCGCACGCACGCAGACGGTCCAAGTCCGTGAGGACACCTGCGCGCTTTGTCCGCTGGCGACGCGGGCATGGGGTGCACGCCCCATTCTTCTTGAGCTCGCCAGTGTTTTGTCCTCACTGTATCCAATTAGGGTGAGTGTGCAGCGTCACATACCGAAACACTTTGAATATCATGTAACAGGGAGCTGGCTACAGACAGGCTGCAAGATTTATGACCATTTCCGAATGGACTGAGTCCTCTATTGTTCCCTCGGCGTAAGCTCTAAGGAGGGCTCTAGGAAAAGGCCGAAAAGAGGGAGCAGCCGCCTGCTAGGCCCAACTCCCACCTGCGCTTCCAGAAATGTCATTCTTCTGTGTGGCCTCCTTGGGATGAGGCTGCGAGTCTGGTGTTTTGGGGTTTGTTTTGTGTTTGCTTGCTTCGTTTTGCTTTTCATGTATTTTTAGACAGTAAGGTACCAAAGAGGGAGGGAGAGTGTTACTTGGGCACTTAAAAAAGTTTTAAACACATATGAAACCCCCTTCAAGCTCCCTATGATCGTGTCAGGGATGCTCCTGTGATTGCCCCGTAATATGGGGCGTTCCTTCATCATTGACACGTTGTCTTTAAAAAACGAGAATGGCTAGAATGAGAGGGGTGATAGCCTGGCCCCGCACCCCGTCTTTTCTTCAAGTGTGGCATGCACTGGGCAGCAAGGGCATGGGGCCTGGGTGGCTTCTGCCCAGGGAGAGGTGCCAGGGGTGCTGTTGGCACTGGCCCTAGGGAGCGGGGTCCTGTTGCAGGCATCCCCTGGCAGTGTGGGAGTCACTTCAGCCGCTGTAGGAACTCAGATCACTGGACTGAGCACCCTCGTTCAAGTTCAAGTTCAAGGATTCTCCTGGTGGGTTCTACCCCAAACTTTGGAGAAACTCTATCCGAAAGGCTCTGAGAGGAGGCATTGTTCTGTTTTTATTTCTTAGTCTTTATTTCTTTACAAATGCAAGTGTATTTCCTTCCAACCCTAGTTACATCCGGGCCCTTGGTGCTGGGATGCCCTGCGCTGAGGCTGAGGGTGGGAGGTGGAATAAGAAGGCGCAGAGCGAGCTGGTCCCTCTGCCATGCTTTCAGGGACAGGTCTGGGAGCCGGGGACA
>NW_005371230.1:2228312-2229818 GCF_000412655.1 Myotis brandtii | reverse complement strand
GGGGGGGGGGGGGGTGCTCCGGTGCCCCAGCAGGACCCACCCAACTAGTCCACCCAAAGCACCTGAGACCACGCCCCTCCGCAGCACCAGGGTCCTGGGACAGAAAGCTGCCCGGTTCTAGGGGCGGAAGGAAGAGCCCGGCCGCACAGCTGTTCTGGAAAAGTTGCAGGCGGGCAATCCAAAATTCAATCCGAAATTCGGACCCGGACTTCTAACTACCGGGGTGGGCATGCTGGGGAGCGGGAGCCTGCGTTTCACAGGGAGCCTGAGGGAGTGGAAAGTGGCCGTGTTTAGTGTCTTGGGGAGAGCAGCAAACTTTTATTTCCTCCCCCAGCAAAGTCAAGGCAGCAAGGGTGATGTTCAGCTGCTAGTGTGTGTGTGTGCGAGAGAGAGAAGAGAAGAGAAGAGAAGAGAAGAGAAGAGAAGAGAAGAGAAGAGAAGAGGAAGAGGAAGAGGAAGAGGAAGAGGAAGAGGAAGAGGAAGAGGAAGAGGAAGAGGAAGAGAGGGAGCCTTCAGCGGACTGTAGATTTCAAGGTTGCATCCCTGGCAGGTGCGCACCGGTTGGAGACCCTCCTGTTTAAACCCAGGGGCAGACACTTGTTCTGCGACGTTGCGGAGTTGGGGCTTGTAAGGACCTCTGAGTGTTTAGAGTCCCCTCCCGGGTCCGAAGGTCCTTTGAGCTTTCCGGTCTGGGAGGAGAGGACGCTGGAAGGGAAGGCGCGGGCCGCTCTCCCGGCTGCGGGCAGGATGGCGGCCTCTGGGGTGAAGTCCTTAATTACCCTCCTGCCTCCGCATCCGTCTCCCCGCCGCGTCTCGCTCCCACCGCGCGCTGACTCGGCTGCCCCGAGTGCCCACCCTGTGGAAGATCAAGAGAAGTAGTTTCCTAAGAAGGTGAGCGGTTGGGATGACACAGATAAGTGTTTGCACTGAGGTCCACAGCAATTACCCGCCCCGCCCCCGGCGCCCCTCCTGCCCGGAGAGGAAAAGGACGGACCCCCGCGCACTGACTGCGCGCTCGGTGGGTGCGTGTGAATTTCAGGCGGCGCTGCAAGTTCATTAGTGTTTGCAATCAGCGGCGTCAGACCCCTCATCAGAGCCGAAAGCCTGCGAGAGCCATTCATCAGCGGAAGCGTTCTTCAGGGATGACCCCTGAGTCGCAGCGAGAGGAGTAGATGCCCTGATTGGTCACAGCGAGGGAGCCCTGTGTCTCCCCAACCTCCGCCTGGCCTGGCGGTGGGTGGGAGGGAGGGAGGGAGGAGGAGCAGCGAACGTGGTTCAGTCCGGCGAATCCCATTTGACAGAAAAAGGCAGTAAACGGGAATCTCTTTTTTTGAATAAAAAAGAAGAAGAAATGAAGTACCTGTCATGGTGACAAGTGGCGCGCGGAGGAGTCCGGGATTATAAATGGTCGCAGCTGCAACCGGCTCGCTGGGGACCGGGCTCTCCCGCGATCCGCACGGGGAAGCGCATGGTAGGCTCCTCTCGGCCCGGCTCCCACACTCACTC
>NW_005371230.1:2212831-2227622 GCF_000412655.1 Myotis brandtii | reverse complement strand
CACCTCTGGCTGCGGCTCCGGGGGGGAACTTTGCCCGGGGCCTCTGGCTGGAGGAGCTGGGTACCGCGCGGTTCACACCGGTTCCCGGGAAAAGGCAGCTCAGAGGCCAGCCGGCCGGGCGCTCGGTGGGGGCAGGGAGCCCAGCCGCTCTGGCTCCGATCGATCGGGGTGATCCCCAGTTTTGTGTGGGATGCCGCGTCTTCCTCCCAGAGAAGGAGTCTGACCTGATCCTGCGGGGCCCAGCGGGCGGGTAGCCCTGGGATGCCGCCGCTTTCCGGAAGGGGCAGCGAGGCTGCTCCAAGTAGCAGGGCGCCAAGTTGGGAAGGAGCGAAGGAAGGCGAGCCAGGGACTGGGTGGCGCGTGGGCCGGTGCATCTCCACTGCAACTTGATCTGGGCACTCTGGCCAGCCCGGGGACACACCGGCAGATGTCCTGACCCGGGCATTTAAAAAATTCCAGGTTTGTGAGTCTGCAACTCAAAGTCTGTATCGCGTTTTACGACCTTTGGAAGGAGCTTCACACATTGCAGATGGCAGTGGGGAGGGCTGAGCCCTGCTGAGCACCTGCCTGTGCAGGATGGATCCCACCCGGACTGCCTCGCCTGCCTTTAAGGCGGTTGTAGTGGTTACGGGCTGCTAATTCGCATGGCCGATTATGAGTAACCAGGAATTCTAGTGTGTGACACAGCAAATGCGTCTGTTTTCGGAAGTCCTTAGAATTTCAGGCAAAGGAAAAGTTCCCAGGTACTTTTGAGTAAGAGCAATGGGAGTTAGAGAGTGAGAACTGTCCGCGCACTTTTCACAGGGCCCCGGCCAGCTGGGAGTCACCAGAACGCGGCTGTCTCTTCATAATGCTCTCTTATCTTCTGATAATGTCCTGGTCAAACATGTGTAGACTCCGGCAGAATCCACTGGGTGGTCTTTTCCCTAGAAATAGAAATATGTGCAGGCATTACCTTGCCCTTCTGTTTTCATAAGGAAAAGAAAGAGACAGGACTGGCATCTTTGCAGGAGTACCCCTGAAGGTGGTAATGCAACTCAACAGAATTTGTGAGATTTTATCCCTTTAGTGAATTTGTTTAAAAATGAAGCATGTCCGTCCCTCACACCCCTCCTTCCCAATTGTCTACCTGGAGAAGTTTTTGTAGTCTCTGGCGTATTAAGAACAGAGTTTAAAATTCAGTAACTACCATTCATGATGGATTTTAATGTTTTAGTCAAAACAAAAGATTTTATAGACACACCAACAATCTTGCTTTGTGTATGCCTTCATCCTTTTTTGATTATCTAAAACTTTTAGCTTATATTTCTTAATACATGAAATTCTTGTAAGAGCCTTGAAACTTTCTATTTGTGATTTTAAATGCAGAGCAAATATTTAATTCTTGCTCTAAGAGCAAGAGGTTAGTTCAGTAATAAGACTTGCTAATCCCACTTTAAAATGTCATGGCATTCACAAATTATTCCTAAATTCTTCAAAGATAGGGGTTTATAATGAGTTTGCTTATTCTGTTGTGTGTTTTAGGATTGCCTGTCTCTTCTTATTTTTTTCTTAACAATCTTGCCTTTTTTTTTTACATGAATTTTAATATTCCTCTTACTCAAAGTACTATTTTTCCTAGTAGAAAATATACTTTATTTTAAAAAGAATATATTTATGTAGTTCCTTTGAGTAAAACAAATATATTTTTACAATTACTACTCAATTTATATGAAAAAAGTATCTATATACTAATGACTGTGCCAGTGCTTATAAATTTGGAAAATATATTAGGATCTTGTGCCAATAATGTATTAATGTTAACCACCCATAGACAGAATATCGACCCTAATGAGGGTTGCTTGATTACTTAAAATAAAGCAGAGAAGTTTATGGTAGAATTGTGACTATTTTTCCATATTGAATCATTTTGGATGGCTGTGTTTATTTTCCAGGAAGAACTGTTTTAGGTCAATCATAGAAGCTTTTCTTGCTATAATCCAGTAGGCGTGTCAGGAGTCTTTGGTTGGAAAAGGGAACCTGCTTTATTAGGGTGAAGACAAAGGAACAGGAGGATGCTTATCTTTGAATAGAAGAAAGCACCTAAATAGAGTGAAAAGTTTCAAATTGATTCCAAAAGAAAACCTAGCTAGACAGTAATAATAATAATCCAGTTACCAACTTCAAGCTAGCCCTGCTTGGCTTTGCTTCTGGTAGCCAAGAGTCATTCTTCTCTTTGTAAAGACTCAAGCAAGTAAGAGACCAGGCAAAAGTGAATGGCTGTCACTGGGAGTAGAATGACCTGTCAGAAATACTTGATCAACTTTGGGCTTGATGTACAAAAAGCGACGTTGTTGCCATAGCTGTGAAAGTATGTTTGGAAATGCTCAAGTGTGTTCTACCTAGGAAGGAACTGGGAAAGAAGTCCAGACGACGGTCACAGTCCCACATAAAAGCACCCCAAAGACAACTTCATCAGTTTACTCATATTGATTATCTTAATAAATGCATTACCTCCTTTCTACTCAACTTTATTTCCCCCTTTAACAAGTTAATGTCTGGTGGCTGAGGAATGTCACCAAGGTAGGATACTTACACTTCTGTGAATCGATGTATTCAGCAGCATTAATGAGTTGCCTGCCTCTTCCCTGAAGATGTGCTGTGGAAACCTGTTAAGCCCATTCAGTTGCATGTTACTTGTCTATCCAGCATTGCATTTGATAGTCAAATGTCCATTTTGACTTTCAGAACATACTTTTGCTGTCAAACTTGTACTCTGATCCACATTCAGTTGCCCATCCCTTTGGATTGTCAGTTAAAGGCAGTGTTCACATTTGCTGTGTGAAGTGCAATGATACTTCCCGGAGGAGAATTTCATGTGCATCGAGAATAAAGAAGCAAACCGGAAAGCTAGTAGGACGATGCAGTGCTGACCTCAAAGTTTCACCAACCAAGTCTTTAAAATTATGTCCTAGAAGCTTCTGTTAGGACATAGTTAAAACCTGATTCGGGAGATATCAGCTGCTCGAAAAGTCCTGATAGAAATTTGGTGCTAACAACAACAACAACAACAGAACCTCTTGTTTCAAAACTGATTAATTGTCGTGTCTTATAAAAACTGATTTATTTCATACTTTTTATACCAAGCATTACCATTATGAAGCTCTCTTCCTAACTGAGATTAATGTTTCTGAGCAAAGCAGTGGTTTGGAGAGCTGCATTCATTTTAAGTGCTGTTGTAATCAATTTCAGATACAGCATTCCACAATGGATCGGTTTGCATCCAAACCTGCCTTATTATGGAGAATTAACTTGTTGGTGATGGATTGTAATACTTCTACATCTTGAGAAGTCATTTGTTTCCAAACAAGTGTGATGGCTTGTGAGAGTTTCAAAATATTGCTTCTTGTAATTAAAACAGCCTTGTTGGGGACTCAATTTGAACTTCCTCTAAGCATTATCCGCAGCACGAAGAATCAATTCATTAATATATTTTCAACTGAAATGGCCTTTTTTTCTCCCTAAGATCTATGTGCCTCAAGGTTTGTTTTCTCGCTCTTCTAAGGGTTTTTATGGTCCTTTGAGTCATAATTGGTAAACATATACCTACGTGTTTTCCTATTGTGTTTGTATCAGTGGTCTAGTTGAGTTTTTCAAGGATTTCTTAGACTTACAGCTCTATGTCTTGTGTATGTATTACAGCTTTATTTCACAAGGTGGTAGGTGTAACCCTAACAATGAAAAAGAATGCACTCGAGCCAATTCATTATCCTCTTCGGAAATCTCCAAAGATGGTGAATGCTGTGGTGCCTCCTGTGATGTTTGCATGTGTTTCTTAGTTGTGTCCAGTGGGCCTCAGTGTTGTCAGCTCCCTAACCTCTACCGAGAGACCATGCCTGTTAGAATTTCCCTTGGCTTTGGTCCATATTGCATTGCTTCCTGTGACACATGCTTACAGTCTCCACAAAATAAAATATTAAGAGTGTAGAATATAAGAGTAATATAGGTAATGACATCCTGCTGTAGCTATAGTGTAGGGGATTTTTAAATAAAGATGTGACTGTTTTAGAGATCATATAAAGTCCCAGGGTGATGCTGTTCTTTGACTGCAGGATAACAAAACTTGGTAGAATATGTGCTTATTATATTTTAATTGTCTTCTCTGTAATGACAGATTACTTACATGGACTTAGTGTTTCTCTGGTTAAAAACATTCATTTAAAACAGTTTTAAAGGCTAAAATAATGCAACTTAAAATGCCATTTTCAAAGCATTATTTCAGCCAACCTTTAGAATATAAACTACCAAACCACAAACATGCTCTATGATACATATAGATGTTTCATACGCCAGAACGACAACAGGACACATTCATTTGAAAGAATTTTGATAATTTTGAAAATGATTTTGATTAAATAGCTCAGGTGACTGGGTAGTCACAGTGGCTACAGAGAATTCTCATAAAGACAGTGATCTATGCAAATCTGTCTGTTTCTGCTTTAAATAATCACTGTGCGAATTAAGTCAGGATCGAAGAAGATACTCATAAGTAATATGGCTAAAAGATTGAAACCATATCAAATAATGTATCATATAATAATAATAATAATAATAGTAGTAATAATGAAACCACTGTCCTATTGACACCCTTGCAGTCTTTGGAAGAACTCGGACTGGGGTGGCACTGACTTTTCAAGCAAGTTTGTGTAGGTGCCAGTCTTCACCGAGAGGACTCAGTGAGATGGTCGCTGGTGCTAACAAGTTCAGGAGCCCTGCGGAGTGAGTGTCATATGACCAAATTGTGGGGACATTCTCCTCTGTGAGTTAAGGAGTCTGTAATCACTAATGGGCATGTGACCATTTTAAAAATCGTTTTCCCCATATTGACAGTCATCTGGCTTGCCCTGAACTATGCAAAAAAGAGATTAGTATCCCCTTTGCAAATGAAGTGAGTGTTTTGAGAGCCCCTAGTGTGTATACATTCAAACTTGTATTTTCCTATTCAGTTCTATGAAAGTTATGGTGGGGTGCTGTTTGTTGATAAAGTGTTTTCAAATGGTGTGGAATACTTTCACTTCCAATGGAGAATTTGGGGAAGAGTGGAGATGCTGCAATTGAGTTTGCCCTGGGTTGGGGCAGGGCCATATTATTTCATAATGATCAGCTGTATTATAACTGGGTCTACTGGGTCTCTGCTTCCACATTACAAGGAGATGGAAAGTGGAGGAGAGGAAGGAGAAATAGTGGGAATTATGTTTACAAAGAGTGATGGTCCTTTGAGCATTTTCTCTGCGTAGCTGTGTGTTTGGTAGCAAAAGCAGTCTAGAAAGGGCAGATTTGATCATTTAAGTTAATTGGGTAAGTACAGAAGAAAATTGACTTCTAATTTTTTTTCACTTTTAAGTGTATGCATTTTAGATCCCTGCATGCAAGTATAAGCATCATCAGTGTTTTTTAAAAAATAAAGAAATTCCAAATATTTTACTTGGTTCTTCATAATTTTGGGGAAAAGAAAATGTAGTTATACCTCTATCTTAATAGATATTCTTTATTTGCACATGGGACTGAACACCTTATCACTTATAATTTTATAATCCTAGATTTTATAAAGAGACTTAAAAAAAACACTCCAATTATTTTGAAAGATCATTAGAAGTAACTTGCAAGGTTACTTATCTTTGAAGATAAGGCTCTTAATCCATAGATTTTAGCCATCCTGCCATTTCTTCTATTATTAGTTGCAGTAGCCAGAATTCTTGTGATAACTCCTCTTCGGTTTGCCATAATTTAGAAAGAAATTATTATTCCTTCAGTCAGATTCAGAAGCACTTCTGAATAGTGGGATTATGGGAATTTGTGGTCCCTGCTGGCCCCAGAAAAAAAAAAGAAAAAGAAAAAGGTATTCCTTTATTGGAATGGGTTATTGCTTCTTGAGTTAAATTAAGCTCAACTAATATTTTATGGTTAGAATCGTGGGCGCCCCGTCACGAGGAGGAGGTAGGGCATCTTTTTGATAACAGGGACGTTTCTCTAGGAAAGACCCTCCCTTGCTCCAGAGCACCCAGCACCCCACTGTGTCCAGCATTTGGCTTCTGTGGAGGGCGCATCAGGAGGGCTGCTGTGCTTGGACTCCTCCTTGAACCGAACGGTATGTGATACAGAGAGAGAGACACACACAGGCTTGAAATGGCTTTGCTGTAATTTATAACGAGAAATGCATGAAGTGTTTTCCTGGGTTTGCATGGAGCACATGCAAACATGTTCATACATATATAAGTTTATTTTGGTAATTATAAAAGCCAACCCGTGGAAAGGTATATTTCTTGTTTATTTTCTCTACCAAATCCTTTTTTATAATGTAACTTCTATGCTAATACTTTGATCAGAGCATTTGGAATTTGTCAACATGTAGGTGGGAAAATTTGGCAAGGGACGATTCTTTTCAGTCGCTCTAAAAAGAAAGCTGGCACAGGGCTTGTCATTTAAAATATTTCTCTCGGAATTGACAATAACCTCCAGCTAAAGAAAGCTGTCAGTCCTATGGTTCAAACCTGTGACTTGCTCCTCAGAAGGACAAAAGGAGCATCTTGAACAGAGCCAGCACGTGTTCCTGTGTTTATAAGGAAAAAAGGAAATGAAAATTTGAAAATGTAAACATTGTTCACTTGCATTTTGTGTAATGATGAGAGTAATACATCTAGGCAAAAAAAAAACAAAAAAACACACACACACACACACACAAAACCCTGCAAATAACAAACCTAGTTATTTAAATAAATATAGACAGGAGACTCAGTCTAATAAGGGAATAAAAGCTCTAGTATAAATAAGCATATTTTGTATCTTCATTGCCATAGAATAGGACATTCTTCTTGGAGTGATATTGCGGAAGTTGATGATGACATCAATAATAGTTGAGGAATAACTTGATGTAATCGAAATAACTGAAATATCAATCCCCTTCACATTTGCTAACACTGTAGGAAACATTCCAAAAGCATTAGAAAGCTTTTGAAAATAATCAGACCTTCTAAGAGAAAGAGAATATGTTTGTTTCCTTCCAAAGCTGTTGATGAATCGGGGTTCAGAAAGAGGTGAAGGTTGAAGGAAACTTCGGCCAGGTTGTTTTTCTCCAAATTAAAATAGGACATATGGTTTCCAGCTCTGCTGTGTCTATAAGTTGATATTTCTGCTCTGAGTTAATTTTTTTTTCTGAGCTAATTTTTAACTTGTCTTTCTCTCATGAAGGTGCTGGCACATTTAGCATTTAAAATAAATTCCAGCTTAAACAAAAGTTAACGTTATTACTTGGAGGTAAATCGTACCTGTCAAACCAGAATTGAATCCTCACTTCTTGTGCGTCCGAATAGCATAGCTTTTTCTGGCCTGTGTGAGTAGACTGCCCTAGTCTTTGTTTCCTGTGGTTGAAAAATTAAGTAAAATTTTCCCTTAGTGTTACTTTTGTCCTAGAATACACTATCTCTGAATGATAAGACTCTGACATTACAATAAAACTTAGAAACAATGTGGGCATGTTAAGTTGATTTGCCAGTAAGATTTTTTTTCTTTAATTATTACTAATTTAAAAAATCACATGTGTGTCAGGGACTTTTAATAAATACCAAAGATATAATACTTTTTTAATGTTTTCTCTGCTTTGTTTTAATTGTGACATAATTTTCTATATTGCTTCAATCTGTATTATATTAGGTGGCATAGTATATGTGCAGTATGATAACTTTAAATGAAAAATCATTGCAATGATATTATTTTAAAATTAAATATGCAAATTTAAATATTTTTTTAAATTCTGCACAGAAGGATCTAAAGCACAATATATTGTAGCTAAAGGTACAGTCTCAAACAGAAAAGTCCTCACTGTATCTTTTCATATGAATAAACTTTCATCATTAAATTATGTACATATAACTTTTGTCTTTTATATATTTCCACTAATGAGAACTTCAGGTTTTTGTTTATATGGATAATGTGCTCTATAGTCCATAAATAAGGAATTTAAAAATATTAGTAATCAAAATTTACACTAACATCAATTTAAGTTTTTAAAGAATCCTGAAGGGAATGAAGGTGGTTAGGTAAATCTAGAAATCATAAAAAAATTTAACAAATATTTCACCTTACATAACTTTGACACTTGGAAAATTATGTATCAATATCCGTATAGCTAACCAAAAAGTTATTTATTACAAAAATGAAAGATGAGTGGTGAATTCATATTTTTATCCTTAAGTCACATAGTATCAATGCACTTGTAAAATATATGTTACATTTTATACATGATTTATTGATGTTCTGGTTTAAAGTAATCTCAGTAAAATTCATATAATCTTGCATTTCATTTCAATCTGGTCTTAGCCAGTTAGGTCAACCCTCAGGATAGCCCTGACAGAAGTCTGATCTCTTTTCCTTCAAGTTTCATATAAAATCTGCTCCTTCCAATAACACAGCTCACCTCTGCTGTGCAGGTGTGTGATGTCTTTGACACGGGAGCGACCTGAAGAGAGGCTGGTTTTATAAGATGCACTAGTGAACTCTCACATCCTCTGCTGAAAGCAGCTTTTAAAACGGCACGGCACTTCAGATAGGAATCTTTGCATATCAACTTTAGTGAATGCTACGTTTGCCCATCAGCAAAGCGTCATGTGAATGACTTAAATCCTTGATGTATCACGTACTTCATTTAAATGTCATATAAGCCATATGAATTGGTTGTATAATTACCACCTGTGCTTTCAAAGGCTTGATCATCCTGAATGTTGAAGAAAGCAAAGTATTAGTAATTCTCAGCCTCAGAAATTGTTATTAGTGTAGACCTCTTAGGGACTGGTTTATTTTTTATTATTTTGTTTTTACCTTTAAAAATATCTTCGAGGGTAATTTTTATCACTTAATCTTAAAACTGGAGCATAACCATTTGATTTAGGAACAGATGTAAATCATTAGTGCACATTATGCATTTTCTTTATCAAAGGAAAGTATCATGAGGTTTTCTGGGTGAGATTCTGGTTCTTTCAGGACTAAGAATCATTGGTATAAATGGTTAATTTTGGAGGAAGAGTGTTATATAGTTTTAAGTCCCCGTTATTACTTTTAAAAGAATATCCCCTGGGGAGTAGGAAGCTCTGTGGATAAGCTGCCACTCTTTGATGGAGGATTATATATTTTCCCCTAAAACTCTGATCCAGGAATCTATTGCACAACAGTTTTATCAAGTAGCACTAGACTGGCGTGGCCATCATTTCATTCCCTTTAAAAAGTTAATTGGTTCCTTTGCTGAATCTAATATTTATGTAGAATTTTAGTCTAAATAGATATTTTAGGAATTAATAGATTCAACTCCTAAAATGCAAAGGTTAATAACTAATGCAAGCGAGGGCAGCCAGAAAAGTTTGGAGGACGCGTTCACATTTATGCCACGTGACCAGTGGATTCATTATGCTCGGTCCCCGGCCCTTTACGTGGCTTTGCCTAGTCAACGAAGTCTGAAGGGGCTGGCGTTCGTTCTGTGTAAGCCTTTCCCGTGTTAGTGAGATTGAAAGCAACTTGAGAAAGAGATAACAGCATGTGGAAATGAAGCCATCGCGACTTATGAAGGTTAGTTAATTTTCTCTGAACATGTATGTAACAGAGTGAGGCTATGGGAGCATGCTTTGGTCATGAATTAACGAGAAAAAGGCAGGCTATTCTGCTGTGTGGAATCAACAATTTCTCATAAAGCATTTCGAGTTTCACAGAAGTGTTGTCATGTTCGAAGGAGACTTTTTTTGGTAAAGGAAATGTGTTAAAAATTGAGGGGTCAGACTGGACAATTAATTGCATTTATATTTCTATCAGTTTTCATTTAGTCAGTGTCAATCAAATAAGTTACAATTTATCCTATTAAAATATTAAGTATTGACTAATTAAGGTTATTTTTATTGTAAAACACAAGTGATGCCACATAAAAAATGTAATGTATTATAGACAATAATTTGCCTTAAGAATGGGTTCTTATTTCTGAGGCTACTAGCTTCTTCAAGTTCAAAAAGAGTAGCAATGTTTATTATAGAAATTGCAAAGTGAAGAAGTAAATTTCTTACAAGTTAAATAATTCAGGTTTTTCTGTGCTTATTCATTGAAGCATACGATAAACTTCAAAAGATGGCTCTTTATAATGTTCATATTCCTGTCCTGAATTATTATCCTCTTAAGGTTTTATATTTACATATGTATCTCTTGTGAAAGATATACAAATCTAAATGTTTTTCTATTCTTAGAAATTAGATTGAAAATATTTATAATAAGGAAACGATTTCAAAAGACTTGTTTTTATAATCACTTTAATATCACAATTGAATACTCAAGCATCCTAAAGGATTCTAGACTTTTATAATTGGTATAAATATGAGGTTAACACATAAATAATAGTACCTACACACTAGCTGGATAGAATCAAGTTTCAATTACTCTCTACAATTTTTAGCAGCAGAAGAATGTAAATAAGACCTTAACATGTTTTAGGTAGATATTGTCACATTGTCACTTTATTACTAGTGAAACACAAGGTTACCACATTTTAAACTAATTGTCTGGTTGGAACACATCGGTCATCATGTTTGCTGTTTCTGACTCCGGCTCTCTGCGTTTTACTGTTGGGTGTGAAGTCACACAGATTGAGGCTGTGGAAGAGCGGGTTTCTTGTCTTCATCAGCTTGCAGAGAGCCCTAATCCCTTTCTTCATTATTCTAAGCCACTTGCAGATTCTAATCTCTGCTCTCTCCACAGCTGTTTGAGGATTTTTTTTTAATTTTCTATTTTGCTGGGTATAGGTCCGTGGACGATTCAAAAGCCCTGTCAGTGGTTCTTAGGAAGAAGTTCAAAGGTTAAAACAACCGCGGCTTCCCTGATCCTGGTCAGTAAAAATCACTGGAAGGCCAATACTTTCTCCAAAACAAGGACATTTTTATGGAGTCAAGCTCCACTCAGTCAAGTGTTTACTCATTCCTCTGGGACGTTTTCTAAAGTGATAACCATAATTTAAACTCTAAACAACAGATGATAGTTTCGTTCACTTTTTAAAGACCCATTAGAATATGACATTGTAGGGAGGAAGGTATTAATCCCTCGCATTTCTCTTCATGTACCAAGTTGGAGAAGGCTCAATGTCCCCGTGGGCAGCCAGCAACTGTACAGTGACTTCACCCTGTAGAAACTAGAGTCCTCTTTGGAGAAAACTCAACATAGTTACTCCCATTAATATTGTTAATACAACACAATTGGAAGCCCTAGCTTTATATAAACCTTAAGAAATGTTAAATTTGTCCACTTTTAAGGACAGCCTGTCTTCTTCATTTGTAGTCTCCCTCTTTGTAATAACTGAATGTTTCCCAGGTCTATGTACAGGGGGACTAGGTGTTTATAGGAATGAGTAAAGGTACTTTCTGAGATTAGAAATGTGGAGAAGATCTTTGTGTTCAGCACCTACAAAGATGTTGTATATGAACAAAATCATTTTTGTTTTCTTCTGTTTGAGATTCTAGAGAGAATCTGTTGCCTTATGAAAATTCTTTAGAACACAAGAAAGGCAGGGTGAAGGATGGATACATTAAGCTTTTTTTGGAGACATACATAGTACGTCCTATTTCTGGGACTTTTCTAGTGAGCATATTGAGTGTGGGAAAAAGTAATCAAAGGTGAGGCCAAAATACGGAAAATGCTTTAGTCTCAGGGAAACTTTGGAGAATATTTCAGGGGAAAATGTTCTACTTACCTTCAGTTAAAACTTGAAATTTTCCTCTTTTATGTTTAATACTAGAGGCCCGATGCACGAAATTCGTGCAAGAGGCTCGGCCCTCGCAGCCCCAGCTTTGTCCGGAAGGACATCGGGAAGGTTATTTGGCTGTCAGGTCTAATTAGCATATTATGCTTTTATTATTAGAGATATTAGAAATTAATAATGAACCACTGCCCCTGAACCTATACAAATGAAGAGGTTGTATACATGTAGTGAAGCTTTGTCCTGATTTGAATGTCCATATTTATATTTAATGCATGCCTTACTTACACCGACATTTTCCCTCTCCCAATCCCTTTCAATCAAACTCCACGCATTCTGTCAGTGTTCTGTGTCCTGGGGAAGATTGAAAGAAATAAGACACGATCTTAGGCCCTTAAGAAGTTTCTACTTCCAGGTGAGGATGAGATAAAAGCTAACTGAGAGGAATGAAGGTGATTAAGGAAGCCAAAGAGGTCATGGGAGAATTACTGCTTTGGTCAAGTTGTACTCTGATAGTCCATAGATCTAAGAAATGCCAGAGAACTGAAGGGAGTACAAAAACGGAGCCTTCCTACAGCCCGCAGACCTTAGCAGTGCCTTGAAACTCTATGGGACATCGGAAAGGCCCCGAGACAGTAACTACTAAGTAACAAAGTCCCCTGGAGTTCACACGTGTGTAAAAGCATAGAGAGCTGAGCAAGTCAGAGCCTACGCCTCACCCTTCTCCACTCCACACATGCACGGCCATGGAAGCCCAAGGGGATGGGGCATTGGGAGCCGGTGACCTGGGGAAAACAGGTTGATCAGTTGCCTCCTTCCCTGTGGAATAGCTTGGCCAAATGTCCGTTGCACACTTGCCCACAAAACCCTGTGAAGGCAGGCCCTCCCCCCTGCCCTCAGGAGACCCTCAGCTCTAGCACAGTGCCTGGCCCTGAGCAGCCATCAGTGAGTCATTGATGCGGGAATGAAATCGCCGCTCACTCTGCATCAGCGTCAAGTGCCCTCACTAGAGAATAGCTCCTTTCCACAAAGGGCGTGTGACCTTCAGGCTCATGTCATCATCTAGGCCAGTGATGGCGAACCTTTTGAGCTCAGCGTGTCAGCATTTTGAAAAACCCTAACTTAACTCTGGTGCCGTGTCACATATAGAAATTTTTTGATATTTGCAACCATAGTAAACCAAAGATTTATATTTTTGATATTTATTTTATATATTTAAATGCCACTCAACAAAGAAAAATCAACCAAAAAAATGAGTTCGCATGTCACCTCTGACACGCGTGTCATAGGTTCGCCATCACTGATCTAGGCCAGGGGTGGGCAAACTTTTTGACTCGAGGGCCACAATGGGTTCTTAAACTGGACCGGAGGGCCGGAACAAAAGCATGGATGGAGTGTTTGTGTGAACTAATATAAATTCAAAGTAAACATCATTACATAAAAGGGTATGGTCTTTTTTTTTTTAGTTTTATTCATTTCAAACGGGCCGGATCCGGCCCGCGGGCCGTAGTTTGCCCACGGCTGATCTAAGCCGTGGTTCTCAACCTTCCGGCCCTTTAAATACAGTTCCTCATGTTGTGACCCAACCATAAAATTATTTTCGTTGCTACTTCATAACTGTAATGTTGCTACTGTGATGAATCGTAATGTAAATATCCGATATGCAGGATGGTCTTAGGCGACCCCTGTGAAAGGGTCGTTCGACCGCCAAAGGGGTTGCGACCCACCGGTTGAGAACCGCTGGTCTAGGGCAACTCAAATTCCACAAGTATGGTTCTGTTATATGAAGATTGCCTGTGACTCATGTTAAACGATCTGCCAGCACTTGTATGAGAACAAAAGGTACGGCTGTACACTGTAGATCTCGGAGAAGGACAGGCATTGCCATGGGAGGGGCAACTTGACCAAAGGAGGTTCCAGGAGAGGGAACAGAGGAGGGTTCAGCACCAGCAAAGTGACCAGCAGGTCACAGCAATGTTGGCAGGGAATGCAGACATAGGAAATGGACCAGGTTATTTGCATGTAAAAATTTCACTTCTACACAGATGTATGTTCTCATATTTCTTTTTTAAAATATATTTTTATTGATTTCAGAGAGGGAGGGAGAGGAAGAGAGAGATAGAAACATCAATGATGAGAGAGAAACATTGATAGTCTGCCTCCCCAAACCCAGGCATGTACCCTGACTGGGAATTGAACCATGACCTCTTGGTTAATGGGTCAACCCTCAACCACTGAGGCCCACTGACGGGGCTGTTCTCATCCTTCTTAATATATGTCGTTCTCTTTGTCTTTCATTTTCCTACTTTCGAAGAGACGGCTGCAGAGAAATGTGTCTTCACTCGGTGGAGCAAGGTTGACAATAAGTGATGTTGCCGTAGCCTCAGAGTCAGACTCGGGTGATGGGGACTGTGATCTGGGGGGCACACACTTCCTCGGGAAGGGAGACACCACCTGCACCTCCAGACCGTCTTCCCACGTGGAGGGAAGCAGTGTTGCCAGATGCCAGCTTGCTAGATTTTGCAAGAAAGGCCAGGATATGAACTGTGTGAAATCTCTAGATTTTTAAATGTTGGCTCATTAAAACCAACACACACACACACACACACACACACACCAACACACGCACACACACACCACCGGGCGGCGGGTCCGGCAGTGGGGCCAGCAGCCTGCAGCCTGCGGTGTGGAGGCAGAGGTGTGCATCATGAGTTGGGGGGCGAGGTGCGGGAGGGGGAGGCCATGGGAGCGAGCAGAGAAACCCCTGGAGAAACCTGCGCTGAGTTTGGAGAGAGAGCTCGGGTCCAGATTGCGGATTCTCTTAAATGTCACCCTCTTCTACCCGTTTTGGATGAGAAAATGTTTTCAGTTTGCTGGACACTTTTTCCTGCTTTAAAACAGAGCCCCAGGCTGCCAGGCAGCCTTCTGGGAGCCCTGGCCCCACCCAGGCAGGGAGGGGCTGAGTGACAGGAGAGAGAGGTGTGGGCCTGCTCTTGCCCTTGGACCCAGCTCTTGCCCTTGCTCCTCTCTCCTGAT
>NW_005371230.1:2196803-2212747 GCF_000412655.1 Myotis brandtii | reverse complement strand
CATCAGCAAGCTGTAGCTAATAGAGATTTTTGCCAGCATTGGAATATTCCCTGAGTCCAGATACTAAATTCTGTAAGAAAGGAGGGTGCAAAGTTAGCCTACCCGCCGTGGTCGGCAAACTGCGGCTCTCGAGCCACATGCAGCTCTTTGGCCCCTTGAGTGTGGCTCTTCCTAAGCCTTAGGAGTACCCTAATTAAGTTCATAACAATGTACCTACCTATATAGTTTAAGTTTAAAAAATTTGGCTCTCAAAAGAAATTTCAATCGTTGTACTGTTGATATTTGGCTCTGTTGACTAATGAGTTTGCCGACCACTGGCTGGCATGTTGCATTAGGTCACATCCACCACATTCGTCGCGTAAGGACGCCTGGCACATGCATTTATTTCCATGGTTCTGTGGCGGTGCATTGGGCTCCGGGAGGAGGGAGGTCCGCCTAAGTCCCAAGTCCCACTTCTGTCATTTGCTCTGTCTCTGAGCTTCACTGCCCCGTCTGGGGACATTGGTGGGGTCAGGAGCCCGGCCCGCGCCCGGCTCCCTTAGACGCCACGGTGGTGATGGCCTGAGCCGTGAGGTTGTCGGTGGCACCTCGGGCTGAGCGTCAGGCGCACTGGGGTGCCTTCTGCAGAGGCTGGAGTCGGTTTGTTGACCAGAATTCTAGTTCCCACGTGCCACTGGGTTAGCTTTCACGGAACTGAGGCGCTAACATGCCCATGTGTGGGCTGATGGTGGGGATGAAACAGGCTAAGGCCTAGGGAGGACTTCCTGGGCCTGGGGCTGCCGTGAGCGCGCCGAAGTCCCGTGTGTAAGTGCGTCCGTTTGCATGTTGGGGGGCGGCACCCCTCCCCAGCAGTCAGACCCCTGCACCCAGACTCTCTCAATCAGGTAGAGTAACTGAAATGCAGTCGCAGGGGGTGGCTGTCCGGGGCTGCCACCTGAGATTTTACTGACAATTAAGGAGCAGTTCTTAGCCACCGCGTGACTCTCTGGCCTGAGCCAGGCATCAGAAGTTCTGAGTTCGAGGGGAGGCAGATGGAGGGGAGCCGCTCACCTTTGGCCCGTGCACGGCTAGAGCAGCAACACGGGGCCCATCCAGGGAGCACACCAGCCCCGCTGATCAGGGAAGGCTCCTGGCGGGTCCCCAGTCACTTAGAGAGGAAGGAAGGCCGTGTGTGTGACACGTTTCACAAATGCTTGTGTGGACAGGAGGGAAAGATGCCTGCATTTTAAGAGGCATGAGGTCTACCTTTAAAGTGTCCTTCAGAACGCACTCCCTAATGTCAGATCACTGGGATATTAGGGGGCGGGGCGGGGGGCAGTGTCTGCACAGGGTCAGAATTTTAGGTATATTCTGGTTCGGATTTTTAAGAAATGAAAATAAACATCACGTTTCTCCCCACATTACTATTGCCATGTGCTATTCAAATCACAGTATTTGAAGTGCCAGGAAATGTTCCATGGAAATTTTGTGTTCAAACTTCACAATATACAGTTGACGACCCCTGCACAGTTGAGAATCTGCACATAACTTTTGACTCTGGAAACTTGACTACACTCGTTCTTCAGGCTCCATGGGGGATCGGTGCTCGGAGCCCCCAGACACAAAAACCTGCAGACGCCCAAGTTTGCTGTTTAAAATTGTGTAAATCAGCGCATACAGTCGGTCCTCCATGTCTGTGGGCTCTCAACCACCATGGAAGGAAGTACTGTTTCAGTCCATGGTTGGTTGAATCTGGATGGAAGACCAAGTGCATACTTACTGAAAAAAATCCGTGTATACAACATGGGGCAAAAATAGGTTTACAGTTGTGAGTACCCAAAATGGAGTCTATTCTTATGTTATTATTTATGAACTAGAGGCCCAGTGCATGGAATTCATGCAATGGTAGGGTCCCTAGGCCTGGCCGGCAATCAGGGCCAATCGGGGCCTTCCGGCTGCTGGCCGGGGCCTCCCTTCCCCAGCTGCTGCTGCCGGCCAGGGCCTTCCTTCAGTCTGTGCCACCCCCTGGTGGTCAGCGCACGTCATAGCGAGCGATTGAACTCCACGTCTCCTGGTCGAACTCCTGAGGGGACACTGTGCATATTAGCCTTTTATATATGTAGATTGTATCATTTTCCACAGGAATCATTGTAAACCTTTGGCCCCACCTGTAAATACACCTGCACAGTTCAAACCCTTGAAGTTTAGGGGTCAACTTTATATTTAAAACATTTTGATATATTAAATAGAAATAATTACAAAACACATTAACTTAGTAAAGAAGAGTTGTTTCCTTAATAAAATTACTTAGCATTTCGATATATCTCATTTGTTTCTTTAAAAAAAAATGTATGCTACAAAACATGCCCACTAGCATATTAGTTAGCCCACTGGGTTTCTTAAAGTTTTGCTGAAAAGCAAGTTTTAAACATTCGTCTGTGAAATGTTAGTTGGCTCCAACGTGAGACAGCCCCCTGTGTTCTTATTCAGCGCTAATGCCTTCATTAAGTTATCATTTATTAAGCATCTGTTTGGAGTCCAGCGTTGGTTCTGGCGCTGTGAGAAAGAGGTGCAGGAATAAAGAAGATGTACATTTCAGAAGCTCCCGAGAAGCACATAGTAATTAGACAGAGGCACCAACAACATGGCGCTGGATTTAAATTGGAATGTGTAACACACGCTACACGCAGGGAAATCCAGGAGGAGGGAGGGATGTGAGGATGGATTAATTCCATTCCACCTCCACCCGTCATGTCCACGGCCACTCTCTCCCTGGCCTCTCTCGGCCCGGCCCGAGGAGCCAAGCTGCCCTTCTGATTGACACCTCCTCCCCTTGGGCACCAGGGGAGGAGGTGTGAGAGCCCTCCCCATGTCCCTGAGGTCTCACCACCCATCACTTCCTGCAGCTTCTCCCTCGCCCTCAGTGTCCGGTTCCTCAGCTTCCTCACGTGGGCTCCCAGCATTCCTCATCCTGGTCACTGCACGTGTCTCCAGTCCTGCCCCCGCCCTCACCTCTCCCAGATGCCTCCCCCTCCCCCAGGTTTTCTTCCTCTGCTGTGATCAGAGCTGGTCTCTGTCCTCTGGCACTCCCTGTGGCTCCTCCTCTGCAGGGTGGCACCCACACTCCTGCGTGGTAGTTGGGGTGTATTCTTCATGGTAGTTGGGGTGTATTCTCCGTGGTAGTTTGGGTGTATTCTTCCTGGAAGTTGGGGTGTGTTCGTCGTGGTAGTTGGGGTGTGTTCTTCGTGGTAGTTGGGGTGTATTCTTCGCAGCCTGGCCAAGCCCCTGCTGACCCACCCCCTGGGCCCCTCGTGCACAGCCTGCTCCACAGGTGACTTCCGTGCTGTTTCCCTAAACACAGGGCAGGTCTCCCTCTGTGCCAGGTCACAGCCTCTGGGAAATGCCTCTTCATTCTCTCAGTAGGATTCATTGTCTGTTATCTTTCTATCATCTATCTTCTATCTATCTATCTATCTATCTATCTATCTATCTATCTATCTATCTATCTATCATCTATCTATCTATCATCTATCTATCTATCTATCTATCTATTATTTATCTATCTATCTATCTATCTATCTATCTATCTATCATCTCTATCGCTCTCCCCACATACTATAGCATTTGTAGACTTATCATTGTCCTCCTTCTGCACTGCCTCTTTGTTTATTAGATCAGATTTCCAGGAGTAGAAAGGAATCTGAAGACCCTGCAGGTGAAGCACCTTATTTTAAAATGGGATAAAACTAGGCTAAACCTGAAGCTGTTTATCTCCGCAGCGTACCCACGAAGTGCTGCTCCCCTCGCCCTGGGACGCCGTCAGACTGTCCCCTGCATCTCGCAGCTCTGTGTCCCCCACATTGGCACCTGGTCCTCCACATCTTGGATTCCTCAGAAGCCAGCTCAGCCCTTCTCTTTCCGCCCTGTGTCCACTCTCCCATCCCTACTGCCTCATCCATCCCCATGGCCTCCACGTTTGCCAAAGGTGGACAGTTCTCAGATTCCACCCAGAACGTCCCCTCTTAGCTGAAGGTCTATCTAGGGCAGTGATGGCGAACCTTTTGAGCTCGGCGTGTCAGCATTTTGAAAAACCCTAACTTAACTCTGGTGCCGTGTCACATATAGAAATTTTTTGATCTTTGCAACCATAGTAAAACAAAGACTTATATTTTTTATATTTATTCTATATATTTAAATGCCATTTAACAAAGAAAAATCAACCAAAAAAATGAGTTCGCGTGTCACCTCTGACACGCGTGTCATAGGTTCGCCATCACTGGTCTAGGGGCCACACAGCCTGTCATGCACACAGGGGTCCCTGGAGATGCGAGTGGGCTAAAGGGCAGAAGGCTGGCATAACCAGCGCAAGCTGGGGTGCCCTGGGCACAGATGCCCATGGCCGTCACAGGCATGCGGAGCCACTTGGCATATGCCCTTGGATGTCTCCTAACACTAATGTGTGATCTGAACTTGGGCTCTTTCCCTGAAAACCTGTATCCAGTTCCTTCAATGCCTCGTTCCTTTCTATTCTTATTTTCAAAGTATATTTGTATTGATTTTCAGAGAGGAGCGGAGAGGGAGAGAGAGATAGAAACATCAGTGATGAGAGAGAATCATTGATTGGCTGCCTCCTGCACGCCCCACACTGGCGATCGAGCCTGCAACCCGAGCATGTGCCCCTGATCGGAAATTGAACCCGAGACTCTCAGGTGTGCGGACTGACGCTCCAGCCACTGAGCAACACAAGCCCAGGCTCATCTCCATTTTTTCTTAGGGCTTAGTAGCGTATAGTAGAGCAGTTGTATGGGCAAGACTTATTGTAGTATTTAAGGATTTCTAATCCTATGTCATTAGATCCATTAGGGCTGAGATTGTGCGTTATATCTAGGAAGTTGCTGACACCTGTAAAGTTGCTTTGTAATTTCCTTTCTTTTAACCAGTGTCCTCTTGCCACTTGACAAAGACTTAGGGTTCATAAGCGAGATCTGTCTTTATTACCTGACTTCTGATTTGTGGCTGCCTCTAGGGTTGGCGATACCACCCAATGTTTCTCATCTCCCCATCTTATTCCTGATCCTTTGTGAGATCCTAGTGAGCTGTCCTGAGTCACGTGGTCACCTGAGGTCCTGGGGCTCAGGGTCAGGCTTTAGCTAGGAGGGAGGGCAGACTGCACAGGTATTTCCTCTGGCTGCTTGGAAAACCAACTTTGCATCAGGATCTCAGACTTTCAGAAGATATTTCTACAGCAGCGACGCAGTCCCCTGAGTTGTTGTTCCGTGCGTACAGCATGCAGCAGATCGGACAGAAGCCTACACTGCACATTGGGCAGTGGACACCTCTCTCATTCTTTCTTCAGGGGCAGCAGCAGGTGTAACAGCGATTTCCTCAGTGTGTGTATGTTTACCGACCTGGTCGCCCCACTGTCTCATTAGTGAAGATCGCCGATTTCAGGGCAGTTGTTTTGAAGAGGGTATTTTCCCACGGGCATAGTAAAATAGGTTTTAAACCACGGTCTCTTCAGGCGTGGCTGCAACTTTCCACGGGAAACTGTAAAGACAGCTCACTTCGTAGGATCTTCCGAGCCACTCGCGTGGGCTCAGTGCAAATAAGATAAGTGAGAGAGAAGGGGACCGCCTTGCCCCCCCGGCTTCTGCCATGAGATCGGAGGGAGATGGCACCTCGGGGTCACAGCCATTCCACACAAAAGGATTCTGAAATATCCTGTCAATGGCATCATTGATTGGAGCAGGTTTCCCCATCGTGTGTTGTAGCTGCCAGGGGAGCCTTTGTGGCAGTTCACCCCACACCACAGAGCATTCAGCAAAAAATGCCCCGAGTATGGAAGTCATGTTTCTAGTAGTTTTATGATGAACTTCATTTGAAATTTAGTTCTAACCAATTTCCTGCGACCTTTTTAGAAAATCCAGACGTTTGATCATGTGTGATTATCTATATTTATAAAAGCCTAAGCGACTGTCCGACCGTTTAACCATCTGACCGGTAGCTATGACGTGCACTGACCACTAGGAGGCAGATGCTCAACACAGGAGCCGCTGAGCTACAGTGACTTGGCAGCTGCGGGTCTCGGGTGACACATCCGGAACCAGAGAGAAGGGAGCCCGATTCTGGGGTGTGTCACCCAAGAACCACCCCCTTGCAATCCGGGACCCCTCAGGGGATGTCAGAGAGCAGGTTTCAGCCCGATCCCTGCAGGCCAGGCTGAGGGACCCCCCCCTGGGTGCACAAATTCGTGCACTGGGCCTCTAGTTTATTATAATGGTTAAATTTGAGTTTCATTAAGACTTAGAGCATCATACAGATAAAGAGCAAAAGCAAGCCCTGTTTAGAACTGTAGCTGAGTGTGTTTGGCGGACGGCAGGCTGGTTGGATTGAAAATGAGAATATTAAAGTGAGCTGCCTGTAAGAAGGAACTAATCGAAGGTGGGTTTGGGGGACTCTGGATCCCAAGAAGCCGAGTGTACCTCAAGTTCCGAATTTATGTAAAGACCACCAGGACACATCTCAGGATGGCATCTCCGCTGGGCTCGAGCCCACTGACTACAATGGCTGGCATTTTCCCTGTTCTCACACTTACAAAAATAAAATCAGAAAGCGTGAGAGGATCAGAAAGACATCTGGTAGTACAAAATGCAGACATTTATCTGAAAGGACGCCTTTTAAAAAAGACAAGTACAAAAAAGCCTGTTTTAGCCAATTATGCTTAAAAATATAAATTTCACATAATTCGCAGAAAGGTGAGTGAATGGCAGCAGGTTGAAGCAAACCTTTTCCCTTGTATTAAATAATGGCTTCACTCATTTCTCTGTTAAATGCCTTGCCTCCATACATGGATTATGCTAATTCACCATCCAAGTGTCATAATTAGGTTCAGGGGGTATATCACCGTGGGAGAATGGGCGTGACACGTGGAGGAAAGAGAATTCCTGTGCTTACCTCTATCTTTCAAAGAAATGACTTATTACAACCGTTGTAGAGCCACGCTTGTTTCACAATATAGGGTATTAGTAACCGCTTTACATTTGGGTATTATTTTAATAGAATTTGATATAAAGGACGAACCTGAATTTCCATTCAGTCTGTTCACCTCTCAGTTAGAGCTAGGTGAGTGACATATAATTATAAATTAAAGAGACTAGATTCAGAAGCCCCCAGGAAATTAACCACATCTCACAGTTCTCTCTCAGTGTCTGTAAATGTCTCCTTTGTTAGTTGTGACTACCAAAAAGACAAAAGAAAAAAAGTGGGGGTCACCTTCATGAAGTCATGATGCTCTGTGTAAACGTTCGAAATCTAACTTTCAGCGCCACATGGCTTTTATGTGTAAGCGCTTGCTCAAATTTTGGTGCTTTGCATTGAATTTTCTTTTCAAGGTTGGTACCCCTTTTAGTGCCATTAGCCAGCCCATTTCATCCTTTCATTGTATGGGGGCCATTTTCCATTTGTTATAGGGTCTCAAACAGAACACACTGTGTGTAATAATTTCTTAAATTTGCCCAATTTTTCAGAACATTTGTTTATATGTACATTCACAGATTTAAAAAGTATTCACATAGCCCATAGCAATTAGCGTTTAAAAAATGAGAATTATATGAGGGGCAAAAAGTGTGTGCATGGACATTTGCCTGCCAGTAACCAATGCTTCTTTAAAATTAATTAGATTAGATTAATCCATAAATCAAACGGTCTGGAAGCCTGCTGTCTAGCTTGTTCGGCTGCCTCATCCTGTTCCTTAGACAAACTGAGCACAAAACTCCCGGCGTAGCGTGTCAGGGGAGCCCGCCGAGTCCAGCAGCCATTCTGAGCATGTGTGGTGGGGTAGTTGGGAGCTCCAGTGGAAGAGACTTCAGGATTGCCCCCAACATTCTAGCAGAAATCTTTAATCCATAAATCAAACGGTCTGGAAGCCTGCTGTCTAGCTTGTTCGGCTGCCTCATCCTGTTCCTTAGACAAACTGAGCACAAAACTCCCGGCGTAGCGTGTCAGGGGAGCCCGCCGAGTCCAGCAGCCATTCTGAGCATGTGTGGTGGGGTAGTTGGGAGCTCCAGTGGAAGAGACTTCAGGATTGCCCCCAACATTCTAGCAGAAATCTGCCACCTAGGGAAAAAAAAAAAAAAGACTTACGAGACAAATTGAATTCTTCTGAAACGTATATAGTTTACTCCCATCTACAATATGAATGAAGATATATGTGAGGGGCTTTTTTGAGGAGAACTTATGTTTGTTAAAAAAAAAAAAATTCTGTGCATTTAAAATCTTTCCTTTGCCCCAACTAGAATTTCCGGTGATCATGAAAACCCTCTGATTCTTTTTTAAAAAATATATTTTATTGATTTTTTACAGAGAGAAAGGGAGAGGGATAGAGAGTTAGAAACATTGATGAAAGAGAAACATCGATCAGCCGCCTCCTGCACGCCCCCTACTGGGGATGAGCCTGCAACCAAGGTACATGCCCTTGACCAGAATCAAACCTGGGACCCTTCAGTCCGCAGGCCGAGGCTCTATCCCCTGAGCCAAACCTGTTAGGGCTAACCCTCTGATTCTTGACCATTTTGTTTACCAAGCACGGATGGGAGACCTCTCCACTGCAGTGATGACTTCCGGTGTCATGGGCACCAGCGTTCGATACCAGCAGAAGACCTCTCTGCTGGGGGTGCGGAGTGTTTAAGGCTTTAAGGCTGACGTCTATGGCGCGGAGCATGGCAGCCCCAGCTGCTCCGGGACGTCAGCAAGGAAATCACAGGCAGGTTCGGAAGCTGCTGTGGTGGGAACGCAGGCATCGGAGGGTTCCACTGGCTGACAGTGTTTATGCCATTTAATCTCACCATCTGGTGGAAAGCAAACATTTTTTATACAATTAAAGTTTGTAAAGTGAATCTCTTAGACTTTCCAGTTGTTGCAAATGGCCACCTGAAACGCAGTTTCACGAACACTGAGTGGCGCTTCTGTGTCCCCCCTTTTGAGATGAATACGGGGTCTCCATGGACATCGCAGTTTAATCTGCATTGGCTCCTGCAAAGTGAACAAGTGGGTGCTTTCGCCTCCGCTGAAGATTCGGCGTTTTACGCTTCCAGCATCCCTCTAAGATAACATGCGTGTTTTCATTTTTATTTTACACAAAAGAAGCCACGACTCAGCAGAGTTGTGTGTCTCTGTCATCTCAGAAGCAGTGAAGCCACAGCTAAAATGCATGTCTGAGCGGAAAATGAATGATTTCTTCTTTGCGTGTCATAGTTTTTTAGAGCGCAGTCATCGTTAGGTGATAGGCATTTGGCTATTGTGAATTACTGGGCCGGCTGCAGTGTGTTCTCTGTGCAAGTAGCTCCCTTCCCTTCCCTTAGAAGTTGGCAAATTAGTAGATTTGTGAAACTGACAAATTAGTCTGCGAACCCTGCCAAGTTCAAACTTTATAAATCTGACCTAGACGTTTTACTTGAAATAAATACACAGTCAGATAGACTCTTGTGTTTATAGCTGCCCCTCTGTTAAATTGAAAGTCTATGCTCTGTGTTGATGTAATAAAATTTAATTAGTTGTAAGTCAGGTTTTGGTTTCGTGGTAATTAGTTTAGTGTATAATTATTACATCTAATAGCAATCTGAAATCTGCAAGCATTTTGATCTTTTTCCAAGTTTAAAAAAATGGAACCTCTGTAAGATTTACAACAGAAATAGCAATCGTAAAATCACATTAGCTAATTTCATTACAGAAATTATGGAAAATGTTAAGTGGCAAAGCAGAATTTCAGTGGTGATGTGCGTGTGTCATGTTGAGCTAGTACATAAAATATTTTAGAGTGGGTTTTTTTTTTCTTATTGACTGCAATAATCTAATGGGACTTTTAAGGTTTCTTACACATTAAAATGTATTATCTGTAACTTTGCATCATGGAATTTAATGTTATTCATAAAAAGCTATAGTAGGATGATCTGCAAACACAAATTAAGGCAATTTTATTAATAAATTTGAAAATCACCTTTAATTCATTGAATTCTGACAAGCGTTTAAAAATTCTGCATATAAATATTGCCTACTTCCAACATAATATAAAAATATGCCATGAAAAGAAATCTAAACATTCTTTTTAAATTAGTAAATTTAATAAATTTTAAAATGTAATATGTCTCTGAGTTACATGCTACTTTGTAACTGGTCTGTCAGAGTCAAGGACTAAATTGAGGACATGACATTTACTTCTGGCATTTTCCTGCATCTTTCAATCCCTTTCTCTAATTAGAAGCATTTTTAATTTTTTTTCTTGTACGTTCCAAATGCTGTCTCCTTTCTATTGTTAAACTTATGTTTAGTAGCTTTTTTTATTTTCGGCAAATGAATTGTTATTTTTAGCTTAAAGAGTATGACCCAAGTAAATCTGTCCTATTCCACAAAACAGTCCCAGAACAAGTGTGTTTTCCACATCAAAGATCAGGTTTCTCATCGTCTTTCTTTAAAACACTTAGATTAAAAAATGAGAAGTTCAGGAAATAGTGTGCATGGTACATAGTGCAGTCTTAGTAAAAGTGGGTGAGTTGGCATCGCAAGGTTGTTAAATAGTTTAAAATGAATTTCCATAGCTTACTGACTTTTATAAGCGGAAATCAGGTTTATTGCAAATGTAGAGAAGGTATTTAAAATGTCTATTTCTTCTATAGTAGTTTTTCTTCTTCATTTTACCTTATTAGTGAAAGGTCTATTTTGACTTCAAACGAGGTCTCATGATCATGTGCACTTGGCCAGGAGAAAGAAGTGATTTGAAATAAAATATTCATGAGCTGACATAATTAAAAGTATTATCCGAGACATCTAAATTGGCTTTTATAGTATACCATTATAAATATTTATTCAGGTCTTTGTGAATGCCTGGTGTGATGTACATGTTTTACCTAGGATATCATGTTGGTTTGTATAAATTTGAGTGTGTACTTATTTATGATGCATTTATATTAACATGCGTTGGTCAGGCGTTAATGCTGAGTGTTCACTGAAGAAGTGTTTCCTGCAGTCCTCACAGGACACATGCAGAACTGAGGGGCGTGGAAAGACTGCTACGAGGGACACCCTCAGTCAGTGGACGGCCAGCACGTGACATGAGACGTACCCCTTAAAGTTAGCCACACAACATGCTATACAGTTAGGCGCAAATGAGAGATTTAGTAAAAGATGAGGTTGGATGGATGAGTAGAGTTACCATCCGTTCCTATGTTTAGTAATCAACCTTATAGAAATTTGATTTCCTTGGTTCCCTGTCTGTGGAACCAAATGCCCAAGATACTGTTTCACAAATCAGTGATCCATTTGCTAATTTATTTGGGGGAATCACCCCATGTTAAAAATATTTTTATTGATTACTTCGGGTACTGAAAATGAATGCACCCAAACAGCTGAGGAACTATGGCAAATTTAAGATTATTTATTTATAAATTCAGTAAGTTACTGATTGAGTCCTACTATAGGCAAAGACCCAGGTTAGGAACAATGATAAAAAGATCATCGTGGCGGATACTGCCACCCCTCCAGAAACATAGGGTGGTAAAGATCTTGTGTTAAAATATAGAAGCGGAGTTCAGACTCAAAGTAATAACCATAGCATTTTGGTGACTATTTCACCTAAACCAAACTAGAACCTGGAGAAGCCTTACTGCGTTATGATGACGTGGATATGCCTGATGTGGAACAGATTTAAAAATTCTGTCCTGCATACCAGCGTGAATAAACGTGAAGAGTTGACCATCTGAGTATGAACAAAAAGGAAGAAGCCAAAGAAGATTCTGATATTTTTGTCCTGGTCATGAGAGTAAATGTTTTTGTTTTTAAAAAAAATACACACACACACAAAATGATTTCTGCCCAGTCAGCATGGCTCAGTGGTTGAGCATTGACCTATGAACCAGGAGGTCGAGGTTCGATTCCCGGTCAGGGCGTGCAGGAGGCAGCCAGACAATGATTCTCTCTCATCATTAATGTTTCTATCTCTCTATCCCTCTTCTTTCTGCTCCAAAAATCAATGAAAATATATTTTTAAAAAATAAAAAGCTATTTCTATTTCTTATCTGACTCTCACGGTTCTGTGCAGTAAGAGTGGAGAACAGCAAGAAGTGTTACAAATTCATGTAGTCAGCAATGTTTCTGAGGTGCCACGCCCCGAAGGACTCAGCACCTGGGATACAGCTGTGGACACGCACAGTCCCCGTCAGCACAGGCCTGGTCCTGCCCTCATGCGTGGCAGGTGACAGCGGGACATCAGAGGAAAGCTCAGGCGGGTTTGAGGATTCACGGCAAGAGTTTGGGGAAAACACATCAGAAGTTTTGGGGACACGTATTTAGAAGTAGACCCTAGTAAACCCGGGGAGTAAATGGATCCCTGGAAAGAGATAAAGGAGTGATGGCTGAAGGGCTAAAATTTGAGCGCAGCCTTGCCTGCGGGAGCTCTAAGGAGAGGAAAAGCCAGCACGGGAAGGGAAGTCAAGTGGATGGAGTTTGGGAAAGAGACAAGGCCACGTGCACAGACATGGGCGGACGGGACCAGAAGTTTCAAAATAGGAAATGGACAGGGAGTAGTGACAGGCTCTGAGGAATGCGGTTGGGTGAGAGCCTGGATATGTGAGGAGGAGGAAATGGGCATCATGGGCCTGTGGACTCCAGGACACAGTGGGGAGGGATGGGGTGTGGAATATGGGGGACATGGGAAAATCAAATACAACATACACAGACCAACAGGGAAAAGAGGTGAAAACTAGTGGAAGAGCTACAGGTTTAAAAATAACTTATGGGTAAATATTTGGACCAATTCCTCTTTTTGGTAGTTTGTGTTTTTTTAATGTTATAATGTTGACTTTGGATTGCTTCTTTGTTGGTACAAAATAGGTAAAAATTGTTATTTTTTATTAAGAATATGTTACAGTTACTTTTTTTGGTAAATTATAAGTCATCATGAGAAAAGCAGGATTTATGTAAATTGATAACTAAAAAACTGTTTTTCCCAGAAATTAAGATTGATTTACTTAAAGGCTATGGTCTCTGTATGTAGCTTATCTTGATGAGAAAATTCTCTTGTCTCAGAAATTTCTCCTTATCCATTAACTAAATAAATTTTATCCTAGGGGTACTATCTATGAGAATCAGATGTGTTTCCTAAGTTAATAACTCCATGAAAATAAAAGTATAGGTCATCTATCAGAAATTTAATTGATATACAGTATAAAATCAGAACTGATTTCTTATTTTTCCTCTTTATTCTCTTGGGTTCCTTGAAACATATACTGATGTGAGTGTTTATGGCTACAGAGCAAAAGCTCAGGGTTCCGCCCGCTTTCACAGCTGGCATTCTTTTTGTGTTAATTTTTCCTTCTTCTTCTGATTGGATCTAAAGAAAGCCTCTTTACCTACTAATTCTCTCTCTCTCTCTCTCTCTCTCTCTCTCTCGCTCTCTCTCTCTCTCTCTCTCACACACACACACAACACACACACAATGTGAGGAGGAGGAAATGGGCATCATGGGCCTGTGGACTCCAGGACACAGTGGGGAGGGATGGGGTGTGGAATATGGGGGACATGGGAAAATCAAATACAACATACACAGACCAACAGGGAAAAGAGGTGAAAACTAGTGGAAGAGCTACAGGTTTAAAAATAACTTATGGGTAAATATTTGGACCAATTCCTCTTTTTGGTAGTTTGTGTTTTTTTAATGTTATAATGTTGACTTTGGATTGCTTCTTTGTTGGTACAAAATAGGTAAAAATTGTTATTTTTTATTAAGAATATGTTACAGTTACTTTTTTTGGTAAATTATAAGTCATCATGAGAAAAGCAGGATTTATGTAAATTGATAACTAAAAAACTGTTTTTCCCAGAAATTAAGATTGATTTACTTAAAGGCTATGGTCTCTGTATGTAGCTTATCTTGATGAGAAAATTCTCTTGTCTCAGAAATTTCTCCTTATCCATTAACTAAATAAATTTTATCCTAGGGGTACTATCTATGAGAATCAGATGTGTTTCCTAAGTTAATAACTCCATGAAAATAAAAGTATAGGTCATCTATCAGAAATTTAATTGATATACAGTATAAAATCAGAACTGATTTCTTATTTTTCCTCCTTATTCTCTTGGGTTCCTTGAAACATATACTGATGTGAGTGTTTATGGCTACAGAGCAAAAGCTCAGGGTTCCGCCCACTTTCACAGCCGGCATATTTTTCGTGTTAATTTTTCCTTCTTCTTCTGATTGTATCTAAAGAAAGCCTCTTTACCTACTAATTCTCTCTCTCTCTCTCTCTCTCTCTCTCTCTCCCTCTTCTCTCTCTCACACACACACACAACACACACACATACACAACACACACACACATACACACACACTTTAACAGGACTGTGTGGCCCTCCAGCTCAGATGGCCTGAGTGACCCACAATTGTGGGAAGGGTTAGTTCAATACTTAGGGGCATTAGAAGACAGATTGAGCCCCGTCAGGGAGTGGGGGTGAGTGGAACTGATATTAGGACAATAGAGAAAATAATTGAAACTGGAGAACTCTAGTCCATTAATTTGGAGGTTCCCTGTATAGCCAATGAGCTTTAATATCCAATTTAATGAAAGATGCTTATTTTACTTTCCAGAGCAGAAAAATTAATTGGTAGCTATAATTTAAGGTTGGTCTCCTTTCTAATTGAAAGAATGTCTAAAGGGAGAAAAAGAAAAGAAAAAAAACCCCACATTTTTATTCCACTCATTTTCCTTTTTTTGAAAAGTTTTATGACAAGTATTGACATTTTCATTATTTCGGCTGGATATGTATCTAATGTGTTATACACCGCCTGTAAGGAGGGAAGAAACTCTTTAAAGAGAGCAGGCAGCTGATGACCATGCAGTCCATTCTCTGCGTCTAAAAGGTGCGAGGATTAGATTTGTCCAGCAAGAACCTGGCCCAGAGCAACATCCACAAAATGCACTTGAAGGCGGAGAACATGATCATAAACATATTATTTTTTCACCATGTTAGAAATTAATTTTATTAGTGATTCCTCACAACCTCCTGTGGCATTTTTCTTTAAGAACTAGAGGCCCGGTGCATGACATTCGTGCACTTGAAGGGTGAGGGAGAGTGGGGGGGGGGTCCCTCAGCCTGGCCTGCTCCCTTTCACAGTCCACGAGCCCTCGGGGGATGTCCGACTGACAGCAGGGAGCGGGCCTAAGCCAGCAGTCAGACATCCTTAGTGCTGCTGCAGAGGCGGGAGAGGCTCCCACCACCACTGCACTCGACAGCCACAAGCTGTCAGCCCAGCTTCTGGCTGAGTGGCACTCCCCCTATGGGAGGCACTGACCACCGGGCAGCTCCTCCTGCATTGAGCGCCTGCCCCCTGGTGGTCAGTGCACATCATAGCGACCAGTTGTTCCACCGTTCTGTGTATTTGCATATTACCCTTTTAGTATATAGGATGTCATTGGCAGCGGGCCAAGCCCTGATGTTCTCTTGAGTTACCAGTGCTCATGCTTTAGCATGTTTCGTTTTTACCTTTATTACCTCAGGCCTCTGGTCTGCCTAATTTAAATATACATTACTGAATGAATGACTATGAAGATTTATAATTATATACCTAGTGAACAAAGAAATATGTGCTCTGCCTAATTTAAATATATAAATAGATAATGCATAAGTATATGTTATATATAAATGCATGTAATTAATTAGCATTAATTATATATGCGGTGGGCAAAAGTAGCTTTAGAGTTGTTCCTATGGAAAATAATACAGTAATTAATTAATAAATAAGAATGAACTGTTTTGCATACTCACAACTGTAAACCTACTTTTGCCCTCCCCGTACATGTATTTACCAACCACAACATGCTAGTGTGCACGCAGAAATATTCCGTGCCGTGGTTTTTTGCATGCCGTTCTTTCCTTACTCCACTGCATAATCTAAAATCAAGACCAGTCCCTCAGAG
>NW_005371230.1:2174109-2196595 GCF_000412655.1 Myotis brandtii | reverse complement strand
GGGGGGGGGGTCCCTCAGCCTGGCCTGCTCCCTTTCACAGTCCACGAGCCCTCGGGGGATGTCTGACTGACAGCAGGGAGCGGGCCTAAGCCAGCAGTCAGACATCCTTAGTGCTGCTGCAGAGGCGGGAGAGGCTCCCACCACCACTGCACTCGACAGCCACAAGCTGTCAGCCCAGCTTCTGGCTGAGTGGCACTCCCCCTATGGGAGGCACTGACCACCAAGGGGCAGCTCCTGCATTGAGCGCCTGCCCCCTGGTGGTCAGTGCACATCATAGCGACCAGTTGTTCCACCGTTCTGTGTATTTGCATATTACCCTTTTAGTATATAGGATGTCATTGGCAGCGGGCCAAGCCCTGATGTTCTCTTGAGTTACCAGTGCTCATGCTTTAGCATGTTTCGTTTTTACCTTTATTACCTCAGGCCTCTGGTCTGCCTAATTTAAATATACATTACTGAATGAATGACTATGAAGATTTATAATTATATACCTAGTGAACAAAGAAATATGTGCTCTGCCTAATTTAAATATATAAATAGATAATGCATAAGTATATGTTATATATAAATGCATGTAATTAATTAGCATTAATTATATATGGGGTGGGCAAAAGTAGCTTTAGAGTTGTTCCTATGGAAAATAATACAGTAATTAATTAATAAATAAGAATGAACTGTTTTGCATACTCACAACTGTAAACCTACTTTTGCCCTCCCCGTACATGTATTTACCAACCACAACATGCTAGTGTGCACGCAGAAATATTCCGTGCCGTGGTTTTTTGCATGCCGTTCTTTCCTTACTCCACTGCATAATCTAAAATCAAGACCAGTCCCTCAGAGTGCGGGCACAGATGTGCCACAGAGTACAGAGGCCCACAGGAGCGTGGCCTACTTAAAACATCTGAAAATAACTCGAGAGAAGACCCTCCTACTCTTTCCTCTGCCAAAGAGCCGGTGACAGCAGGGGAGAGCGTCTAGCTATTTTCTTGTCGGTGTTTCTCCTGGACCAGGGACCGAGGGTCTAGGTGAGGTGTCCATTGCCAACAGTGCAGGCTGAGCCCCGGGCTTCATGAGGGCCGTGGAGGAAGTGTCAGGCCGTGGGTCTGCAGAGCCCCTACATTTGAAAAGTCGGTTCATCTTCTAAGGAAGGCGGGGGTGCCTCTACATGTCTTCTGCACATGGGTGCACGTGGGTGCTCATGGAGCCCCAGGTCAGTGCCTCGGCGGCTCTGGGAGTAGAGTTTGCCTACATAGTTGACATGATGACTCCCTGTCCAACAGCTAATGAATACGATAGCTTCAACTATTTTGTGCTGCTCGGTGAATGACTTATTCAATCAAAATTAACTACAGTCCATGTTGTTGATGAGTTAGGGCTTGTGAAATGTCCAGCATGAATGTCAAGCTCTAAGGCCACTTACTGCGAGACCAGCATCCTCATACACAGAAGGCCCAACGGGTAGCACAGTAGGCATGTCATAGGTGATGTTACCGCAATGAGCGATTATACAAATGAAACTATTAAGGGGCCGTGTAGCATAGTGATTAAGATTGTTGACTCCTGTCCGGCTGGCATGGCTCAGTGGTTGATCATTGTCCTATGAACCAAGAGATCATGGTTCAGTTCCAGTCACGGCATATGACAGGGTTGCAGGCTTGATCCCCAGTGTGGGGGTGTGCAGGAGGTAGCTGATCAATGATTGTCTTTGATCATTGATGTTTCTATCTCTCCCTTTCCCTTTCTCTCTGAAATCAATAACAAACTATTTTTTAAAAAAGATTGTGGACTCCAGAATGAAGCTTCAGTGTTTGACTTACAGCTTCAGCACTCGCTGCCTGCATGACCGTGGGCAACTCACATAGTCTCTGTGGTTCAGTGTCATCTTCGATGTGGAGATAATAACAGTAGTTACCTCGTAGGTTTGTAGTGAGGCTTAAGTGCTTCTACTTATAAAGACATCAGAATCATGCCTGGTACATAATTAACACTCAGTAAGTGTGATTTATGATGAATGTTGTATACGTGAATACATAGACTATTCTTTGGTTTAAAAGTCAATATTCTTTTAGAATCACGAGTTCTAAAGTAAACTGCAATAATCATTTGTTAAAATAATCGCTGGCATTTAAGTAGTGTTTTACAGTTGGCAGAACTCTTCACATGTATATGTTTGCAGTTGGATATGTTACTTAACTTAAGCCTTACGAGATGGGCAGGAGAGACATTGGAATGTAGAGATGGTTAAAGGCGGCTTACGAGAGTCAATCACGAGTGAGATGAGGCCTGTGGGAACCCCACTGGGGTCCAGCTGGGAGCCGAGGGCTCTCTCCTGTGTGGCTGGTGTTGGTGGTCAGGTGTTTAATAAATTCTCATTGTTCCCCCTCAGCTTGTATGAGGTGCTACCATCCCGTCATCAGATTAAGATACTGAGACCCACTGATAAGCTTAATTCTTTTGAATGTACATGTAGATGATTGAGCCAGATGAAGGCGCCCCAAACCCTTCCGTTCTCTCAATCTACAACTTATCTTACAAATTCTGCCCGCTGTGTCTGGAGTTCCCGCTCAGCATGACCCACGGAGCCACACAGGGAACCAGGTCTCCAGTCCCTGCCCCCCCCCACCCCATCACCCCATCACCCGCCAAGGTGTCCCTGTATTTGGCAGACATTTCTGCTATGAAACCACCCTGAAAATTCTCCAATTAGGTGATTATAACATGATCTTGGAACTCATGGTGGAAATGAAAAAGGAGTTTTTTTTATTTAAAATTAAAAAATATTTGGCACAGGTGTTTTCTTTTACTCTGTCAACACTATGTAAATTGATGTTGCTTGTGACAAGCTTTGAGGTTCAGAGGAGCCAACAAGTAAGGCATAGGATTTAATCTATGGGCAAAAGACAGACTTCCGTACAATAGTGTATACATTTTGGTATACGTTTCTGCTCTGATGAGAGCCAGTGCCTGTTAAAGCACGCTTTGAGAGCTTCGTGTAGGTGGAGGTGTGTATCTTTCTAACAGACTGTCAGCAGCCCACGGGCAGGAGTGGAATTTTCTCATTAGGATCCTTCCTCCCAAACAGAGCCCCAGTTTATATCAACTAGTCAACAAACAAATGATCGAATCAGACATCCCGAACTCAAACTTCTGTGCCTTTTAATAACCCCAAAAGCCTTCAAGATTTGTGGCGGCTGAGAACATTCAGGTAACAGAATTGCCCACGTTTATTCTTTGAGATAGATGGCGTCAATTTCTACTGCCTCACTAAAAAATTATGTGGGCCAGGGATGGAACTTGCCTTATAAATTTGACCGCCAGCTCCTGGGAGGCCCGAGAAAGATCATTGCCTTCACCACACGGTGGCTCTTCCCTGGGGCTCTGGCAGTGATTCAAGCACTGTCACAGTCGCCAACCCCAAGGAAGAGTTTCATGGGATTAAAGAAATATGGACCCACAAATACATATATCAACTTGGCATAAAACCTGTGTCTTGATTGTTCAGGAATTCTCTTTTTTTTAAAAAATTTATCTTTATTGTTGAAAGTATTACAGATGTCCTTCCCCCGCCTCCCATTGACCCCTTCTAGCCTGCCCCTGCCCCAGGCCTTCACCACCCTATTGTCTGTGGCCTTGGGTTCTGCATATATGCCTGTAGGTTCTTTGGTTGATCTCTTTTTTATAGGCCTGATCATTTCTCATATTTGCTCCCCTTCTAAATTTAATGACAGTAATTTTGAGAGCGATGGGATAGTATTTCAGTTAAATGGTTTTTAAAAATTAACAGTTGAACGCATTACTAGTTTCTTAGGAAAATAACTCATAATCATTTTCCTATAGTATCTGTGAGGCTTCCAACTTTTCCCAAACAATTATTGCTCCGTGTTTTATCTTGGGACCAATTAGGCATTCGAAAATTTTTTTTCTAGTTAATTTCTGCAGATCAGCTTCTTGCACAGTGATGTGGTTGTAATACTTCATCTATATGTACCTGTATATTTTAGATTCCAAATATTTAAAAGCAAGGTCATTGCCGGGCGGACAGACATGGACCAGAGTGTGTATTTGAAGCAATGAGTGATATCATTCGTTTTCACTCGAGTTCTTTATGTGATTTTATGTTAAGTATTCCCTGACTAAGGAACAGCTGAGTGTCTTCAAGGTGAGAATTTTGTATTAAGTAAAATACACTGTAAAAATGGCCGAGCAAAACCACACGTACGTCTCGTATTTCAGTCAGATTTCACTTCACAGAGCTTTCAGGACCCCTTTTCCTTATTCTCTTGGTGGTCTTTCAAAAGCCAGGTGTCCGGGATTGCCTCCAGCCCCCTCCACAAGCCCCGGGCCTGGGATTAACCAGGAGGCTGCCTTTCATTCAGAGCCATTTACGTAAGGCCCCTCATTCAGGCCTCTCCACGGGCATGGGCATGGATGGCCAAGAGGAACCCCAACCAGAGCGGTTGGCAGGGCCTGCTCTTGTTTTTCCATTGAATTAATTTTAAAAAACTCCTCACTCCCACCGCTGGAATGAGAAAAAAAAAAAGACTGCAGAGGCACTTCTTAATTCAAATGCTGTATCCCAGCCTCAAAATGCTTGCTGCATGCTTTGTAGCCATATAGAATACAGCTGGACTTTTTTTTAAAGCAGTGTCATTATTAAACATCCCAGCACTATAATATTTCATGACAATTTACGTAATCGGACAACAAAAGGTACCACAAATCTCAAAGTAACCTCCGCTCAGAAACCGTCACTTCTCACAGGATATGTGCACCTAATCCTTTGATTCAACTTTCAGGTTCAAAAAGCACCTTTGAGTGTGTGTATGTGTGAAATAGGGAGTTGTTGTTGTTTTTTAATGTGAACTCTATCTTCTAAGTATTGAATGTGTACTTGACACCTCTACGATCCTATTAACCAATGTCACCCCAATACATTTAATAAAAAACAAAATAGGTAAAAATAAAAATCATACTATACAAACCTCCTCATATGTAATACCATGGGAGAAGAGGCTTCCTTAATTTTAGACTTTTACATGAGTTTTGAATATGTTTGTGGCTCAGTCAAGAAACCCTCCCCCTTGGTTTGAGAGCATCGGCGGCGTCTTATGGGCAGGAACCCACGTCACTAAATTACAGTGTGTTTTAAGTATTTACTTAAATGTTTCAGTAAACATTGGAGTCCTTAATAGTTTCAGTTACATGCGCACTAGAAATGTAAATAAAACCTGCTTTCAGGGTAAAAAAATATATATCGAAGGGTTTTTCTTCTTGAAAGAATGTGAACTTTGAATTAGGAAAATGCTGCTTTGAAAAGTTTATTTTCATTCCTAACACTTTAATGCTTTGGGGGACTCCTTTTTTCCTTTTTTTTCTTCTTTTTTGGCTTTTACTAAATGACTTGCATTTGAAAATGTTGATATTTAGTTACATACTAATGGAGGGTGATAATCTCAGCCATGTGTCTGCCTTGATCGTCTTTGTGTTTTTCCCCAAGAGGGGAGACGTGATGTTTATCCGCCGCTACACTTTAGTAGTTTTGAAATCCTACTTGGACATCTTACTTTAGCAGACATTTAGGAGGTGATTACATCTCAGACACGAGAGTAAAGAGCACTGTTTACACGACTTTAAGTTGGATAAGTTTCAGAAAGTCATTCTGTGTGAATAAATGGTCAGGACTTTTTGATTTCAATATTATTCAGTATGCCTGTAACATACAAATTATTTTTTATTGGACTTCTAGATAACAGCCATTTTCCCCCCAGAATTTTTAGTAGAAATTAAATTTATTAAATAACACAATCTAGATTTCTTGCATTTTAGTAAAATCTTAATTGTTTTTCCCCTTTACAAATCACATCAGTGTGTTCATTTTTATTTTACTTTATTTTTTTCCCTTCCTGGCTACCATTTCACCTTAGAAGACTTCTTGATGCATTTTTTTTTAGCATTTTAGCAGCTATAGCTTGTTTTCCTTGTCTACATGGATGTATGAATGAGTCGGTTTTGTGACATTAAAACAGATCTAAACCCAGAAACCAACTAATGCATCAGACAATGAAGATCTTTGGAGAATGAAACAACTTTCTCAGGAATTGCAAGCAAGTTTTCTGTGTCACTAAACTATCAGGACTGTTTCATTTCTTTCTTTACTGTTTCCCTTGAACCTTGAACCTAACAATAAGAAAGAATAGAAAAGCAGAGTCCTGCCATGGCTCACTAAACTAACACCTTTAAAAGGCGTGTGACTGTGACTGGATATGAATGAGACTGTTCCCCAAATCTTCTGCTGAAAGATGGGGCCTCCTGCGGGAGTCTTTAATTGTTTTTCCTCTTTTTTCTCTGCGGGGGTTCCGGAGCTCAGCTTTTTAACAAAACCCGTCTTAGTGTGGGGATCAAAACTGAACCTCTAATGTGGTCAGGATTTGACCACCTTTTCATAAAGTTAATCAAATCTGTTAAGAAAAATGTAAAGTAGCGGGATGGAATATTCTGGAAGCAAATTCCATAATATAATATAAAATTCCAACAGCTTGACCCTGCGGTAGGTGTTACCTTAAAATAAACTTTTAGCTGATTTTCAACAGAGCCAACAGGACAGTTGAGTTAAAAGGGTAACTTCATTTATGTGTAGATCAGCTTTGTGCATTTAGAGCAATTGTGTCTCATTGTGTCAGGTTATGTCATATCTGGTATATTATTTGTCCTATTATTTATGTTCAGTGTTGCTTTATTTTTGTATCACATTACAAGTGTAAAAATATAGTATAATGTATAAGCAGCACTACTATTTCATTAAAAAACAAATCAGCTATGGTACATGTCCCCTTTACAATTTTGGCTGTTTTGCTTGTTTGTTTTAATTTGGTTCTAAAAATTTTTCTGGAGGTAATAGATAACATGTCCTTTGGGTTTAAAACATCAATCAGTGGTCATGTGTCTGTATCTTCAGGTATAAACGATTATCTGACTGATCTAGGAAAGCCTGACCTACATTTATGAAATTCAGTTTCTCCCTTTGAGGAATTCTTGCTGATGAAAAATATGACACTAGCAATTGGATAGTTGTGCCTTCCTAGTCAGCAAGGAGAGAGAGTAGGGATCTTTCAGACTTAGTTCTAACAAAGGGCAGGTTTGGGGGTTATGAGATCATTTGAAGGGCAACCCTTTCCTTCAAGAGCCTCTTCTATTATTCTGTGATGCCTAACTTATCCCAGTGGAAATTCATTCCTATCTGGAGTGAATGAACTACTCCCTATTAAAATGTTAATATCTCTGGTCACTTATGTCTAATATCATCTGGTCACTTACTCCTAAGCTTGAACTTCTAAGTATCAAATTCTGTCCTTTCTGAAGGAGAGAGTAAATTCGGGGTGATAAAGTGAAGACAACGGGTAGGCCTGGATTTCTTGGTGTCAGTGTAGACATTCCAGGAGGTTGGTTGAATAAGGGTCATAAATGGGAAAATAAAATACGATTACCCGACGAGGGGTCGTTGTGGTGGGAAGTCTTAGGAATGGCTCAGGTACAGGCACTGTGTATTTCTACACACGGTGACGGACCACATGATGTGCACCTCGGGGATCTGTTCTTCCAAATGACAGCAGTAAGAGCTTGCCCACCAAAGCAGTGATGTTCAAGAGCATGATTCTGAACCTAGGATCTCCTGCCCATGGGGCCATGGCAGGGGACTTCTATGAGCCTCAGTCTCCACCTCCGTAAAATGCCTCCCTGCTAGGATTGTTGGGAGGATGAAGTGAGAGTGTATGTGTAAAAAAGAACCTACAAGATACGTGGTTAGTTATTTTATCACTGATTATTTTTTTTAATCCTCACGCAAAGATATTTTTTCATTGATTTTTAGAGAGAGTGGAAGGGAAGAGGAGAGACAGAGAGAGAGAAACATTCATGTGAGAGAGACACATCGATTGGTTGCCCTCCGCACATCCTGACCGGGCCGAAGATATGTGCCCTTGACCAGAATCGAACCCGGGACCCTTCAGTTTGAGAGCCAATGCTCTATCCACTTAGCCATACCAATTAGGGCTTATCACTGATTTTTAAAGTCATTCAAGTACTGCAAACATGCAATATAATTTAAACCCAACATACCGCTAGTCCAGTGGTTCTCAACCTTGGCTGCACATTAGAATCACCTGGGAATCTTTTTAAAATCCTGATTTCTGGGCCTCATCCTCCGGAAATTCTGTTTCTTTGTTATGGGGTGAGGCCACAACATTAGTAACAAAGAAACAGAATTTCCGGAGGATGAGGCCCAGAAATCAGGATTTTAAAAAGATTCCCAGGTGATTCTAATGTGCAGCCAAGGTTGAGAACCACTGCGCTAGTCTATTATGATTAGCTAAGGAAGACCCAGGACAAACTCTTTTCACTTCACAGACATCTTCCTGTTTAATTAAATTGTTCTAATTTTTTAAAAAAAATGATTGAACTCAAAAGGTATTCAGATAAGTGTGATCCAGAATGGAATAACTTAAAACTGCATATATCACGAGTCAGTGTGCTAATATGTTGGGTTTCATTAGACCCTCATGACAACCTAGCAGTGGGTTTCACCATTCCAGCCAGAGGTTAGCACATTTAGTTCACTTCATTGGACTTTGTAGCGACTCTTACTCCTGTGCAAATCAGGACTTATTGCAAAGACAGTCACTATATTCTGCAATTTTATTAATTATAATCTATATAAATATTTTCCTAGACTTTTCATCTGTATAAATAGCATTATTAACATTTTGAGGTGTTAAATGACTCAAGTAAAAAAGGAAATCAATGGTGCAATCAGGTTGCTAGACTCAACCAACATGTTTGCATATTTAACGTGAACCCAACTCAAAGCAATGAATCTCCTGACGTGTGACTTATTGTTTTCTCCAAAACATTTTCACTTCAAGAGTGTAAAAAAGAAACAATGTTAGTCACTAAAGGAAATGCTAAGAAACTGTGGAATTTGAATTAAATGAGTTGGTTGATTTTTATAATATATGGAAAAATAAGGTAAAATGAATAACACGAGTTTATAGGCCCAAATCTTTATTCCAATTAGGAGGAAGAACCATCAATTAGATGAGAATATTAGATGAGAGTTGAACACTGAATTTATAGTATTAACAACTGAAAAGTATGGATAAAATTAAGAATGAAATTGAGTTTCCTAAGATTAGAACTGCATGTTAGGGGAAACCAGAATTTCCTGGGGAATAATGAAAGCGACCTTAATCACCACAAAGCCAACCTGGGCAATGCTGCATTGTTTTTAACCCATTATTTAAAGGATCCATTGCCCTCCGGCTCAAGAAGAATGGAGACAGAGGTTCTCGTACATATTTCTTGCTTAAGGAACGGTCCTTGGTTATAATTCATTAATGTGCAGTTGCAGAATCAAGGACTACTTTGGTAGAAATAATTTCTTCTCCCAGGAACTCAAGAATGATAAGGAATGGATTGGGGAAGGATAATTTCCTTTCCTTCTTTTCTGGTTATTTCAACATAAGTTCAATGTACCAAGAGAGCAGATAACACATGTCCATTTTTTATCAGCACATTCATTCTTACCATGTCCTGAACCATGTGCACATTTACAGAACTGCCCCAAGCAGCAGCAGGGCAAGACTGTGGGGATTGTTTCTGAAAAAGCAACACACCTGGTCTAGATGGTATTATGTTAATACAACATGCATTTATCTTACATATTTTTCATTCATCTAGTTTACTTGAGTTTTAGTGGAGAATTACGTGGAGGATACGTACAAATCTGTACGTATCCGCCAATATCTGAGTTTACTCAAGTTGAAAATATGTTCTATATTAAAACTAAAAATGTAGTTTGCCACATTGATGTAAAAAACCAATAGTTATAAGTTTTCATTTTGATATAGAAGAGGTAACTCTATTTTATTATTCCAAAATAAATGTTTTCTAAATTGTGAAAATGCTGACCAGCCGTTTGCGTCCTCAACTTGAGAAAGTTCAATATTATAAGCAGTGGTTCGAGATGACAGCGAGAGTGCTTTAGGTTAGACAAGCAGAATATTTTTGTGCAGCAAAGACTTTTAAACAGGCTGTACTAGAAGGTTATTACAAGTTCATTCCCAGTAGATCTCTCCGTTTCTAAGACTGAAATTTCTGGAATAGAAGTTAATCAGGTCCTTTTATTGAGTATGCAAATCACTCCACTGGGCCTCTGGAGGGTTCCTGGGGATGCTGCTCTCCTTAAACAGTTTACAGTTTGATGTAGAAGCAAGACGATATCGCATGGAAGTCCCCCAATTCTCTAGAAATGACCACTGTATCCCAGATGTAAACACTTAATAAAATAGATTTGATGATGCTGAAAAAATTGTAACTACAAAGGGATACACGGTTGAGTTGATTTTTGTGGGGTTTTTTTTTGTTGTTTTTTTAGAAAAGGAGAGGATTTCTTATGGCTTTCATGCAAATTTTTAGTGTCTGAAAAATTAAAGTGTGTTTTAAAATTTAAACATACCTTTCCCAAATAAAGAGTCAGCCTATTTATATTATTTGTCCTATACAACCCAGTATTCTTCGTCTTATTTGGGGGAAGTATGGTTTGAACTACCTATCTTACCCTCACAGAAATTTTATGGTTCTGATGAATGACACCATTAGTGTATCTTATTTTTTTCTTGACCTAAAATGACTTTGTTATAGTCGTGAGAAATTGCCTGTTTTATTCAGATTTTTGGAAGCAGGACAGAAGCCGTCAAAGGAAGGCGCAAGGATGTGGCTGGGGGTATCTTCCATCCCTTAAATCATTTTTCATTGAGTTTACACTTTTTAAAAATCTATCTAGTCATCCAAGCAATCTAAGCTATTGTCTCAGTCCCATTAACTTCAGTGTCAACTTGTGCTTCTGATCAGCAACTGAACAAAGTCCTAAGTTGATGGCCCCTTGGCATCAACAGAGATCTTTTCAAACACTTAGCACTTAGCACTGTTGGAGCAGAAACTGGTTTGCATATTCTTCCCAATGACCTGTTCTTTGGACTGCCTGGGAAGCTGATCAAAGGCCTTGGGAGTCCCACCGAGTCTGGCTTTGCTGATTTTGAGGACATGTGAGTGAAGAACTCACAAAGAAAAAAATAAAGGACGTTCATTCTCACCCAGACAACAGAGGCTTCCAGCCAGTGCTGGCTTAGTAGCCTTTTCTGCGCAGCGTCCGCAGCCAGAGCTGCAGTGAGGGAGCCGTCCCTGGTCCCAGGCCTGGTAACAGCCCTCAGCCTGTGCATTTGGTCCCAGCACTGGGAGCAAGATGCTGAAGCACAGGGTGCCAGCTGCCTCGAAGGCAGTTCCTCCCCTCTGTGGAAATTCCTGCTTCTCATATTGAATCGATTCACTGAGGGGAAACTTGACCTCTTGGGAGAGTGCATCCACTCTGCAATGTGCTCGAGCGCTTCCAAATGAAGTGCCAGTTGTACATAGAAAATGCAAAAACCTGACTCCAGTATGTCCAGCTTCGTTTGAAAATGAAAATGCCTTCAGAAATCTGCTTTTCTATTAAGAGAGCTACATTTGCCATACATTAGGCTTTTCTGCTCATTGTAAGTTCATTAAAGTAATGGATTCTAGCCTGGACTGCTATAATTGTAAGCGCATACTTAGGCTTCCTTTATAGGGGGAAGCCAAAATGGGGAAATGGCGCAATTAATTAAAGGAAAAGAAAAACTCTCTTTGTTAAATGGTGTTTTTGACTTCAAGAATGATGATGATCAATTTTCTGCAGGTGTGCACACCTATGCGTGTGTGTGTGTGTATGTGTGTGTGTGTGCGCATGCGCGTGCATGGGTATGTGTGCGTATGTAGGCAGTACATAGGAGATTAAACACTCGTGCTAACTTTTTGTCAGTACCTGTTGAAAGGTAGAGAAAGTTCTTTGGTTTATGAGTTCAAGAGATAATATTTGGATGAAATTGATATGTAATCACTTTTGAAATGTGTAGTTGTTTGAAATATTTCTTTGATAAAATTTACCTCTTTCAAACAATAACTTCTAATATTTATTGATCAGTGCCATTAAGTTTACCTTGAAGAAAAAAATGTGTTTATGTTTTTGTTTCTTTTCTGTTAATCCTCACCCAAGGATTTTTTCCCATTAATTTTAGAAAGAATGGAAGGGAGGGAGGGGGAAGAGAGAGAGAGAGAGAGAGAGAGAGAGAGAAACATTGATGTGAAAGAGACATATCGATTGGTTGCCTCCAGCACATGCCCTGACTGGGCCGGGAATCGAACATGCAACCCAAGTACATGCCCTTGCTTGGGAATCAAACCCACAACCCTTCTGTGCTTGAGCTGATGCTCTAGCCACTGAGCAACACCAGCCAGGGCATGGGCTTATGTTTTTAGTAATAGATTACTTACTTGTTTTTGGTAACAATTACTTACTTCACTGGAACTTGTTATATTTATTGCATATTATTTACTGGGAAGTGAAGCTAAACCACATCTACATGTACAAAATGAATAGGTCCCCAAACAACCAATTTTTTTGGCTTCTTGATCAATATTGGTCATTATATTTTTCTTAACTGAGTGCCAATTCATGTCAGTGAGATGGTTGTTTTAAAAAAATTCTGTATATATGAGCTCAAATAGTTTGGGTAGGAAACACAAATGCATCTCACAAACACTGGATATATTTATACAGGATCCTACCCTGTTGAATAATGACTCCAGATTTCCTAATATCCAGGCAGTTGGCGTGAGGGTGGAGGTGGGAGGTATTGGCAGAGATAGCGCCACTTCCTTCGATCTTAATAAACGTAATTAGTTGAGATTTGTGCTTTGCCTTTTTATTTTTTAAATAGTGAAGCAATTGCAGTGTAAAAAGAGCAGTTGTTTGACTGTATTATTTAATAAAACAGATTTGCCTCCCTTATTCTTGAAAAGGAAAAACAGTTATTCAGAGTATAAAATGAAAGAAAAAAGAGATTAAAAATAATGGCCCTTAAACTTTACAAAGTACATAAGGAAAACTCATTAAAAACCTGCATTTTTAAAGTATAAACAAATTCTAAAATACATATGAGAAACCACAAGAACAGAAATCTTTTGAAGAAAAGACAAGATTCTACATTTATTCTAGTTCTTTTTTAAACACTTCAACGGATAATTATAATCATGAAGTAAGCCCCTGGCGGGTGTGGTTCAGTGGTCAGAGCACCAGCCCTCGGACCGAAGCGTCTCAGGTTCTATTCTGGGTCATGGGCATGTACCTCCATTGCAGGTTCAATCCCAGGACCAGTCAGGGCACGAGCAGGAGGCAACCAATCATGTCTCTCTCACATTGATGTTCCTCTCTCTCTCCCTCTCCCCACCCTTCCATTTTCTCTACAAATCAATGGAAAAAATGCCCTCACTCCTCGGGTGAGGAATTAAAAATAAATAAATAAATAAATAAATAAGCATAAAGCAAGACCATTATTCTAACTCCTGTGGAAAAGTTTTGACAGCAGAAGGTTCCGTATGGAACTGAGTTTGGTAATATCTGCAAAAGGTCCCACCGCTCTGTTTAGGAACCCGGAACCCCATCCCTCTTTGGGCAGCAGATGTCAGTTTTTGTCGAGGAGAATCATGATTGGCCCGCTGTCTTCAAGTGAAGAATAACACCTCAATAGGAAAGAACCATCTTTAGAGGTCTCTTTGCCTTTCCCGCCCTCTTTTGAGGAGTGAGAGCTCAGAAATGGGCTTGCTCCTTTTACGCGGGCACGACTACGGTGACAGGAACCATAACGGGGAAGAATTCTTTGGTTGAACAGAAATTAAGTAGGAAAAAATGAGAAAGGTAAGGCAAGCTCTTAAGTCAGTGGCTTAAAAAAACAAAAACACCACCACGTTCTAACAGCTGTAATATCAGAGAACATACTAACACATTTTTTAATATAATTATATGAAACAGACGTTTTTATATTTCCCTCTTCTCACATAAAAAGAGTTTTTTGTCAAGCAGTGACAATTTATTCCTTATGGAAACTGCTGTATTATTGTCTGATGGCCATTTTAGATCCATAAAACGAAATGGATTAAAGAAAATTAAACAGTATTTTTAAGTGTCTGCGGCGTGTGGCATGTTAACAACAATCTATGTGAAACAGCACCAAAAATTAAGCTTGTGTTTCCAAGACTCTTTTGTACTGTAATACAGTACTTAAATGTGTACCTCTGAAAGTTTGTTTCAAAATACAATTGTGAGAGTCCCAAAAAGCAGGGGAGATAAAGTGAGATACAACCAAATATGATGTTATGTATCGTGTTGCATATTATGCATAACATATGTGCATTTGTATTTTATATTTCTGCCTCACATTATTTGTTATAGGCATTTTGAAAGTTAGATAAATACAATGAGTACTTTTGGAGAGTCAGGAAAATTTCATTCTAACTCAGAATTTATGTCAATACATGCGCTATTCTAGCTCAGTTCATTCAACTCCCTGGGCCTCAGTTTCCGTATTCAGATGCCTCTTTTGAAGTCTGAGGATGCCTACAGACGCTTGTTAGTATTCAGGTCGTCTTCTGACGTTAAGTTGAACACCCAGAAGGGGCTCAGTTTCTCTCAGCACACGCCATGCCCTAATGAAATCTTGTTCGGGTCCCCTACAGGTGTGTAACCTACCGCAGGGGGCCTCACTCACATGTTGTAGAGAATGGCTGCAGGCAGGTATTTTGATTTGGGTTGAGATGACTTTGAGAGCTGCTGAGCTTTTGCCTGTAATTAAACAAGTGAGTAAAAGTGAAAGGGACAAGACATGAAGGATAATGACTTGACAGTATCAAGTGGTCAGGTGTCAGAGCTCTAACTGCAAAGAGGGAGGCCTGGTCCCGTGCAGCCTGAGTCTGCAGGTACGAGAGCCCCTTGGGGCGAGGCTGGTGGTCCTCCCCACAGCATAGGCCCTGCTGAGGCTCCAGAGCTGCGATGAATGTTTGCGGGTGGACTCACGTCCACCATGCTCGGCATATGTCTACATGTCATGTCAGTGTGTCAGTGTGAAACCCTAACTTAATTGATTATAAACATCTTTTTTAATTTTTTAATTTTTTTTATTGATTTCAGAGAAGAAGGGAGTGGGAGTCAGAGATAGAAACATCAATGATGAGAGAGAATCATTGATCGGCTGCCTCCTGCGTGCCCTACACTGGGTATCAAGCCTGCAACCTGGGCATGTGTCCTGACCAGGCATCAAACAGTGACCTCCTGGTTCATAGGATGCTCAACCGTTGAGCCACACCGGCTGGGCTTTAATTTTTATTTTATTTTATTTTCCATCACCATGTATCCCCTCTGTGCCATCTACCAACCTCCTCCCTTTTCCTCACCCCCCACAATCACCACACTGTTGTCCATGCCCAAGAGTTCTTCTTTTTAAAGACTGTATAATTAAGGGAGGATTTTGTTAAATATTACAGGGGGAAGCCCCTTGGGGCGAGGCTGGTGGTCCTCCCCACAGCAACCCGGGCCTGTGTCATGACCAGGCATCAAACCATGACCTCCTGGTTCATAGGATGCTCAACCATTGAGCCACACCAGCTGGGCTTTAATTTTTATTTTATTTTATTTTCCATTACCATTTATCCCCTGTGCCATCTTTCAACCTCTCCCCTTTCCTCACCCCCCCCACAATCACCACACTGTTGTCCATGCCCACAAGTTCTTCTTTTTAAATACTATATAATTAAGAGAGGATTTTGTTAAATATTACAGGGGGCCACATATTTAGGTAAAAGCTGGAAGACTCTGAGTTAAAGTAGATGGAGAACTGTTAAATGTAAGGCCTCAACCCATTACTCCAGTTCCGTTACCTGTGTTTACGCCCCTAAGTTTACTGGGTCACCTCAGTGTCGACCCTCTTGCTGCCCCGTGATAGAGAGCAACAGGTGACTTTGATGTGTGACGCTGGTGGCCTCCCTCTCCTGGTGCTGGAAGACTCTGTAACTCTAGCTTGTGAGATTTTTCTGGATTAAGTGGCCCTGATTGCTCAAATGTCCCCAGCACACCAGTGCTTTACCCGTTTGTCTCCTACAAAAAAACCCTCTTTGCTGCGTAGACTCTGTAATGAGTGGGAGGTGTTAACTCTAAATACCACCCCATCACCGTGCCGCCCGGCGGGACACGCTGGGAGGTGTGCTTTTGCATGAATGCCTATCAGAACGCCTACAGTTGAAGGAAAAGAACCATTAGGAAACCAGACCTGGTGACTGTGCGGCACGTGACCTTGAGATGAAAGACTGACCTTGTGTGGGGTGCAAATGCTCAGGCTCCTCCCAGGCTCCCTGCTGAGGATCCCTGGGCATTGCCCGTTTTAGTTCACCGCCCCCCCGACACACACACACACACACATCTCAAAAGTGGGCGTCTTTGGTGGTCTGAAGGGTGTGCACTGTGGTTTTTGAAGAAGCATAATTGGTCATGCCTGCTAATTAGAAAGCACGTGTGTTCGTGGCCACGCGCCAGCCTGCACGAGTGGGTTCATGTGACCTGCCCAGAGCCTGGCCACAGGGCGGTCTGACCGAGACCTGGGCGGTACCAAGGCCTCTCTGTCCAGGAGTATCTCGCCTGCATGGAACCACATTTGTGAGTGGGTACGCAGGCATCTGCATCTTTGCAAGTACAATTTTGTGAGTTTTACCCTAACGATGTTTTCGTTGTTTTGTTTGTTTTTTTAAGGATGTTAATTAGCCTTAGAACCTGTTTGGTGGTTTCCTTAGAAATAATCACTAAAAGTGACTAATGATAGGGGAAGATGAATAACTATTCTATTGTGAGGTCTGTATCACAGTTTCTTATTTCTACAGATGTATTATTGTATGCATATATGCTTAACAAAAAATTGAGTTTAGTTGCCAGTTTAAAGAAAATGAAACTTATTTCCTCATTTTGGTCCTTAGATTTTTCCCTCCAAACATTCATTCTCACTCACCAAATGCTTCCTGAATTAGTTTTCCCGGACAGTACCGACATTCTTCAGTATTTTTAGTATGGCTCTGAGTATATATCAGTAACTCAGATAACACTGTCAAAAATCAACACACAAATATTTGAACAAATATTCACGGCTCTTCCTGTGCACCTTGAGCCCTGGAGGCTCGCCCTGACACCTGGCCGTGGGCGAGCGCCTGGCCCCTCTCTTGGGGGGGTTATAATTGGAGGTCCTCTAAGCACCTCACTGCATATGGCTCCTAATGGAACAGGTTCACAGGGTAACCGGAGCCAAGAATCCATTTATAATAACTGTTCTCTGATGACAATTACAGACCCGTGGAAATTTGAGAACTGAATTCACAGGGAGGTGTCAAGCTTAAATGTCAGGATTGTTGCTAAGCTCTAACTTCTTTTTTTTTTCCATGTGCCATGTCTTACTTAATGACATTTTTCATTGAAAAAAATTAAAGGCGATCTATCCCCAGTGAAATAACCCTGGTATAATTCACAATTGGCCCACACAAGTGATATGTTGAAAACTGGGGTGGGAGGCTCCCAAATTTTCATATTATATTGAAGGAAAATTACACTTTATTTCATTGGCATAGGCACAAAAGCTAATATAAAATCCTTGACCTATCTCTGAGCACCTGCTTTGTACTGGGCCCCCTCCTACAATGCACAGGTGTCCTGCTCGACCATGTAAACCCTAAACCCTGCCTTATAAACTCATGTTGAATTTTACTCAGAGCAGTGGCAGAATGACTTTAGAAAAAAATATGTCTCGTGTGAAAGTTTTCATTTTGTGATCGGAGTACTCTTGAACTTGGGTTATAAAGAATATTTCAGCTCAACTGAAATTTCATTTGTTTAAGAAGAGCTTGAAATTCTTGGTATTCATTTGCATAAAAACCAAGTCCATTTTTCATGGCAGCATCCAAAGCCCTCTGTACTAGGAATCCATCCTTTCTTTCTGTCTACTACTCGATTTTCCCTTAAAGTGCTCACTTCTCCTTGTACTTCCCACCCCTCTGTCTTTTCTCAAGCTATTTCCTCTGTACACCATCCCTTCCGCCATTTCCACTCAAGTCCACGCCGTGAGGACGGGACAATCTCAGAGGTTGACCCCTTAATATGTCACGACAGGTCATCTCATCGGACGTCCTCCTTCCTCAGCACAGGTGTGTCAGCTGTTAAACGTCGTGCAGTTGGTTTTATCTGGAATTCTTGAGGCAGGTATGTGTTTATCCTTCCAGGATGCTTAGCACCTACATACGAGGAACGGGGCCTGCTCGTTTACATTCACACCATATTGACCCACACGTGCTTCGCAATTGCAAGAGAAATCAGGGTGGGTTTCCAGTCTCCTGTCCGAATTGAGCCCTGAATGCTCTGCCCACTGGCCAGGGACTCTGCCACCAAAGAGTCAAAGCCCTTTTTGTCTTGGGGTTTCATGTCAATGTCACCGTTAGAATCATCGTGTTGTCTTCCAATCGATGGTACGTGAGTTTTAGATTAGACACTACGTCGGATCTATGTGTTCCTCCCTGACTGATTATAGTTTGAATTTTGTGATTGTGCTTAGAAGGTTCAGCCAAGGATGGTCCTCCATCCTTTTCATATGGCCTGTGTGCTAAACACATGTTTTACATTCTTACATAGATGAAAAGAAATGATGAGAAGCATAATATTTCATGACATGGGGACATTGCATGAAGTTGGAATGTTAGTGTCTATATGGAATATGGTCACCGGTGTCTTGGATGCCTTTGTGTCGCGAAGGCAATGTCAGGAATTGTGACGGAGCCGGTCTGGCCCATGGAGCCTGGTTCCTCTGTGGCTCTTTACATAAAAAGCTTTTCTCACTATGTTTTGGGCACCTGGGTAATATTTTATTAGATGGTAAACTCTTCAAAGCAAGGGCCATCTTTGTGTCTTCGGCACCCCTTCAAATGCATGGCTCTTTGGCTCCTCTTTAAATGTCTGTTTGTTGACTGGCTGGTTGATGTTTGCTGGGAGCTGGTCAGAGCAGCCTGGAGCACAGACAGGGCTGTCGCTGCGGTCAGGCTGGGCCTTCCATCCTCCCTGGCAGAGACAGGCAGCGGAGACGCCAGGCGTTTCTGGCCTGCGCCACGCCGGTGACTGTTTCGGTACTTTGGCTAGTTTTCTGACATGTCGTTCTCTCATGTTTTACAGAAAACACTAATTCTCACTTTGCAGTGTGGTTTCCATTTAGTCCCAAGGGTGTTTATGCATTAGTTTCTGATTAATGGAATGTTTTCTCCTTTCCCCAGATAAGCGAGGGGGGTGGCACCTATCTAAATTGCATCTGGTGTGTGTATAAGGGCTGAACAGCTGCGTTGGGAGCTAAGCACAGTTAAGTCCACGGATTTAGGTTTTAAAAAAAAAGTAAATAAATAAAAAGGCACTGGATCTTTCTTCTGTCTGCCGGCCACCGAGATCTCCTCAACTTTCTCTGTCGTTAGAAAAAGAAAGGCCAGAGGAGAATTCCTGTGAAATCTTGTCCTACTTAGGCATGTGTACTGAGCCAGGAATTATGCCCCTAATCCTCCTATCATTATCGTGTTTTGTTTGCTGGCTGAACATTAGCAATAGGGTTTCCAGTACCTCTTTCATCATGACAGGAAGGTAAGCATTTTATGTTCCCAGGAGTGTATCCTGCGGCATTAGGCATACCATCATGGGTTTGGAATTTAAGAAACTAGGCGAAGCAAGGCTCTGGAAAGTGACTGGGAGAATATGTCAGGAGTAGACGCAAGTGTGTAACGTTCATTAACGTGTTTGTTAAATAATGTATTCAGTCTGCCCGTGTTTCCCAGCCTCTTCTTTGCCCATTATACGCTGGAGTAAATTAAAGCCCGGAAACCTTTGTGGGAGTTGTAATACTCAGACCGACATCTAATTCCCCCAGACAATAGGTCCAAGTCCGCCGGCCTCTCCCATTCTTTCCAGCCTTTACATGTATTGATTCTTTTGTGGACCTGTTTCATTCAGGCCACGACAAACAGCACTGGTTAAAAGCGGGAAGTTTACCACGTTCGACCGGATGCACGTGAAAAAACCATCACCACCGAGCAGACATGCCTTCGGTCTCCGGGCGGAGCTCTTAATCCGAGTGACATTTCATCTATAATTACTCCATTAGATTTGAAGTGCGGGTCTGATTAGAAAGACTGACATGTTTATTTTGTGGCTGACCTATTTGGGTAGATGTGGATTGCATTCACCTGTGGTGTACAACCAGGCGTTGTAAACATTTTGTTAGTTGAGCAAGAATCCTGTTGGATTTCGAACTCACCATTTTATTATAGATTTGAAATCTCCTGATTACAGTTAGACAAGGAGTCGTGTGTGCCCTGTACCTGGATCAGTGATGGCGAACCTTTTGAGCTCGGCGTGTCAGCATTTTGAAAAACCCTAACTTAACTCTGGTGCCGTGTCACATATAGAAATATTTTGATATTTGCAACCATAGTAAAACAAAGACTTATATTTTTGATATTTATTTTATATATTTAAATGCCATTTAACAAAGAAAAATCAACCAAAAAAATGAGTTCGCGTGTCACCTCTGACACGTGTGTCATAGGTTCGCCATCACTGACCTAGATATTACAAATAGATCCGTATCACAGAAAGCTTTTTAGGGTTTGGTATGCTTGAGATTGCTATGAACCCTATATGAACACTGCATCCAGCGGCTTCCACCACTGAACGGCCCGTGTTAAGCTTTCATGGAATTAACATAACATACTTTTCATTGTGCGCCATTGCTCAGGATTATGCTTTTGCTACACATCTGATGTTGTAAAACATACTGCGTAAATAATTGATAATAAACAAACAAATCTACTTTTGCCCTGGCGTACTTCACCAGTTTCAAGACTTTGAAGTCCCGTGAATAATTTATAGTCCTTATTAGTGCAGGCAAATCAGCCGGTCTCCTTGATCCCAGCTGCTCTCTGTCCTCGATGTTTCTGAGCAGAATTGCTAAGTGATCTCGCTGATGGGTGATGAGGCCGAGCGCTGGGGAAATCGGGGTTCTGCTGACGATACACCTTCCACCTGTGCCATTGCTTCGTAAGAACACCTCCGATCATTGAAGGCTTTTTCCCTCTTTTCTGTATCATTTCCTCCACATGTCAAAGGAACAAGCCGGGAAGTTTTTAAGATGGTGATACCTTGTTAGTCTACAACAGCGCTTCTCAACCTGTGGGTTGCCAACCCGTGGGTCGCGACCCCTTTGGGTGTCGAACGACCCTTTCCCAGGGGTCGCCTAAGACCATCGGAAAACACATATATAATTACATATTGTTTTTGTGATTAATCACTATGCTCTAATTATGTTCAATTTGTAACAGTGAAAATACATCCTGCATACCAGATATTTACATTACGATTCATAACAGTAGCAAAATGACAGTTATGAAGTAGCAGCGAAAATAATTTTATGGTTGGGGGTCACCACAACATGAGGAACTGTATTAAAGGGTCACGGCATTAGGAAGGTTGAGAACCACTGGTCTACAAAAACCTGAAGGACATTCCCCCTTTCCAACCTGAGTTCATACTTGCCATTTCTGTCCCCATGAGATGCTACCTACCAGTTCTGGCCATCTTTTTTTTTTAATGTTTTTATTGATTTTAGAAAGGGAGAGAGACAGAGACATCAATGATGAGAGAGAATCATTGCTTGACTGCCTCCTGCACGCCCCCTACTGGGGATCGAGCCCACAACAGGGGCACGTGCCCTGACCCGGAATGGAACTGTGGCCTTTCTGGCCTGGCTGTTCTGTCATCTTTACAGGGAACTCAACACCTGGTGCCCCAAGAAGTCCTTTGTGGCCTCCTCTCCCCTTTTCCAGCTTAAACTCCCGATTTCTGCAGTTTTATCATTCTATCTATGATTACTTTTTTCCTTAATCTAGTTCCTATACATGTGACAAGTGCATTTTTATTGTTTTTGTTTCCTACAAGATGTTAAGAGTTCCATGGAAGGAGTGGGCGCTCAGTGTTTCACATTTGTTGGCTTGCTAAGCCAAGTGAATTGTTTACATCTGAAGTCAAGGCCAGTGGTTAACATCTTACCACTTAGCATCGTCCATAGCAGTGGGTTAAAGACGATGGCACCCTGACCCTCCCCAGCCACAGGGAGTCTGGGTTCTGGGGGCTGCACTCCCAGTTCAACAAGAGCAGCTCTGCTTTTAACACCATAAGGGTTCATTTCACCACAGAGGGCATTATTCAGAGGACCAAGGCAAGGTTCTAAACCATGGCTTTAATTACTTAATGAAGAATAAATAGCCGAAACCGGTTTGGCTCAGTGGATAGAGTGTCGGCCTGCGGACTGAAAGTTCCCAGGTTCGATTCCGGTCAAGGGCATGTACCTGGGTTGTGGGCACATCCCCAGTAGGAGATGTGCAGGAGGCAGCCGATCGATGTTTCTCTCTCATCAATGTTTCTAACTCTCTATCTCTCTCCCTTCCTCTCTGTAAAAAATCA
>NW_005371230.1:2166304-2174080 GCF_000412655.1 Myotis brandtii | reverse complement strand
TATATATAAAAGAATAAATAATTTTCCCACCATGGTATGTCTTTGGGAAATAACACGTTGTAGCTCAGGAATACAAAAACAAAGTGTGAAGGGCAAAATATGGGTAAATGGTTGGAAGGGTGACAGTAACTATTAGTGACTTAGGTTTAGTTATTTCATCTAATAGATTTTGAGCAGCTGCTGACCGTAAATCATCCCGAGTAGCCTTACAGTGGGGGCTCCCAACTTTTCAGAAAGGGGTGTTCAGTTGTTAAGCCAGTTCTCCTATTTGGCAAAGAGATAAAGAATCAGTGGGAGCCCAGCCAGTGTGGTTCAGTGATGGAGCATCGACCTATGAACCAGGAGGTCATGGCTTGATTCCCAGTCAGGGCATATGCCCAAGTTGTGGGCATATGCCCTGGGTTCTAGATAGAATGACATGCAGAAGGCAGCCAATTGATGATTCTCTCTCTCTCTCTCTCAAATCAATATAAAAGAATCAATGGGAAGGCCTAGAATAGACTGCTGGGCCCCCAAGCTTACCCTAACTACAATCAATACATTCTATAGATTAGAGATTCCTTTGCATGAATAAACCCCCCACAAGGAGTTTCTGTAGAGGTGGCTTAGTCAGGTACACCTTAGTGTGTATCACTTTAATCAGCTAATCAGATGACTTTTCCTGTGGGAAGAGGCATATCGATGGAGGGTAAAGTGAGGCCATTTGTGAACTCAATGCAGTGAGCCGAGTGGCTTGTCCAAGCCAGAGTCCAACATGTAGGCACTGGGTTTGGCTTGAAGAACCAGCTAACCCTTTCGGGTGTTGGTGTGAATTGTGAAGGGATGTTGCTGACATCTGCCACTTTGGTGAGGGAGAAAGGACAAATAGCTTGTCATGGCTTATGGCCATGGATGAGGGACACTTGCCATGGAGCAGGTGAGCAAAGTTAATGGCAGTGGGAATGGGTGAAGCCACACAGGCAGGCAGGTGTTAGCAGTGTCAGGAGTGGAATGTCCCAGCTGCTGGTCATACCCAGACTGCACAGAGAGTGACTGATGGCCCAGTGATGGACAGCCAGGGGAAGAGGAGGAGTAGAGACAAATTATCACGGACAGAGGTTTGCATCCATGGTCCGATGTGTTGTGAAGACACAAATGGAAATGGGGCAGGAGCTACATGGAAGGGAACAGCGGAGTTTGAACCCCACAGGAAGCCAAGGTCCAATCGTAACCAGAAAAAGTTCTTGACATATAAAGGAAGATGATGGGCCTTTCCAACTTCTGCTTCTATCTCATTTGCAAACTGTAGGAAAGTGTCTACATTGGTAAGGTCTGAACAAAAAATCAAGTGTGGGGTAGGTAGTGTTCGGACGCAATGGAGAGAGCTAGCCAGGAGAGACATTGCCACAAACCTGGGAAGCACCCACGTGGCTGATGGGGGCGGACCAGAGCGATACATGAAGAAGTGTTGCACATTTCACTATTTAGTGTCTTCGATGCAAAAATCATTGCTGGTTAGTGAGGAAAATTAAACTTGCATAGACAAAATTTTAAATAAGTTGAAAATTGGTGGAAAGTATGATGTGTGTTTGTTTTATTTTATTCTTTTTAATATTTTTATTGATTTCAGAGAGGAAGGGAGAGGGAGAGAGAGATAGAAACATCAATGATGAGAGAGAATCATTGATTGGCTGCCTCTTGCACACCCCCTACTGGGGATCGAGCCCGAAACGCAGGCATGTGCCCTTAACTGGAATCGAACCCAGGACCCTTCAGTCCCTAGGCCGATGCTCTATCCACTGAGCCAAATTGGCTAGGGCATGTGTTTGTTTTATTAGAAAAAATAATAGCTCAGCATCCAAGTTTACTACAGGTGTAAAAATTCAGGAATAAATCTCAAATCACTGGAAATGTGGTACTAGTGTGTATGTATGTACATTTGTGTACACACACACATTGATGGCATCAATTCAATTGGGCCAGTTTTTTTTGCTAGAAATAATGGTTCAGAAATAGAAACCTTAAATATTAGAAGTAGTGTTATTGAGCCCAATTCGTCTTTAAAACTTAACCCACTAACTCAAAATCAAACACTGAGAATAAAGCGTTTTAAGTGAAAGAAAATATATCCAATTCTCACTTCAGGAAAATGAAAATACTACAGACCAAGAGGACATTCTTATTGAGCTCTATTTCAATGCTCTCATTTTAACCAGCTGGAATTATTTTTTTTTTTGGAATTATTTTTAAAGCACATCCAATTCAACCTTTTAAAATGACAGATTTGCTTTTTAATGGGAGATATGCATTTCATCATAAAGATGGAGCACAGTGTCCTTGGCTAAGTTTTTCTCCACAGACGGATGCTCTTTTTCTGTACTTTATGCTCAAGTCCATGAGGAACGCAGATTATAGAACACATGCTCCTGGCCGGGCAGATTCAGATGCAGGCAGTCTGGGAGAGACCATTATAAAACCACACACTTTCTTCCAGCATCCGGATTCCCCTCATTGTGATGTAATGGGCGGTCCACACCAACAGGATCAGCAAAGGAGAAGAACCTTGGAAACTAGAGTTGCTTTTAGTTTAAGAAGAGACAGGGCCAGTTGCCATGGCTCACAGTCAACCTGGGAACCAGGAGGTTATACTTGGATTCCAGGTCAGGGCACACGCCGGGGTTGCAAACTCGATCCCCAGTGGGGGGCATGCAGGAGGCAGCCGATCCATGATTTTCTCTCATCATTGATGTTTCTTTTTTTAAAAAAAAAAATTTTATTGATTTTATAGAGAAGAGGAAGGGAGAGGGATAGAGAGTTAGAAACATCAATGAGAGAGAAACATTGATCAGCTGCCTCCTGCACAGACCCTACTGGGGATGTGCCCACAACCATGGTACATGCCCTTGACCAGAATCAAACCTGGGACCCTTCAGTCCGCAGGCCGACACTCTATTCACTGAGCCAAACTGGTTAGGGCTCATCATTGATGTTTCTATCTCTCTTTCCCTCTCCCTTCCTCTCTGAAATCAATAAAAATATTTTTTTTTAAAAAAAGAAGAGACCACGCCCACTTAAAATAACCAAACAGTACATTAGAAAAGGTCTCACGGGCTCCCTTTTTGGGAGATGGCTCTCACTCAAGAACCACCTTAAATCTATACTCAGGACAACCTTTTTTGGAATAAAAAGCATCTCCAATTTCTAAGGAAAAACAAACGGCTGATAACAATGGAGCTGAATTAAGCTATCTCCGAGTTCATGTCAGTAAAACTGACACATTTTCAATTCAGATTGACATTCCCGAGACCCGGGCATGACTGATGCTGTTGGACAGCTCAGCTCAGCGCCTGGGAAGGCAGGTCAGTGTCCCGGGACTGTGTGCCAGGAGGGGCTGAGGGCAACCGGGAAGCTTAGCCAAAGGAGGACGAGGGGCAGGGCCCGGAGCACGGGGGTCAAGGCTGGAAGGGGGCTGGGTGGCGGCCACATGGAGAACCCCAGAAGACCCAGGAGTGAGGGCAGTGGCCCATCTCCGGAAGCAGCCGAAGGCGATCTAAGTCGGTCCACTTTCCCACGGAGGGGTTGGAGGTCCGGAGAGGAGCGCAGGGCCGGTGGGAGCATCTCCTGTATTAGAAACAGAGATCCTACCTGTCTCATCACCGGGCTGTTGATGGCGCGTTCATGGCAGAGCCCACTGCCTCTGAATAACCTCAGAATTAGGTGTGTCAGCCTGGGGCAAGCTGTCTTACTGATGTCAGTGCTACATCTCTGGGGAAGCTCTCCAAGATCTTTTAGGACATAGGATGGCAACTATGCATTTAAAGACATTTTGGTAAAAATGGCAGCCTGGAACGCTGTATTCCTGTGCTCTCCAGAGCTCTTTACAATCATAGAAAACAAATGGTGCCACTCCTCACAGTGGGCAAATGAAAACCCTTGGTGTGTGGGAAGCCCATTCATTCATTCATCAGCTGAAGCCATTGTCAGAAAAAAATGCATGTTTCAAGAAAATTAATTTCATGCAAGATGCAAAATGGTTCGGAAGCTGTTGCTATCAAGGTTAAACGCTAACGAAGCATCTTCGTGCTGTTGGTAGTGGATGGGGCAAGATCATCTGCCTCGGTAAATAACTGTGGACAGTAGCAAGAAAAGAGTCAAGGCGTCTGATGGACTTTGAGCTCATTACAGTCACAAAAACACGAGGACCACGGAGACAGCTGGATACAGTAGGAGCAACAGTGGTTCAGTCTGATACAAGAATTAAAATAGTTTCAGAAGGTTTAAGAGAATTAGTGTAAGTATGTAAGGTACAGCAAGGTGAAAACATTCACTCCAAACTGACTCATAATTGGGTTTTTTTTTGTGTGTGTGTGTGTTTTGAAAGAGTAAATAATTCGAAGTGAGTTTATCTTGAAAACACTCTTAAAGTAAATGTGACCACACTGGCACTTCCTTGCAGAACTGTCTTGGGCACGATGCACACATCTGTGTCGCCATCCACCAGTTCTTTCCAACGTGGTTGTCTCAGTCTCTGTGTCACACAGTCTGTTCTGCTCGGTGACTCAACAGTCAACACGTTATCGTCTCCCCAGCCACAGATTTATTCTCTGGCCATTGTGTTAATGAGAGGCACAGTAAAGGACTCTTGCAGACTCCTCAACACCTTTTTCTGCAATGCTTACACAGAATTCACTTTCTTGGGAAATAATAACTAAAGGCAAGTTGAAAGGATTTAAAGCAAAAATGAAAAGAAGCAATTCTCTCTGTTCAAATAAAATTACAGCTTTATTTTTTCTTTATACAAATATATATGTTTGCATTAAGTGATCTGGTAAGAACTTTCTCTAAAAACAAATTCACAGAAGATATTCATGAAAACCCTGTGTGCTGTTCCCCATGTCCCAGCAGGCTTTGCGACTTTTCTGTTTCAGCAACTGTGGGTCAGCTGATCCTGGGTCCCATCAGATCCACACTCTCATTCATTCTCTGTAGCTTCTCTGAATTTGAAACAACCCCGTCTACAATAAAATACAGTTTGCAAGTAATTCTCTTATGCTTATTGGAGCATGCAATTGATACTTGAGCTCCAAAAGCACATACTGGCTCTGGTGTAAAAAATCAGATGGAGCCCACCCAGCATGGCTCAGTGGTTGAGCATCACCTATGAACCAGGAGGTCATGGTTCGATTCCTGGTCAGGGCACATGCCCGGGTTGCGGGCTCAATCCCCTGTGTGGGGCGTGCAGGTGGCAGCCTACCAACAATTCTCTTTCATCATTGCTGTTTCTAGCTCTCTCTCCCTCTCCCTTCCTCTCTGAAATCAATAAAAAAATATATTTTAAAAAAATTAAATGTAAACTCTCCTACCCCTGCCTGCTCACACCCTCTGCCCCACCTTATTCATTTCACACTGCCCCCTCCTTTGAGAATGCTGCCCTCCTAACCACAACAGTCCACAGAGCTGAGTGGTTCTTTACTGTCAGGCCCAGCAGTGGCATCCGCTGACCTCAGCAATTTGCATCATCACCTACAGAACTCGGAGCCCAGGATGACCGGCGTCCTTCGGGCCCACCTCTCCCGTGTGCACCTCTCATCTGTCTCCCTGTGGCTGGTCCCAGTTTTCCTCAGGGCCTCCCAGGTGCAGTGAGCGTTTCTGTGACTGATTCACACCCCGCCTTTCTCCTCCTGGGTGCTCCCCGGGGGGTCCCCAAATCACCATGCGGCATCTGGCAACCGAACTCATTGTAAAGCTTCCCTTTTGTTCAGTGTGCCCCTGGCACATTATTATAATGTAGACCAGTTGTATTTACCAGTTGTATCATGAGCAGTTGTATTTACCTGCATGTTTATTTATCTGCAAATTTCTCTTCTCACATTTGACTGTGATGGTCCCCCCATGTGAGTTTTACCCTGGAAGCTCAGGGGAGTCTCCTCGCATGCTCCCCGCTCACCAGGCTCGGGGGTGCCTGTGTCCACTGGTGCAGATTTAGCGTGTATTGGGCAGAACAGGAAATAGTTAAGCCAACTGACAACTGATCCCGAGAAGTCAGACTTCCCATTTGCAGTGTGTCCGGCTTCTCATCAACCACTGGGCATTTATTCCTCTCCGAGGTTGGCCAGGAGACAGAAAAACAACTCATTAAGTTAGTCAATGCTCAGAACGGAGGAATACATAAAATGGGGAAAAAATTGGGATCTAATAGAAATGGTTGCTTGCATTTGTCACATTTACAATGTCCACATCCATGTTTTAAAACATGACCTAAGCCCAGCCGGTGTGGCTCAGTGGTTGAGCGTCAACCTATGAACCAGGAGATCGTGGTTTGATTCCTGGTCAGGGCACATGCCTGGATTGTGGGCTCGATCCGCACTGGGGGGCGTGCAGGAGGCAGCCGACCAATGATTCTCTCGCATCATTGATGTTTCTATCTCTCCCTCTCCCGTTCTCTCGGAAATCAATAAAAATACATTAAGAAAAATAAAAACATGACTTAAGAACAAAGTACAGTTTAACTATAACCTCGTGTGGTGGATACCTGTCCTCCCTCCTCAGAGCAGACTTGCTTCCTGGGCTCCTAGTGCCTGTGTCTGTACAGAGTGGGGAGGGCCAGCCCTGCTCCCTTTAAGTTTGGTTTTCCTCTTTTGGTGTTGATCGCTCTCCCTGCGGAGTCTAGGGGTGGCTCTCGCTCCTTATATGGTAGTGCCACCGCCGCCCTGATTCTCCCCGCTCAGAAGCATCACAGACTCCACTATGGCCCATCGTGTTAGGGAAAACTTACTTACTGTGATTCAAGAAAATGCCTCCCTCTTCCTATGGTCCAGCCTTGAATTCCTGACGCGAGGCAGCGATTCCTGTATGAATGCCTTCCCCTGTTCCTCACCCCTGTTATTCTTGTGAATTCTGCCAGCCGTTCTATGATGAGTCTGTTTCCCGCCTGTGTCATAGACTGGGACTCATTCATCCAACGAGTATTTGTGGAGACCCTTTCATGGTCTGTGCTTGCTGAATGGCAGCTGCTAGTGCTCCAACAATCTAGGCATTTCCTTCCCCCCAAGTCAATTCCAGATTCTCTGGTCCTGTCTCCCTTCCCTAGAAGTCCATTTCAGGTTATTTGGTCAAGGAGTAAATAAAAAAAAAATTAGCAGGAGTTACTGGAATGTTTATTTGGGAGTTTCTCTGTAGAGGGAGGGCTTGGCATGTCTTCCTAAGTTCTCCAGACTCAAACGTTCTCAGTCTCTCTCTTTTTTGAATTTGTAAAACGCTACTATTTTCTAACGTCCCCTCACGCTGTCTCATGCTGCACTCAACCTAAGTGTGAGACTCAGAAATTTGTTTGCTAAATCATCTGGCAAATGGTCTTGTTGATGTCCGCTGCGCTGCGCGGAGCCTACTGTCGTTAAGTACTTATTACGGGAACCCAGCCGGGCAAATTAAGAAAGCGCCGTGTTTGCTCGTTATTTGGGGGCTATTATGCTGCGCTTCCGAGGAGGCCGCATGCCGGACCTTCTGACCCGAAAGGACGGGCTGTTCTCTACTCAGAGGCGGCCCCGTGGAATCTGGACGTGTGACCTGGCGACCACAGAGCGGTTACCTTCCAGGGAGAATGTCCTCGTGTTGCTGTGGGCCGCTCACCTGCTGGAAAATGGGAAACGCTTATAGCGGCAGCGCGAGGTTCACTGGGTGAGTCATCTGTTGTAACTAAGCTGGGAGCTTCTTATCCTTACAAATCAAGTTATTTACTTGCTTTTTAATTTAAGGGCTTTTTATAATGGCGACTCTGACCTTTACGCTCTCAGCGCA
>NW_005371230.1:2154556-2166198 GCF_000412655.1 Myotis brandtii | reverse complement strand
ACGTCTGTCCAGAGAGATCTGGGAGTGGTAGGTAGGACTGTCACCAAAGCTAGAGCTGCTGTTCCAGGTGTTTTCCTGGATGTGCGTGTGACAAACTGAAGCTGCCACAGAAGTAACCTACACATCGTGTAGGTAGCAGACCCTCTACGACAGTGGTTCTCAACCTTCCTAATGCCGTGACCCTTTAATACAGTTCCTCATGTTGTGGTGACCCAACCATAAAATTATTTTCGTTGCTACTTTATAACTGTAATTTTGCTACTGTTGTGAATCATAATGTAAATATCTGATATGCTATATGTGTTTTCCGATGGTCGTGGCCCACAGGTTGAGAACCGCTGCTCTATGAGATTGAAAAATGACATGCCCTCCACCATGTGTAAATTACTTCTATGGCAGCTTCAATTTGTAATATGTGCATCCAAAACAACACCAGGAACATCAGCTATAATTTATAGCTTCCTCTAAATTTCCTTTAGCCTTTCTGTGAGCCATTAAGAAAGCATATTTGGCCCAGCTGGCGTGGCTCAGTGGTTGAGCATCGACTTATGAACCAGGAGGTCACAGTTGGATTCCTGGTTACAGTTGGATAGCTTGGGTTGTGGGCTCCATCCCCAGTATGGGGCGTGCTGGAGGCAGCAGATCAGTGATTCTCTCTCATCATTGATGCTTCTGTCTCTCTCTCTCCCTCTCCCTTCCTCTCTGAAATCAATAAAAATGTAAAAGAGGAAGGAAGGAAGGAAGGAAGGAAGGAAGGAAGGAAGGAAGGAAGGAAGGAAGGAAGGAAGGAAGGAAGGAAGGAAGGAAGGAAGGAAGGAAGGAAGGAAGGAAGGAAGGAAGGAAGGAAGGAAGGAAGGAAGGAAGGAAGGAAGGAAGGAAGGAAGGAAGGAAGGAAGGAAGGAAGGAAGGAAGGAAGGAAGGAAGGAAGGAAGGAAGGAAGGAAGGAAGGAAGGAAGGAAGGAAGGAAGGAAGGAAGGAAGGAAGGAAGAAAGAAAGAAAGAATACATATTTGGAGTATCTGAAAAATTTCTCAATATGCTAAAGATTGTGAAAATAGGATCAGAAGTAGTTTAAGGTTCATGACTGGAGGGTCCCTAATGCTGGTTTTCTACAGAACAGAATGTATTCTTGTCATCATTTTAAAATGTCATCTTTGGCGTTGTATTGTCTTCTACCCACAGCTTGGCCGAAGGCATCTCCTTTCTCTGGGAGAGGCGTCACAGGTGTGCTTAGGACCCTCCCGACGGTGTCAGCGGCTGCTCTGAGCTGCTTCTGAATGTTGCCCTGGGTAAAGGGCTGCCGCCGCCATGATTGGGAAGAGAATCCCCTTGTGGGATCTTAGTGTGTTTGCCCAAAACATTCCAGTGGGTGTCACGAGCTTCGAATATATAAATGATGCAAGAGAAGGTGGCCTTTCCTGTCTCCTGGTGGCATTTTCAATAATGCAGCTGCTTAAGCACAGAATAATGTCTAACATGCCTTTTCCTCGCACAGATTTGTACTTTATAAATGCTTCATGATGTTAAATATTTGCGAGAAGTACGGGAACTTGCCTTTTCAAAATACAAAGCAGTGGCTAATCTTGCAGGATTCACATCCACAAGCAGTCGGATGCCACATCTGTATGTGTCTAGCGTAGCGCTGTCTGTGAATCTGCCCGTAGCTCGTTTTCCGTGAATCTGCCTCTGATTCTCTGGTCTCAGGAGGTACAGGTTGCTTCTTACCAAGACTCGAAGGCAGGCAGGAGTCAGCACACTTTGTGTAAAGGGTCAACTAATAAATATTTCAGGGTTTGTGGGCAGGAGTCCACATCAGGGAGTCTGTCGGTACCCACCAAGAGAGAAAACACATTTCTACGAAGACTTGTTTGACCAAATTCCAAATATAGTAATAGTAATGGAACATCCTCTTTGGAGTACAGGTCTCCTAATGAAAAGAATGGATGCTTTGGGGGAAAGTTAACATTTTGCTTAATTGGGGTTCTAAGGCAGTGTTCCCTAGCATCCAAACCAGTATTGCTACGCTTGGCTCCAAAAACCATTTGAGCTCAAGGCCACACAAAAGCAGGCAGCAGGCCGGACTTGGCCACCGGACAGTAGCATGCTGAGCACGGCTAGAAGGTGGCTTTTCTCAGAGTGCGGCCTTGGGACTATCTGATGATGTGCAGCTGAGCTGGTTTATTAGACATGCGGGCCCGCGGTCCTCACTGCAGATTCCCAAGCTCAGATTATGTGGCCTTTCCCTGCTGCTCCTGCAGCCTCGATTTAGTGGGCAAAGTACATGCCCCGTCTTCAGGAAATCCAGCTTGGACTTTTCCCCATTAGCCTTCAGATAGGCTCAGCTCCTCCCATGTAAAAATAAACATGATTTTGACCCCCCGTGCTCCAGCTACCCTCCCCTTGCTCCATTCAAAGCTGGACACTGCAAATGCGCCCCCGTGCTCATCGCCTCTCCCACCATGAGCTCTTCACATCCACCCACGATCGAGGTCTTGTCCTCACCATTTTAGCAAAACTGGACCCCCAAATTGCCAAGACTACTCTTCCAGTTCCTCAGGTGTTTGTTATCCTAAATCTCTGCCTGTCACTTGCCACTGGTGGAAACTACCCCCGAATAGCTTTCTTTTGTGAATACTTTTCACAGTGTCCCTGGGTAAGGTCCTTGAAAGAAGTATTACCTGGTGCTGGAGATGATTTCCTCGGACTCTCTTAGTCATTCGAAGGCATCTTGGTTGGGCTCAGGTACAGGAGATAAAGAGGCCCTTGCACAGGGCGTGAGTCTAGGGCTCTGAGTGGTAGATATGAAGGATTTGAACATATGAACATATCAGACCTGAGGCGAACTAATGTGCATGAAGTGTGCAAAAGCATGTGAGATCCCAGACCAGATCTCTGTTTCTCAGGTGATGAGACCTGGGTGATTGAAGCCATCTGTGGAGCAGGAAGGTCAGAATTAACTAGTTCATGTCTCCATCTGTGACTCCTTCATGTTCCAGTGGTCCCGGAAACACATAGAATGTGAGGAGGTTCAGGAGCTCTGGTCCCCCCAACACCCTACCTGTACTCCTCCATCTTCTGTCACAAACCCTCTGTTTCCTTCAGTTCTCTCCCCTCCCCAACCCCAAGCCATAGGGGTTACCAACACCTCGTACCTGCCCTCCCCACCTTCTCTCTCCTAGCTTTCTCCACCTGTGCACACCCGCCTGCTCTCTTGCCTTCGTTCACCAGCTTCTAGGTTGGCTACTACATCTACAAGTCCAGCTCTGACCTCTTGCCCTCAATAGTGTCATTTTTAATGGGGGAGAAGCTAAAAAATTAACTGCATTTGGCTTCCAAGCAGTTATTGCTAATTCTGTTTATCAAAATGGAAGGAAAAGAAAGTCTCTTGAAATTACGTTTCTCATCCCACCTAACCCATTTTATTTTTATTTTTTTTAAATATATTTTATTGATTTTTTACAGAGAGGAAGGGAGAGGGATAGAGAGTTGGAAAGATCCATGAGAGAGAAACATCGATCAGCTGCCTCCTGCACACCCATTCCTGGGGATGTGCCCGCAACCAAAGTATATGCCCTTGACCGGAATTGAACCTGGGACTCTTCAGTCCACAGGCCGACACTCTAGCCACTGAGCCAAACTGGTCCGGGCGCACCTAACCCATTTTATTCCGTTGTGTTCCCGTTATTCTCATCTCAAAGCCCAGAAACCTGACAATTGTTCTTTCCTCTCACTTCATGTCTGGTATCCCAGTCTTTTAACTATTTTATTTGATTATTTTAATTTTATATTTTTATGGTACATATTATGATTCTGTTAAGTTTATAATTATATGTACTGGGGTTCATCTCATTTCTATGATATCATGGGTTTGTACACAGTTTGTTCAGCCTTACTGTCATTTTCTCCCTCCCAAGTTTATTGTATGTATCATTGTCCTATGAATCTTCTCAAAGCTCTTTGTCCATCAAGCTCTGTCTCCTTCTAAGGCTTCCCAGGCCCCTGATTGGTAACAGGGCCTGTGTTTCTAATCTCACTTCCCACTGATCCCCGCACTGCATTCTTCATTCTCCCAGGCCAGGTCTTCTCACTCTTCCCGCCCTCCCGACTCCATACTCACACCCTTGCTCTTCCTGCTTCTGATTTCATCCATGTTCTTTCCTCAATCCAGACACCTTCCCTCCAAAGAGTGTGGCTCCTAGCAAAAAGGGTGACCTTCCGGTGGAGAAGGCCTGAGATGTTGCCAAGGGTGTTTCACGGGACTGTCATCACTCAGTTGTCTCACTCTATGTGACCACTGGACCGTCATTACTCATTGAGTTCACTTCTTCCTCAGTGATGTCGTCCAATAAGGGAGGTGATGCAGGGCAAACCAGTCAGGAAAACCCAGAGTCAACACAGGCCCGGCCACAGTCACCATCTCTCAATATCTCTCCTGGATTTATAATCCCACCCGCAGAGGAGATGTCCTCGACAGGGCACAAGGCACCATAGCATTGCATCTCTCCAAGTTAGTCTCTTTTCCCTGGAATGAGGACAAAACCCAGAACTCTTTTTAAGAGTAAAGAGAACATTTCAGAAAAATCTTTGAACTCTTGAGCAAAAGACAGGGCTCTTGTTTCCAAGAAGTGTAAATATTGTGCATGCCCTGTTTTTTATGCTTTTGTCTTTTTTTTACTGGTGGAAATCAAAGATGGCGTTTTTAGGAAGAACACTAATAAATTAGATTCATGTGAGCTTCTATGATTAATTAGGCCATAATTAAATATTAACCACTTTAGTATGCCATATTTATGCAGTGGCTCCCTTTTCTATTTGAAAATTCTTAATTATATATAGAACTCTGTCTAAAATATAGGCTATGTCCTGAGACTAACCTGGAAAAGAAATTTGATGTGTCCATGAAAATAAGCCCCCAATATTAACACTTAAGACTTGGTAGATTATATCTACTGCCACCTATAAAAATCATTATCAAATAATTCTGCTTATTAATTTTTTAAAAGATCCCTAATCCGCACATGAAGAAAGTATACTAAAATTATTATTTTTTGCAATGCTGAAAACATTGATTTTATCTGCATCTGATGAGGCAGAAGCAATATGTACTTCTGATTTAACCCCCCTTCCCCCAAATTATTTTATTTTAAATATATTTATTTGTTGTGGTGATTTTTAATTATTTGAAAATTGACCCTTTACTTACCATGCCACTTTGCACAAATTTCTTAATTCTTGCCAGGTCTCAGTTTATTCAGTGGTAAATTGGAGATAGAATAATTACTGAAAGCTTTGTTGCTAGGATTAATTGGGTTATTATATATAAAGCTGAAACATAGAGCCTAGCTAATGAAATACAGCAAATAGCAGTATTTATTAAATACTTATATATTTACTAAATGAAAATGTACAATGAACCAAGCCCCATGCACTTCTCCCAACTGCTGTGAACACATTTTTTTTGGTCCTCAATATTAGACTGTGTTAAAGACATGGTGAGGGGGACATGGATGCACAGGGATTCCCTTATCTCTCCCATAACATGTATCAAAGGTCTGTCCATTTTTCAAGTGAAACCAAGACCGCTACCGAGTTGTGCCTGGCTCCCTGGGAGCTCATAGAGGGTGGATGTGCTCCTCTACGTTCAGGTCCAGACTGGACCAGCATGTGGCTCCCCCACTGCACGGCCATAGGAACCGGATCCCGGAGCATCAGGCAGGGCCTGGGCCTAGCAGCTTGGAGGAGCGCGCAGCCAACATTGATTGCACCAGCAGCTGAGGATGCCCTGGAGGCCCGCAGGCGCCTGCTGGCACCTCTGCGGACACTCCAGGCTCAGACTAAGAAGAAGAGGCCAGCCATCCAGCCATCGGAGGCTCCCTTCAGCTCAACTATTTTAAAAAAAACTTATGTCAAGTGCGCACTTTACATGTTGTCCGCCCACTCAGCCGGGGCCCCTCTGTGGCTGAAATAGATGGCTTACTTAAAGCCCTCTGCGTGGCCCACCACGTCTTCCCTGCCACTGGCCTCCCTACAGCTGTGGCGTCCTAATCCTTTGATCCCGGACCCCAGAGTCTCTGAGAGCGTGGCGGAAAGGACGGAGTGGAGATTTCAGTGTGACAAGTGGAAGAAAATCAATTTTGACTTCCCAAAGATAGAACTGGCGGCGCAGAAGATCACCAGTCACCAGCATGTTCTTGATCCTTGTCTTGGGCCTGAAAATGCCGAAGAGGCCCGATAGTGCAGACAATCGGAGGTGATTTTTTCCCTTTACGGGAAGAATAAGAGAAATGGAATCTCTTCAGGCCACATGGTGAGCACCACGCCCTGCCCATCCTGCTGCTCCCTGTATTTTCGCTTGATGTGACGGATTTAAACGCGCAGCCTCCCGCCGGAGGATTTGCGCATTGATTAGCAGTTAAAAGCATTTGCCTCTAAGTTCAGTTGGACGACTGTTTCCTGCACCAGGCAGAACAGATCTCCCCTGTAATTGGCAGGCCTGTTCTAAGTGGATATTCTGTTTAAGCTTCTAAAGAACTTCTAAGAACGTATTAAGTAATTGAATAAAGTAGAGTGCTTTCGGTCTTATAGCTGCACCCTATTTTAGCATATCGTATAACCTGTGCGTCAGTTCAAATGCTATGTGTGAGCGATAAAACATGGGGTAAAAAGAATACAGGGGGAAATGACGTGAATTGCCATGCCACCCACTCACACATTCCATTGTGGCTTAGTCATCCTTTTTCCCAATTATGCTGTTAAAGGTTTGGTTAGCACTAGTTTTACCCTCAGAATAAAGCTGTTATGACCCAAAAGGTGTAGGGAAATGAAGATAGGCTTTCCATAATTCATAACAAACATGGTTGCTTTGAATGTGCTTAATTATTATCTCGATTCGATTCAAGACCATGATGATTTATTGCCTTTTGAGAGCTGCTTGGGAACGTCTCATTAAGAAGAGTTACTGAGCGATACAGCGCAATCCACAAGGAGGCACATTTAACGTCGTCTCAGTAATAGAAACACCGCTGCTTAAGCTCTATCTGCAAGCCCGGAACTCTGAGCAACCAACAAACCCCGCTATGATAATAGAATGTAAAAATTAGTCCATATTTTTTGGCTATTGTCTAGAGAGAAGAAATTCAGCTCTTCTTAAATGAAAGGAAGAAATGCGGGCAGTTAAGGTAACTAGGGCTTGAATCTGCATGAAAATGTAAATGTATTAGGGAAGCTTAATACATCACCGCTTGGAAATAAGAGATATAATTCTAATCTCTTGACCCCTGATGTTTCTTAAAAATGCACTTACTTTGTGATCTTCAAGAAAGTGAAATAAATTGGCCTGTAACCTAGCCGGTAGCTTTTGTTGACCTGACATCTGATCTGTAGTTCAGCTGTGTCCTCCGAAAATCTGGAAGGTTGAATGCACATTGTGGCTTAAGATATGAAAACTCAATTGCCTTTCCTTCTTGATCAAAAAGACATACTTAGCACTGTTTACGAATGTCCAACATTAACCTTTATTTCAGGAACTTATATTCCATTTATTTTTTATTAAAAAAAATAAAACTACCTCATTAAATCTAGGTAATTCTCTAAAGTTTTATAAGGTTTAGCAGAATGATGTAAACAAAGTCCTTGAATTTTGACAGCGATCATATTGTGAACATAAGAATGTTAATGACGACAGGGCAGTCTTGCCTTTAAATTCATCTGGAGAGTTATCGGAGACCAGCGTTAGCAACGTTATCAGTACATAAAAACGCGCTGTCGATTTTCTAGATTTATGCACATTCTTGCGATAGAAACAAATACATTAATTTTCTATTTTATCACCCTTTAACTACATCATGGCACACAAATGAAATTCCAGCTAGAGATAAGGAAGGTGCTTGCAAGACCGACCTCATTTATCTTGATTACAGGTGTGGACCTGTAGTGAAAGAACACATCAGAAACTTCTGAAGAAATGGCTCTGAACTGGAGTGCAAATGAAATGCCAAGAGCCGGCCCTGTCGCGGGGCGCAGGCCTGTAAGTGGTATTTTGAGAGCTTTAGTAGTGGACAGGGACAAGCAGTCAGAGGCACCGTGTTGTGCAAGCGACTGGATCTTTATTGACGAAAAGAGGAAAGCATGAAGCCTGCAAAACAGGCCGTTACCGCGGAATTGTGGCCAGCTCCTCTTCACTGGCTAAAGCACCACTTCACTCACCTAGTTTCTGAAAAAGACGCGGTTGAGGTCAGATGAGCATTCTGTTGAGCCCAACAGAGGTTGTGGTTTTACTTTAAAAAGGATGCCGTTTTTCAACATCCTGATTTAAAAAAATCAACAACAACAACAAAAACCAGGACGAGTTGCCCAGCTTTCTAGAGCCAATCAAAATGCACTGAAAAGACCTTTCCATGTTTCTTTATAACAATAATGGTCGGGGAGTAACACATTGGACTCAAGTTATATGTGACCATAGGTCACGGGAAGCTATAGATCTCGAACGCCGGGGGAGATTGCTGCTCACAAACAGGTCTTTCCATTCGTGCCTCAAGCGTGTCAACAACGTAATCTCGGACCACAAAGGACACGATTTCATTTACTTTCTCCGGTGGCTTGCAATCAGGGCTCCACTTCCATCGATCTCTAGATACCTTTTAAGATTAGGGCTCCACTGGCTCCAGGAATCCCCTATCAGCACTCCCTTTGGGAAGGAAGAAAGCATTAATTAGGAGGAGCACCTGACTGGGGATGAGGGAGGGAAGCTGGAGAAGGAGGCGGGGGCCTCTCCCTCCCCACCCCCACCAGCGATCTCAAGGTCCATGCAGATTTTCTTATTCCCGGCCGGAAAGTCCCCCCTCTTCTTTCATTTTTTTTTCCTAGTTGATTTCTCCAAAGGCCTGTGAACAATCTGCATGTAATATTACAGAACAATAGGCATTCTGCTGTGTGTCTGGCCTTTACTTACCAACCAGAGGCGATGCCAGCGCACGGGCCTCAGAATGTGTGGGTTTCCGCGGGGTCAGACTCTGCCCACTAAGGAGGTGGAAACATTCCTGACGCCCGGCTTCCTGGCGGGTTCCTTTTTGGATCCAATTGCTGGGCCTAAGTCCAAGGTGCCGCGAGGTCCCCAGGGGAGTACCAGGTGCCTTCAAGGTGGTGTGGCCTCCTTCATTCCAGCTCAGTTCCCACGTGGTCTTGCACTTCCGCTGCATTGGGTCAACTGGTTCATGGTCTGAGGAGCTGTCCTTTGTTACCCGGGGCCATTCCTGAAAAGCGTGAGTCGTCGCAGCATCATTTGCGTCTGCTGCGTATCCTTTCCCTGTCAGTGTGGCTGCCACACCTCCGTCATCCATCCTCCCTAAGATGAAGGAGATGCAGGTCTCATACCCTTTGGTACAAGGGATATACGCGGACGGGAATGTGGCATTTTAGACCATATTTCCTAGAAGCTTGCTGAGAGTAGAACCACGTCTTTCTCAATCACGGTTGACTTCCTAGCTCCCAGCATCCTGTCTGGCGTGGAGGTGGTGTGCAGGGGATGCGAACTGAGGGCCGCTTCCTGTGAGGTCCATTTAGCATGGTGCTCAGGCAGTGCTGACATACCCACAGTCCTGGACATGATGCAGGTCCTTCTGGAACAATGGCGGGCTTGCAGCCCATTACAGAACCATCTTTGTAGCCGGAGTGGCCACAGAAGGAGAGTGGGTGTGGTACAGACATTTCTTGTGTAAAATGCCCTCTTCCATGTGTAAGTACGTTTTGAAATTTTCCCGTAATTTCTGTCCGTAACTTTTCTGCGGAGTGACTAATGAGGAGCGTGTCCACAGCGGAGATAGTGGCTCTGTGTGCACCTGTCTGAGGATTTTAAGGCAGACTCTGTCAGGAAGACTTGCCTGGCTAGTTCCGATGAGAATAATTGACGTGCGCTGAGCGCTCACGATGTCAGGACTCGTTCTAAGCACTTTGCATGGATTAGCTCTTAAACCTCTGCACACTCCTATGAGATGAGTAACAGTGTTATACCCATTTTATAGAGGAGGACCCTGAGGCCCAGAGACATTACATCATTTTCCCAAGGCTACAGAGCCAATACATCGCAGAACTGAGACTTGGAGCCAGGCAGTCTGGCCTGATTTTTGTGCTTTTTCACCTGTGCACAGTATGACTACTGCTATTTTGTGATACTATTTGGGACTCCCATTTTCAATTTTTCTTTCTATCTTTGAGGCAGAAAAAAAAGTGAATAATGTTACAGGTATTATTGAAGCTTCATAAATAGAAAGGTATTATGCCTAAGGAAAAAAATAAAGATTTTCATTAAATATGGAAAGCATGTCAGTGGAGATAAAATTGTTTCCGTAGAGTCCAGCCACAAATAAAAAACGTAGGGAAGACGGGCCCCCTGAAAAAGATAGTGAACATTGAGTAGCAGGTAACATTTATTCGGTGCCTTCTCTCTACAGGCAGTGGTCTACGTGCCCTACGTGTAGTAAGTCATATTTTATAGGTGATGCAGTCGGTTGCCTGAAGTCCCATAGGTTCTAAGCAGCGGAGCAGGGTCCCCAGTGCAAATATACCTGACTCCACAGTCCGCGCTTTCTGCCCCACCTGCACTCCCCCATGCCAGGGGGAAGGAAGACAGCTGAGGGTCTCCCCCGCTCCCCTCCCAGCTACAGTCTTGGGCATCTGGAGGAGAGGATGTGCTTGCTGTCTTGTGAACCCCATGATCTTTTAAAGCTATTTTAACTGTAACTATGATGGGAATGTGTTCTATAGGCGTCCAGTTTTTGCGATAATTCAGGATAGCTTACTGTATGTTCGTCATTGTGCAAATTCATACATCATTTCATGTAAACTGCTGGATGACCCTGAGGGGTAGGAATCATTATCCCTATTTTATGAAGGAGGGAATGGAGGCCTAGAGAGAATAAAAAAAAATAGCTGAAATTTATACAGTAAGTGACTGCAAAGCCCATGAGCTTTATCGCTTCATACAGTATGTTAAGTTAAACCATATGAGCTTGCCATTTTGGTAGGTCAAAAAACAGTTGAATATTGGCAATTTTGTGTTACCTAATTAATGGGTGAGATGATTTAACCCTTCCCTATTGTTAATGTTAAATACGTTGAGGGAGTACCTAATATATTTGCATAAGAAGAAAAAAGGCATGAAAATTTGACAGAACCAGTGCCTTGATTAGCATGAAAGCGAATTGATATTAATAAGTAGGTGACCAAAGAGAGTGTTAAAATTCCATTTGCTCACACGTATGTAATACCTGGCATTGTAGTTTTTCAAACTCTAATGTGTTTTGTATAGGAACTAAGTCATTGAAAATGAAGAAAACGAATTCCTTTCTATTAGTTTGAATATTGTCAACAAATACATTTGCTCAAAACCACACGCTAGGAGTTAAAATCTGAAAGCATTCAATAATGGCGGTTAAAATTCAACCTAAGAAAACACATGTGGTCATGTTTCTTTAAAATCCAATTTCAAACTATCCAAGTGATAGTGTAAAATAGTTGTTTCCGTTTACATTGCAAATTGACATTTTTCAAGTTTTGCTGACAGTCTAATTGTAAAGTCTGCTCACTCTGCTAAAAAAAAAAGGGAGGGGGGAGGAAAGGATGGAAGGGGGGGGGGGGGGGAGGGGG
>NW_005371230.1:2130160-2154519 GCF_000412655.1 Myotis brandtii | reverse complement strand
AAGGAAGGAAGGAAGGAAGGAAGGAAGGAAGAAACTACAATTTGGAAAATCTTTTTTACATTATTTGTCAAGAATTTTTGTACTTTACATGAAGTATTTAATATGCCCTTGTACGTGCTGGGTGTCTGTTTCCTCAGAAACACTCTGCCCAGTTCACCTTTCCATTTGGCCATATTAATGGAAGACGAGGACTCAGGGTACAAGCCCTTGGCCCTTAGGAGCGCCTTCCACTCTGCTGGCTTGTGAAACGTCTGCTTGGGAAAGAGGAGCCGTGACCGGCCTCAGCTCTCCAGTGGTGGCCCCTCGGCCCTGACCGCTGCATCTCCCCCTCCCTGCTCTTCTTCCTCCAGGCTCTCCTGGGACCCGGCAGCTGCTGCCTTTCCTAGTGGGGCCCGTGTCAGCGCTGATTCATAGCAAACTGCACCAAGGTTTCTCACTGCCAGTTAGCCAGAGGTCACCTCGCAGGTAGAAACATGTAACTGGCAAGCCATAGGTGGGCTAAAGACAGCAGCTTTAACGACTGTAATATGTGATATATTTATAATCACCTGATAGCTGGCAGGCAGTACAGTGTATATCCTATGTGTGTCCTGAGATCAGAGTTGTTCCCTGTTTGAGTTTTCCATTAGTAACTGGTAGTGAACAGTGTCTAGTATAAAACAGTATGTACAGCTCTATGAAGGCCAGCACATAAAACATATTTTCTTGCCCGGCCGGCGTGGCTCAGTGAACCAGGAGATCACAGTTCGATTCCTGATCAGGGCACATGCCTGGATTGTGAGTTTGTTCCCCAATGTGGGGCACACAGTTCGATTCCCGATCAGGGCACATGCCTGGGTTTGAGTTTGTTCCCCAATGTGGGGCGTGCATGTTTCTGTCTTTCTCTCCTTCTCCCTTCCTCTCTGAAATCAATAAAATTATATTTAAAGAAATGAAACATAAAACATACTTTCTTCTTGTTATTCTTGGGAAATGATGATTACATAAGGTTTGAGCTCTAGCCTAAGAGACTCCAAAGGACCTCTCTTTGTGGGTTAGAAGCATGCCGTGGGTTTTACCCACCAGGACTGCCCGAACACTGCTGCGCAGGGCGCACCGGGCAGCAGGGTTTTGTTTTACCTTCACTTAATCAAACGTAATGAAGACTCATGTGCATCGGGTCGCTGAGAATTCCCGATGAAAGGCGTGATTGTTCTGTCTGGGCTAAGGACCTTAGCTCAAGCTATTTACACCGCTGCCCACGAATGTTAACATTTTAAAACAGGTCTTGATTTCATTTGCACCGATTTTTATCAAAATAAAGGGGCTGGGGGAACACTGTGTCTTTGTTACATGTGGTAAACAAGCCGTTTTCTCTTGTAGAGCCCCCTGCTAAAACGTAGGCACGTCCAGCTCAGAGAGTCAGGTGAAGAATATTGGGACATGTGAGCTTTGTAGGGATCGGACATGACATTTATTTCCTAAAGACCAGAAACTTGATTGAAGCTGAACCTTGGAACAGTGGCCTTGGCCTAGCATTGCTGCCCCAGATGAAGAGCTAGAAGGTGGCCGCAACCCCTAGTCTGGTGCTGAGCCACGAGGGAGGGAGAGCACTGTAGCCAGAAATACCAGAGCTCAATCATGATGAGCCGCCAGCCTAACACGCAGCTGCATTAGTCGCTGTCTTTCAACTGTAACCTTCCAGAATGAACTAATAGGCGCTCAGCCACCTTCCAGTACAGACTGGGTTCATTTTCAGAGGCTTCGATGATGTCATCTATAAGATCAAAATGCAGGTGTTTGCTAAATTAATTAGAGAATTACATCAAGAAATATTGTTTAAAATCTAAAATAGGAAATGCTTTTTATTTTCCCTGCTGGCATTTGATGTCCTATAGACTCAATCTCCGAGTCACATTTTTCCACAAGCGTCAGCGCTCAGCACATATTGTATGCAAATGTCATCCTCGCTTTGAAAATACCTTTTGCATTTCCAGCAAGATCCTGTTTTGACAGTTCTTTATGCTTTTGGGGGAGCGTTCTTGTGGGGAGTTTTTTTTAAAAAAGCATCTTGAGTTTTTGCTTTGGCATATTCATTGTCATGTGCTCGTTTCTGCTCCATCCCAGTTAACCCTCCATCAAATCACCTGGAAGCCCGGGTTCAAGTTCAAGGCATCCATCAACCCCCATCAGAGATGGCAGGGCGGGAGGTTTACACATGTTAAACCCCCGGGATGGAGGTTGCTCCCCGGGACCACCGGCGGAGGTTTCTACTGCATTTTTGCCAGTTGAATTATGATGGGAGATGGCATGAATATTGATCAGATTTCTAAACTGAATTTCCCAATTTCTAGACTGTGGTGTAAACTAACCCACAGGTTGTCATAACCAATTCAGTCTGTTTTTAACGATAGTCAGTGAAGCATGGAGGTCTTTCAAACTCGTGGAAATGTACAAAATTATCTGCACATCTGCTGTCAACCGATCTCCCTTAACCCCTCCCTGCCCACGATTCAGACCAGCAACAGAATTCATACCCAGGGAAGGGGCCAGTGTTTCTGTGTGCGTGTGCGTGCACATGTGTGTGTTTTGCCTGTTGTTTCTTCTTTTTCCAGTCATATATGTTTGGAATGATCAGGGGAAATGTGTTCATACACCTGGTAACCACAGGAGTATTCTCTGCAGGATGAGTAAAGGAACCAGAATTGACTTGGGAAACAGAAATATAGCACAAGAAAGGAAATGTATGCCTCAAATGAGTCTGAGATTCAGAACACAACAAAAAGAGGTTATAGATGTTTTTTTTATTTTTTATTTTTTTAACATATTTTATTGATTTTTTACAGAGAGGAAGGGAGAGGGATAGAGAGTTAGAAACATCAATGAGAGAGAAACATCGATCAGCTGCCTCCTGCACACCCCCTACTGGGGATGTGCCTGCAACCGAGGTACACGCCCTTGACCGGAATCGAACCTGAGACCCTTGAGTCCGCAGACCGACGCTCTATCCACTGAGCCAAACCGGTTAGGGCTAGATGATTTTTTTAAAATATATTTTTGTTGATTTCAGAGAGGAAGGGAGAGGGAGAGAGAGAGAGAAACATCAACGATGAGAGAGAATCATTGATTAGCTGCCTCCTGCACGCCCTCCTGTTCATAGGTGGCTGCTCAAGGACGCACTCCCCCCTGAGCCGAGCCGGCTGGGCTAGGTTTTTTAATTATAGTGTGCTGGTGCTGAAACTTTCCTGCTTGGCCCAGGCTGGCATACAAAACAGCAATGAAATCAGTCTAATAGTAATATGAATAGTATTAATTATAGAAGTAGCAGTAAATGTATGTTTTAACATGGGTGTTTTAATACAGCCTACGATTTACAATATGTTTTAACACGTCTGACATGACCTCACTTGTTCCTAAAAAAAAAACCCAAAAGCCCTTTTGAAAGCGTTAACATAGGAAATGTCCAAACCTGTAGAGAATTTTCATGAGTTTATTTGAGCCAAACTGGCGACAATTGCCGGGAAGCAATGGATTGAGGTTTTGCTCCAGAGAATGGCAGCTTTGCAGTTCATTTTACCTGTTAGGGTCAAAGGCGTTATGATCAGGGTGGTAGATCAGGAGGAAGGAGGAAGCAAAGTGGGGAAATCTCTGAGGCTGGGGAAAGAGTGACATGAAGAGACAAATACTTGTTTTTGCATTGGTAAAGACTGTGCCCTGAGGGGTCTGGGATTATTCTGACATTCCAAGGATATCTGATCTTTTTTAGATGCAAAAAAGACAGTAGACAGGCTCAGGTAAGGTAAAGATTGGCCTTCATCAAGGAAGATACAGGCCTGGGACATGTCTGCCTTCTGGTTCAGAAGTTTTCATTTCAGACCTTCCTCTGTGGTTACTTTAGTTCCCTGAGTTGGTGAGGCCGCCCTGGAGGCTTCCCCTGAGCTTGTCACGTATAGTTTGTGGCACCTGTTGCATCCACAGAAGTCAGCAGTGTTGCCTCTGTTCTATAAATGAGAAAACGGGCTCCGAGAGGTTGAGGGAGAGGAGTAAACCTTCGTGGTTGCCCTTTATCCTCTGTGGTTACTTTAGTTCCCTGAGTTGGTGAGGCCGCCGTGGAGGCTTCCCCTGAGCTTGTCACCTATAGTTTGTGGCACCTGTTTCATCCACAGAAGTCAGCAGTGTTGTCTCTTCTATAAATGAGAAAACGGGCTCTGAGAGGTTGAGGGGGAGGAGTAAACCTTCATGGTTGCCCTTTGCCCAGGCATTTCTGTAATACCCAGTGCTTGCTTTGGGGCACGTGGGTGTGAGTATAATCGCAGAGCACTGGACAAATGAGACAGATTTGTGTGCGCTCAGAGATGGCAAAGACAGAAGCTGGGTAGGGTGTCCTACCCGTGGCTGGGCCAAGAGAAAGGAAATTGGAAAAGTAGAGACGGTACCAGTCCACGAAAGGAATAAAAAAATAGTAGGGTGGAATTCCTGGGAGACTTTGGAAAGGAAGAAAGGAAAGTGTGGAGAACCAGCCCTGGACACATGGGTCCCAGAGCCAGGGACTGACTGTACGTTTGATTTCCTCATTCTGGGCATCACGTTGTACAGAAAAGATGTCTGATGGAATGAAATGAGTCTCTGTTTCAACGACGCCTAAGAAGGCTTCTTTAATTTTGTTCATCAAGAATAAAAATATCAATTGAGAAAAAGGAAAATATCACCAAAAGGAACAGGAATTGAGCCGGTCATGAGCAAGCTTCGATAGGTCTATGTAAGCAATGGCACGGCATACACGCAGCTGAGTCCTGAGCATCACCAAGCCCTATTTGGTGGCTAATGGATGGAGAGGCCGAGGCTTAGGCCTTCCTGTGGGGCGGAGCCACCCTCCTCCTTCCCTCCACGCTGGGTGGCTGAGGCAGGACTTGGACAGTCTGGCCGAGGTGCATCGCTGCAGGAGTCACCTGAATCTTCCCGCAGGTCCCTGGGCTGGTGTGAAACTTGCTCACCCTTTCTGCCCTGACCCCTGCTGCTGCTGCTCTTCTTCTGCCTTCTGTCAGTCCCTCTCTCTTTGAATTTGTAAGCTCAGTTACTGCATAAGAAGGCTCACATGGTAGACAGTCCTTTCCATGGAGAGGGGCGGTCATGGCTTTTCCTATACATTGTCCCCCTTCGCCTTTGCTGAAGTCGTTTTCTCTCCTGCCGCGTCAGGGAGCGGGCAAGGCAGTGTTTTCTGTCTGGGTTCCCCATTGGTGCTCCGAGCTGTCCTTTCCCAGTTTACCCGTGAGGATCTGTCTTCTCCTGGTGCCCTGGAGGCCCACGCAGAGTCACGTGACCACAGGCTCCCTGCGACCCCATGGTCCCTAGGCTTTCAAGGTCTCAGGTCCTTCGCCGATGACAGTGACAATCTTGGCCACTGGCCAGTGGCCACTCTCAGTGGGATGGCATCATGGCCTTTGTTGGCCACACAATGAGCCCCACGACCTCTCGGGAATGCTGGTGTCGTGACCTCTCCGCTGCCCACTCTCGGCCCCGATCCTTGAATGGGGAGCTGTGTGTCTGTGAAACTAGCTACTCACAAGTCCTGTCCTGAATCTCATGCTTCCTCTGTGCCTGTGTGCAGACTTTCTGTTTGTTTCTTTCAATGTTGTTGTCCTTTCGGAATATTCCTTTGCACATGGCTTCAGGGTAAAGAAGAAAATGGGCTCTCGTCTCAGCCAGGCCTGTCCCGATAGAAAATGCCTCTTCAGAACGTGTAAGTCTGCCTTTCCTGTCCCATCAGCCCGCACCCGGGGGCTTTGGGCATCTTTCCAGGAAAGCGCACGAAGGGGAAGGTCTCAGTGTTCCATGAGAATGAGTGGAGTGCCAAAAGACACCTTCTCACTGTGAGCACATCACCTCCTTTTCAGCTCTGCGTCTGCGTTTTCTCAGGATAAAAGGGAGGACTTGGTGCTCTTTAGGATCCGCTGCGGCTCTGTAATGTGTAACTCAGAGGTTGCATGTTGGAGATGGGCAGCTGAGGGTTTAAGAATGGATATTTCCCTGCACATCTCGGCCTATTGATTTGTCTCCCGGTGCCTCTGCAACTGCCTGCCAGGCCCCACCAGTTCCGAGAGGAGAGGAGGAAGGAAGTCGGCCTCATCACTGCTAAATGGAGTCGTACGTACATAAATTACCTAGTTATTAGGTGTCTCTTCACTCTGTGGCAACATGGCATCAAGACACTTCATTAAGAACGTACAGAGAAAGTATTCTTGTGCTCGCAGATTTTTTATTTTTTTAGAGTGAAGTATCCAGCTCTTGAGGCATAGGAATTCACCTTTCCCACCTAGCGTCAGGGTCAGATTTCTACCTTACTCTTGTTCTGTAAGATGAAATGCCTTTGTAGACTTTATTATTTTAATTTATTGGGGTGACATTGGTTAATACAATTATATAGTTTTCAGGTGTGCAAGTCTATAATACATCATCTGTATATTGTATTGTGCATTCACCTCCCAAAGTCCAGTCTCCTTCCATCACCATTTACCCCCCTTCTCACCCCCACCCCTCTTTCCCTCTGGTGATCATGTTGTTTCCTGTGTCCATGAGTTGTTTTTTTGTTGTGGCGTTCTTTACAACAGCCAAGATCTGGAAACAGCCCGAGTGCCCATCCGCAGATAAGTGGATAAACATGCCGTGGTACATTGACACCAGGGAATGCTACTCGGCTATAAAAAAGGAGGAAATCTTACCTTTTGCAAAAGCATGGATGGACCCAGAAAACATTATAAGTGAAATAAGCCAGTCAGAGAAAGACAAGTACTATATGATCTCACTCACATGCGGGATCTAATGAACAACGTAAGCTAACCAACAAAATAGAAACAGACTCACAGACAGGGAGAACAGACTGACAGCTGTCAGAGGGGCAGGGGTTTGGGGGAACTAGGCAAAAAAAAAGTGAAGGGAGTAAACAAAATAAAAAGGAAAAAGCCCTTGTAGACTTCAACAGGAGGCACTGATATTTTTTCCTTTGTAGTTTAGAAGCTCAAGTTCTGCTAGAGGGGCCCTGGCCGTGGGCGGAGCTCAGAGGTCACCGCCCATCTGCACTGGGGTGGGCTGGTGGAGCTCCTGACGCCCTGAGAGCCTGCTAGCTTGGAGATGTGGGGTCCGTGGGTCAGGCTGTGTAAATAAGTGCTCGGTAATGTGGATGACGACTTAAACAGCCAAGTATATTTGCTTTTTATCCTGTTTCCTTGCACGGCAGCGAAGACGCCGGTGGGACTTCGTTGAGACTTGTCTTTGTGCCAGCAGCATTTTTATTTCAGCTTTTAACCTACTTACTTACTCTTCTTTCCCCCCACCCCTCCCTTTCAGTAAACAAAGATAGAGCCTTAGGTAGAGGCGAGGATTTGGGAGGAGTTTTAGGAAAATCATTCTTTACATTTTAGAGGTTGTTTGTAATAACTTTGCTTATGCTGTAAAAATGTTAATAGCTTTTAGAGGGAAAAAAAAAGAAAGAAAAGAAACCCTGTGGTAATTGGCCATCTATAAGCAGAGTCTTATGGTTTTAGCTGCAATCTCTGGTCCCGGGTGGTGACGGAGGAACATAATGCCTTCTGTGTACGCATGGTTTATGAACTGATGCGCACGGGGGCTTTGTGTGTATGAAAATGCGCCTTGCTCTGTATGCATCTTAACCATTTAATATTGGATTTGCAGGGAGGGAAACATTTTGTCTTTAAAATGCGTCAAGCTCACCTTAGACTATATCAGTACCACTAAGTGCGTCTTGAAAGTGTTAGGGAGGACAGCTTTGGGGGGAGATCAGACCCGCGCTGTCGGTCCCCGGGCGTTCCGTCATCCGTGCTGCCTGATTTCCATTCCTCTTGCGGATACGTGTCATAATGAAAGTAACAAAGAGTTTCCTTAATGAATTGCTTGCACGTAGTGCATCTAACACGAGTGTTTCCAGTTCTAAAATTTGGAAGGGTGGTGTTTAAAGGCGCTGTATAGTTAGTTATCTCAACAGGTGGTAGCTGGTAATTGATAATTATATTTAAAGTATGTGCATTCATTGTGGGTAGTAGTAATATAGCATTTTTACCCACAGCTCTCAAAGCATGTGTGAATAAATATGCATTATTTCCCTATTTTAAATAGCCAGAGACTGGCTGAACGTTAATTAGACATAAGCAGACAGAAACTTCATGTCCCCTGCCTGCTTGGAGCTACTAAAAAATTCTTCCCAGAAACTGGGGGGAAGAACACAGTGAGCCTGGTCTCTGAGCAACTACTGTCAGGGGTCCCGTTCCAGCACCAAGCGTAGCCCCTGGAAGGCAAAAGGCCCAACCCACATCCCCGCTGAGCCCCCGCACACCTTGGCTGGCAAAGCGTCCTAGCAAACGGAGACCTCCTAGCCCTGAATCCTGACCTGCGGCCTCCAGCTATGCAGCAAGGGAGCCGAGGACGGAGCGGAGATACCATTTCTCTCACCCTTCACAGGACTTCCTTCTGAACTCTCCATGACCTCTGGGTTAGGGAAGCATCTATTGGAAGGCCCACTCCGTGGCAAGCTATTTTCTAGGGGGTGGGATTCAGCGGTGACCAGCAGACAGGGCCGCTGTGGTGGTGCTAGTGTTCTGGAGGGAAAGATGGCCTGGGCCACTCCTCCTGCTCCTCACAGCCTCGCCATTGCCGTCCGCACCCTCCTCCACCGGGAAGGGCGCCCACCTTCTATAACGATGGCGCTCCCATCCATTGCTGCATCTCCCTGTCAGAGGGACAGATATATTTTAGCTTTCATTTTTGTAGTTCGTATTATTTTAATTTTGAACTTTGTGGGAGAAAAGCAATAGCTGCATCAAACATGGTTTCTCAAACCAGACATCTCCCTTCTCCCTCCTCTTCTCCCATCATTACAGCAAATGAAGGGGCAGGAGGAGGGTGCTTCCTGCCTCGTGGTTACCTGTCTGATGAGCATCTTTCCTGGACCAGACCTGGGAGCCTCCCAGACCCCAGGCTCTTCTTCGGTGGGGGAAGGAGAGAGGTGGCTGCCAGGGACTCCCTGTGTTGTTGGTTCAGAAGAACCCCTGAGTCCCCTTCTGTCTTCTCATTATCTGCCTTTCTTCCAGCAGATTCCAGACATGTTTCTGATTTCAATTCCCCACGGTCCATCCTCTTTCTTTGTTCTCCTCAGTATTGTTTCCACTTTGGTATTGAGTGTGCGATTCCCTGGCCCGCTGCCCACGGAGAGGGTCTGCCCTGTTCCATTCTAGTCCTTACGGAACCACCAGGTGTGGGCGGTGGAAGCCGGAGCTGGAGCAGATGAGCTTTGATTATCAACTGCGATGACCCTGATGGGTGGGGGAATGGAAAGCAGGTTAGCTTTGGGTGCACAGCCTCTCTTGGCATTCATAATTGTGTCTATTATTAACCACGGGTCAGCTGGACTTGGCCACAGCATCCACTTGAGTCCATTGAAACCTGTACCTCTGCGTCCAGTTGCTCAGGTTTCTGTTTCATGGGCAGCAGGACCCAACATGAAAACGTGGGAGAGCTCTGGTGAGCAGGCCCGAGAGGCTCTGGCCAGAGGGTGATGCCCAGAGCAGGAATGTTCCGGGCTCTGGCCCAGGAGGACCACTCAGCTGTTCGAGGAGTGGCTCTTCTCCTAGAATAGCCGTGCCGGGCACGGAGGGCTGCCTGCAACATCGTGCTCTCGCACGGGGGCTGGACTCCAGGAGCAGCTGGTGAGATGTAGGTATGTCACTGGCATTCCCAGCCCTGGCTGCATAGGGCGGGAGGGCAGACTCCCAGGGAATTGCTGAGCGGTCCACACCCCCCTCCTGCAATTCCAAAGCTCTGGGCGAGATGAATCGGCGGGAGAAAAATATGGCTGGAGAGCACCTTGGCGATGAACATGGCCAGGGTCCTGCCTGATTTGCATATTGTTAGTATGTCTGTGATGTGCATCTCAGCATTTTCTTTCCACCAATTTCTCAGGAGCATTCAAGGTTCCCATTCCCCGTACTGCAGGGATCTCTAGAGTTTTGCTGCTGCTGTTGATGTTTTGACGTCTTGGGGGCATTCATTGTTGGCGGCTTATACACACACGTGTTCAGGTGACTGGCTCTGTGTCCCCCTGACCCGCTGGTCCAAAGAGCCTAGAATTCTGCTTCCTGTCAGATGCTGCTCTGGCTTCCCAGCTAGCCCCGGGGGTGGCCCACCAGAGACCCCCTCCTTCACGGCAGGCCGAGGAAGCCAAGGAGGAAAGGGAGGAGGAGCGTGAGCAGCTGCCACCCCTCTCTCAGGTCCGATTTACGGGACCTCAGCCAAATGCCTAGAGAACTTCAGCATTGTGCGCATGAGTAAGCCGTCATTTTCTGCCAATGAGGACACTTGTAGACGTGATAGTCTCAGAAGTGTGCAGAAGAGGGCTCCCCAGGAGGAGTTCCTCCACATGCCACCCCAACAGCTCCTCCAAGTCGCCCCCGAGAGGGACCAGCACCCAGAAACTGATACAACCCACCTGAGGCCCGAGGCAACCCTCCCTTTACTGCCTGGTGAGTAGCAGCAGGGACAATTCTCAGATGCCTCCCACAGTTTCCATCAGGACAAACTGTGAGCCTCCTGGACCAAACCCCACGCCTTCCCGCATTGTTCTGCAGCGGCCGGTTCCTGGCCTGCCGGTCACGCTAGCGCCATGTGCATTACGGGTTCATTTGACTCAGGAAACGGGCCGCCATGTATGTTACAATGTCGGTGGGAAACGCTTGCGCGGCCACATTCTCGCAGGGCTGCCTCGAAAACCAGCTTCTGAAATGCAACCTGCCGTCAGCTGTGGCTCGCCTGTACCCAGTCCCTTTCTGGCAGCACAGTGCGCGGTCCAAAGTGCGTGCTTCTTCTGGAAGAGACGTTCTGGGGACTGTTTGAATTCACCAAGTGTCGGATTCTGTCTCCGCATACATTTCATTTCGTCTTTGGCCATAGAGTTGGCACCCAACTGTGACGAGGTCATTGTCACAGTTTAGCCTCAACAGATAGTCAAGCTCCGCTGTCTTCCCACCTTTCCCAGGTGAGATTGGGTCAATTCTTTGACCAAGAAGCTGTAACCTCGGGGACACAGCACCCCCACGCTTCCACCGAGTGAGAGAAGCCTCGCTTTAAGAGGGACCATCGCCGTCCTCTCGAGGGGAGTGGCAGGGGGCGCGGCCCGGTGCAAACCCCGGTTTCCTGGGGTGCGACCCAGGCTTTGCTCCCCGCATCTGGATTGTGTATGTTGTTAAGTCACTCTGTACCCCTCACCTGGCCAGCTCTCCAGGCCCCGATTCTGTGGTCACTGTTTCCCTCTTAACATGGGAGGTTGGGAGTTGGGTGGCTGATTCCCTTGGAGTCAGAGCGAACACGGGCGCAGATCTGCTTCAGTGTCTCTGACAAAAGCCACCTCTTGCTTCACGGGACCGTCCGTTCTTCCTGCGCGTGGACGTCCCAAGTCAGTCCTTCTCCCCGGCCCCGGCCCGGAGCAGAGGGTCCAGGCTTCCTGTCCACGACGCCTTGCCCACACTCGGAGCCCGTGGCCCCACTTCACGAGGGAGCAGCCGGAGGAGCGGAGACCCTCCCTGCCCAGCGCGGCCTCCTGCCCCAAGCCCGTGCCCAGCAATCACATTCAGGGGCTGCCATTCAGAGAGGATGTTCACTCCTTTTCCCACAATGAGCCTACTGTGCAGCATGACCGAGGTCAGTGCTGGAGTTAGAAATAGAGGTAGGACCCGGTCTGTCCGCTCAGAAAGCAGGGGTGAGGCAGGCCAGGGTGATGGGAACAGAGCCTCCCAGGGACCCAAGAGACTGTGTAGCATGGTGGGGACGGGAGGGACGCTGCCTCCTGGACAGGGAGGGGGGTGAAACGAGGTGGGGCTGGGTGCTGAGGGAGGCACAGAGGCCAGGCAGGGGAGGCCAGGCTAGGCACCCCGGGTCACCTGGGGGAGGCAGAAGGCAGGGAGCTGGTGCGGAGGGCGGAGAAGCGGCACCTGCTGGTGGGAAACCTCTGCTCAGTTACCCCCTCGGACCCACCCCGCCGCCACCTGACCTGGCTGGGTGCCAGTGGCCCTCATTTTCCGAGTGTCCCTGGGGGTGATACGCCCCACACCTGTGCTGTGATACCTCTCAACGGCCTCTGGGGCACAGTAATGGCTCTGATTGAAAGCAGGTGGGCATTTACGGGGAAAATATCAACTCCAGGTCTGTGATGTCGGACACCTCACAGTGCACGTGGCAGGCATGTTCTTTACGTGGACCTGGCAGCAAATCCCACCTTCCTGGTGGAGTTTCAGGAAGACTAACGTGCAAGTCGCGGGTGTTAATGGCGAGAGGATGTCTGGTGACTCATGCACGGATTGGAAGGCTGAGACGTGCAGTCTCTGAGGGGTGAAGGAGCCGGCCTGTGTGCTGCAAGGTTTGGGGCGACAGTAACAGCGTGAACTTGCAGGCAGGACGTGGCTGTCCCAGCACTGAGCACACACCGCAGCCACCTCTCACCGGCAAACGCACGGAACACCCATCCCAGTGAGCTGACCACGCCCGGGGCCAGGAAGGAGACAAAGATGTCACCAGGCTTTCATTCGTTCAGCACATGTTTTGGGAGCTCCTACTGTGCGCTGAGAGACAGCGGAGGGCACGATATTCCTGGCCCCTGTCCTCAGGAAGCTTACACCTTTGTGGGGGAAATCATATTGAATAAGTAACTGCACATGCCATGCATATTTCAGAAGGGAAGGGAAAGAGTAAGACAGGAAATGGTAACACAGGAAGTTACCCTGGTGTGGGTTTTCAGGGAAGATCTCAGTGACAGACATGGGGCAAAACCTGATGGAGGAAGAGAGAACTGGGCTGCGAGAAAGATGTTTTAGGAAAGGCAGACAGCGGGGCCCTACCGGGAGGCAGGGGGAAAGGCGGTGGGAGCTAACGTGCATATGGAACCATTCAGGAAGGAAACATGGAGCACCTACTATGTGCAAGCCTTGCCCTCGTCAGCAAGGATAGAGCAGTGAACCAACAGCCTACAGCATTTTCTCTCTTTGTGAAGCTTGCTGTTAGGGGAACTTGATCTCATGGGCAAAGAGAAGTTAGGCAAGTGACACGAAGACATTTGTATTTGCCTTGGCTCGTTGTCTGACTAAATCTTAGGCAGGGACCATCTGTGAGTATAGAATGGAAAAACAATAGCAGAATCCCTTTTAACTCAGTGCTTTCACCAACCCATAAACTTCAGTGTTCTCTACTGTTCCCTCCATGAACAGAAATTTCAGAGGTTTTGTGGCTGTTGTTTAAAGATACCAAACAAGTGATGCTTTACACTGAGTAAGACGTCATCTTTCTGACACGAACATTTGTGGAACAGCACGGGGAAGGCATGCCTCTGGACGGACACTCGCCGGCAGCTCTCCCAGCAGTTCCTCACTGCAACTCCCAGCAGTTCCTCACTGCAATCTCCCAGCAGTTCCTCACTGCAATCTCCCAGAAGTTCCTCATTGCTCTCCAATCAGTGCGGTTGATAAGAAGTGACAAACTATAATATGTTTGCTTACATAGACCATCTGCCTATTCATGACATGGACATTAATTCTCATAAACACTTACTTCAGCGATGCGAAATGCCCGATCTCCTTTCATGATGTGTTTACCCACAGGCAATTCCTGCTCTTTCAGGGGATTGTATCATGGGCCATACCAACTTTCTCTTCCCATTGCAGACTTTAGGAAATGTTATGTGCAATTGGCATGTCAAGGGTATGTGCCAAACCATTTATAGGTGAGACAGTTTTCACAGGTAGTTTTGGTGTGAAGTAAGACACCTTGTTGATAAAGTCAGACATGTCTTTCCAAAGAGCTTTGATGGTAACGGGCAGCCACAGGCATCCAAGCACGAAGCGGTGTCATTTTAAATCATGAATAAAGTGGGGGCGGTGCCCACTGACCTTGCTCTGTATCCTGAATATGCTGTCAAGGCCCACGGGTCCTTAGAGAATCCTTTCGCCAAAACCCATTCAGAATTCAGGATTTCTGGATTTTAAAATAGTTATATGGTGGAGGTACTATCTAATATATAACACAGTTAATGAAAGCTAGGGCCACATTTGAGAATTAAATGTGTTAACATGTCGCCCTACTGGCGTGGCTCAGTGGTTGAGTGTCAACCTGTGAACCAGGAGGTCACGGTTTGATTCCCAGTCAGGGAACATGCCCCGGTTGCAGGCTCAAATCCCCATTGGGGGATATGCAGGAGGCAGCCGATCAATGATTCTCTCTCATCATTGATGTTTCTAGCTCTCTCTCCCTCTCCCTTCCTCTCTGGAATCAATACAAATATTTTTTAAAAATTTAAAAACAAAAAACATGTTGAAATGTCTTCTATAAACTCAGGAATATTCAGAATTGGTGAGGTAACGAGTATAAAGCAGTCCAGGTGGTTGTGTCCTCAGTGAGTTTCCTTCATTCTGTTTTCAGAGTTTTCCAGGTTTTAGGCTGCAGGTAAGAGATGGTGGCCCTGTAGTCAACTTCCAAAGGAAAATTCCCATGTCTGGCCTATGGCATTCAGCCTAAGAAATGTCAGAAATGTCTGGACATGCTAGTTATTGCTATTGGAATACATAGGTTTCTTTTGTTTTCTGTACAATAAGACTAAAGGTGGCGGGGCGAATAGTGTTATCTTTAAATAAGTTGGGGAAATGAATAAGTGAATGAACGAATGAATGTGGCAATGAAGAAATGGTCCCAGAGTCCCAAATTAGACATCCTATATAATAAAAGCCCAGCAACCAAAACAGCAGAACGACCAGAGACCAGAACAACCATGGCCCCTCACCCTGGTCGGCCGCCCCCCAGCGAGTAGTTAGGGGTGATCAGGGAGGCAGGCAGAGGGATTAGGGATCAGGCAGGCAGGCGAGCAGTTAGTGGCCAGTGGTCCCGGATTGCGAGAGGGATGTCCGACTGCCTGTTTAGTCCCATGGATAGGGCCTAAACCGGCAGTTGGACATCCCCCAAGGGGTCCCGGATTTCGAGAGGGTTCAGACCGGGCTGAGGGACCCCCACGCCCAGGGACCTTCCCCCCCTACCCCCCCTTCCTGTGCACAAATTTCATTTCTTACTTGCTTTATCCTCAGAATGGTAGTCTGGGATCAGGTGAGCCCCAGATTCCCCAGGCATACAGGATTCTATAGCAAAGTGACTTCCCAATAGTTTTCCAACAACTGAGTGTCAGTTTAAGAACTGGGATAAGTCAAGTTGATGCCTTCCTCAAGATCTTTGCAACCAGCGGTGTGGCTCAGTGGTTGAGCATCAACCCATGAACCAGGAGATCAGGGTTCAATTCTCCCATCAGGGCACATGCCCTGGTTGTGGGCTTGATCCATAGTAGGGAGCATGCAGGAGGCAGCTGATTGATGATTCTCTCTCATCATTGATGTTTCTCTCTCTCCCTCTCCCTTCCTCTCTCTGAAATCAATGTATATATATATTTTGTAAATGACCTTTGCAAGTACTCTTCCCTCTTACAGGAACATTCTCACCCACTTCCCCATGGCTGACTTCTTACCATCTTTGAGCTCTCAGCTCCAATGCAGTCCTCAGTCCTGCCCCATGCTACCAGTATGGGCCCCTCACTTACTTTGTTTTCCTCTCTCTCAGGAATGCTTGTATGTGTTCCCTCCCCATTGATCTGAATCCCTCACTGGCATGGGCACCCCATTAGGGCAGGAACTTTCTCTTCTCTCTGAATCCCTGGGGACCTAGGCCAGTGACTAGCAGACAACAGCCCCCAATCACCATGTACTAAGTGAATAAATAACCCAATGAATGTTTCCATCATTGTTGGTGCATAATAGATACTTCTGTGTGAGGACCGAAGCTCTTTTCATTTGTAACTTTACCCTATTTTTTTTTAAGACAATGGTGATGACAGTATTTAAAAGCTATTAAAAGTTGTGAGTTTTTGGGGGTTTTTTAGTGCAAACACAAGTAATTTTTCTCCTCCTCTTTTTTTTCATTCACTTACCTGCTCCAGTGACTCATTCTAAAAATGTCTGAGTGAGTCTTTTTATGGTAGAAGCAAACAAGAGAAAAGAGAGACAGAGATAAAGAGCTGAGATCATACGTTCTGAACAGCTCTTTCTTCTAGATAAATGTTCTTTCGGTAAAAAAACAAATTATCTGAGAACCTTCTAAGATGTGTGGAGTTTTTCAAAATCTTGATTATAGTCCTGTGTGGCATTACAGCTGCTGCTCCGTTCAGTGTGTTGAGTTCTTTCCATTATGAGTAAGTTATATTTTGTTAGTGTCTAAAACTTGGCAGAAGTTCATTACAATCCTACAATCTGACATTGAGCATGCTGCAAAATCTTTGATATTTGTGTCATGTGAGTAAGTGGCTTCCTTAAGAGTTAAGTTTATCTTGCAGAAAAAAAAAAAAAAAAAGATTTACTTTGTGGAGTTTCCTCCCGGAATGAGATCTAGTTGCAAATCAGATTGAAAAGATTTAAAACCAAATCGAGTCAGAGACAGGGGAGGAAGCAGATAGCATCGCTGACATTTCAAGTGAAATAAGGAGGAAGCAAGACAATAACTAATGCTTGTTGCTGATAGCAATATCATATCCCCAATAATCATGAAAAGCCTTTAATGGGGGGAAAATCATTACACATCCTGATTAGAAAGAAAACCCAAAACTGATGAATAGTTTGCTATTTCGAAGTGTAAAGTGGGGCAATTAATTTCAGATTGCTTGGCACATTCTGACTTTCTAAAATTAAATTCAGAGAAATGGATTCAGAAGAAATTTCACACAACAACATGAATTAAAATGGTTGGAAAAACAATTGTCTAATTACAGCTGTAAAGGAAGAAATGAAGTTGAGGAGTACCCCTTGTTATCTGGTAACTTCGGTGAAGGAACTTCTGGAGGTTGGGGGAGGAATAAAGGATATTGGTCCTGGCCTGAAACTCTCTATTTAACAAGACCCTGGGCAGCCACAGCTACCAAGAAATTCCAGAGAGAGTCACTTCTGATACAGTCTGTCACCGACTCTGCGCCTGGCGCTATAAATAGGCCTGCTTGTGTCAGGCCTGTCATGTCATGGACATCAGCTGAGATCAACTTAGATGCCAGAAGTCACCGTGGAAGCAGAGAAAGCTGTGTTCACGTAAGAAACACAGAAGCCCGCGTGCCACATTCTTGAAATATTTCCCCCGGACTCTCTTCATAACCTCTGTCTTATCTGGATTAATCCTCTTCTGAGGCCCTTGGATCCCGCTCCCCTTGGGGCCCCTCAGATGCTGGATACATTGCGAAATTGTGGTGTCGGGATTAGAGATGAAAGGGGCGATGCAGACCATGTGTCATCAGCATACTGATCTGGGAGTGCAGATGCCTCTGCTCTTCCTGGAGGTATCGCAGGGAACGTGGAACAGGTGGGTGGTTCCTTCAGACCCTCGCACCCCTCCCTGCGAGGTGGGCCTGAGAGCAGGAGAGGCAGGACAGAGCAGGGCTTCTTCCCCTGTGACATCCCGGGAGTGGCGTCATCAAGGGTTTTTCTCTGTTCTCATAGAGCCTTGAGTGCAGGCACAATGACTACCTCATAGAGGATGCAACTCAGGAACCTACTTGTTTGCCTGTTTGTTATATGGATGCCATGTTCCATGGTTGTGAAAGCAGACCCCTGGATGGACCCTCACGTTTGGCCTCCCGGACCTGGGGACTATCATGCATTGTCACTGCCTCTTTGACACTATTATTGAAGCCCACTTTCTGTCATCATCCACCAAGATCATCCCCTTGTGTTCTTCGAGGCTTTGGGCATCTGGTTTGAATATTTTCCTTCCACACAGTTAGTTTCCTTAATCGGGCCCCTCCTTGGTGCTTGAATCTGTGTGTTTGCTGGACTCTCACTCCCTGGACAGTCGGAATCCTCATGACAAGAGCGGTGGCTTCTCTCTGGTCTACTGCCCAGTGCTCAGCTCATAGTAGACACTCAATAAATATTTATTGGCTAAAATAAATATCCAAATGCTTGGATGTCTTATAAGAGCTTTCCTTTTCATTTCTGATAATTCTTCCTTCTAATTCACTAAGAAATGAGAGGCCATTACATATAGACTCTATCGGTTTCTCCTCTCTTTAACAAAAGAAGGTATCTCCACCCACTCTTCTGTTTAGCTTCCCCCACTTCCTGTGCCCTGGATGGGATTCCTTCTGCTTCCGCTAAATGCTTGCTCTGTTAATTCCTCTCCAACTCCCAGATCTTCTGCAGCTTCCTGATCTTCAGGTTATAAAATGCACAAGTCTCAACCATCCTTGTAAAAACATACTTCAACACTGCCTCCCCCGGAAACAGCTGTCTCATTCCCTTCATAGCAACAGTCTAGAATGAATAGTTTTTATTGGTCACTGCATTTGCCACTCCTCGTCCCACTGCCATCTCACCTACATCTCTCCTGAAATGACTCTCCAAGGCCACCAGTGGCCTCCTAATTCCTAACTCCAGTGTACTCTTTTCAGTCCCGATCCAATCTGTTTTGCATTGTTGGCTACACACCCTTGCCATCAGTTTGCCTTCTTAAAACTTTCTTGGTTCTCCTACCTGACCATTTTCTCTGAATCCTACTTTGGATCCTCCCACCCAATTGTCCAGGTAAGAGATGATGGTGGATTGTGTTTAGGTAGTGGTTATCTGAGATGGAGAAAAGTGGCTGATTGAGGAAATATTTAAGGCAGTGATGGCGAACTTACGACACTCATTTTTTTGGTTGATTTTTCTTTGTTAAATGGCATTTAAATATATAAAATAAATGTCAAAAATATAAGTCTTTGTTTTACTATGGTTGCAAAGATAAAAAAATTTCTATATGTGACACGGCACCAGAGTTAAGTTAGGGTTTTTCAACATGCTGACACGCCGAGCTCAAAAGGTTCGCCATCACTGATTTAAGGGATAAAATTGATGAGAGTGGATGATGTCTTGGAAGTGATGAGTAAGAGGGGGAAGTAACCAAGATAACCCCAAGGGTTTTGACTTGCATAACTGAATGGTGGTGTCATTGCCTGAGTTAGAAAACGGTCCACATAGGCTACATGGTGGGAGGCTACCATAGGTTCAACTTTGCACAATTGAGTTTGAGATGTCTTTGAAATGTCCAAAAATATGTACTAAATAATCCTTAAGATCAGTCTGGAGCTTGGAAGAGAACAAACTAAGGATGAACTAAGGATGTATTGCTGAGTTATCTGTGAATAGGTGGAAACTGAGGTCATGGATGAGAAGGTCCAGACTCAAGAGAGGAGGTGAGGATGGAGTCTTGAAAAGTGCCAATGCTGGGGAGAATGAGACAAGTCTAATTCTTGAGACTGGGCAGTAATCAAGATGTAGGGGGGCAACTTGGATAGTGTTGGTGCATGGAAGACAAGGAAAAAAGTCGTTCAAGATATTTCAAGTGGAATGTACATCAAAAGTACTGTTAACTAATTCAGCAAGTCATGGTTCCGTAGGTAAAATGTAAAGTTGATATTCACATTAGCAGAATAATTTACTAGTAAATATAAATGCCTGCTGACTTCAAATATTGTTTTTCTTTTTTATTACTGATGTTTCAGGACTTAGATAAGGAAACCAAAGAAAGGCAGGCCACTCGTGGCTGAGGGTCTTCTCCGTGTTCAAATGCAAAGACCCTTTCAAGAATGACATCATTTGTCTTTTCCGTTATAATAAGTAGCTAAGGGTATTGTAGCATCATGGTGGTGGTCAAGACAATCAAGAAATAACATGAACTGGTCTTCTTTGGGTTGACTTTACTTTTTCAAATGGTATCATGTTGACAAATGGAATTGTATGAACTGGCTGTACAGGTCAAAACAATTCACAGCCGCTCATTGTAAGGGTTTTATTGGAGCGTGGGCACCACGCAGGTCCCTGTGCCTTACATTCAGAGGCATTAACTTCCATGGCCTCCAGATCGGCTAGTGTTGATTTGTTTTCCATTCTGTGATTGTAATATGTAAGCTTTGGCCATTGGCCCACCTACACTGGTGGACAGAGGAGACTATGGAGGGGAAGGCAGAGACTCTGGAGTCCTCCATTCACAAGCTCCTTCCCCGGTCGCCCAGGAACGCCATGCGCCTGTCCTGGATCCGTGTATTTCCATGGTAGGTCACAAATGCAGAGGAGACTCATTGTGCAGCCTAGCAATATAGGAACCGTTTAGGAAACCCTCACTGCTCACAGTTCCCTGAGAGGTTGCAAATACCACTTTATCTCTTACCTGAATGTGTTTTCTTGCAAATGAAATCATATTGAACTTTATTAACTGCACCTGATGTTATCTATGTTCCAGTTAAATGAATGGGCATCTTGCATTTCTTCACAAAATTAAATTTCCAGAATCTCCTCTATTTTAATATCTATAATCCATCAATGCCTTTAATGCCCTACATGATATCACACTTTGGAGTGATTGGGATGTGACACAAAGACTTCAGAACAGTTTTTTTTTTTTAAAGCAAACACTATCGTTTGTTTAATGAGCAAAGGTCAATTGCTATGTGGATATTGACAGTCTGTGACATGCTGTCATATCTGGGTCATTGGATGAGTTTACTTAATCTGTGGCCTTTGTTCCTAAAATTGGTTCCCAGGTCTCTTGAGAGAGTAAGCCCTCACTGCTCCCCTGGCTAACGTGGCGAACTTCCTCCAGCTCATTCAGAAAAGTGCAAGGGCAAGTGCACAGCAGTTTGTCAGATCTTCGTCTCTGGTTGTTGTTTATTTGTGGCACATATTGCTTTTCAAGTGGTCCCACGTGTGCGTCACGCCTTTCTATTGAGGTTGTAAATTCTGCTTGGATTTCCCGTTGCTTCTCCAGCACACAGTCCTTTCCTTTAAATTCTGTCACATCTTCTAAATGAAGGCAGAGCCGTGGCCCAGTTTATTTCTCTGTTTAGCAGCTGTGGTCTTTCTGAACTGTGGCGATCCAGAGAGTGTGCAGGTTCCTGAGATTAAGGTGACAGCCGTGGTTCCTGCTGCAGTCTCTTAGAAACAAGTATCCCAGGATGCTGCTGTGTGCCTGACCATAGGACTGAGCACTTCCTTCCTTCGGGCCAGCCATGCATGACAGAGAGGGGTGGGAAGGCCGCTGTTGCTATGTCAACGCTGAATTTGCTTGAGGACTCTGAGCTGGCTTCTTAACTTTTCCATCACTAATCAATAAAATCAATAGAATAATAACTGTCCTTATTGATTTGTTAGATCAGTGCCAGTTAATAAATCCAATAATTTGGGGAAAGCAATCCCTACTTTCTATTCAGTACCAATATAACATTTCACTGTAGCGACCAGTAATTTCTTTCCGTGTGTGTACTGCCTGGTTCTACAAAGAGCAGCAACTCTCATAAGAGCTAACTTGGCTCTCGTGTTGAACAAACAGAGGCAGTGGCAGGTGTACCAGAGGGTAGCACCTGTGGATTAAATGTGCTTTTCTCGTTTCACCTATGGCCTGCAATGAGGTTCCTAGGAGTTGTCTCACTGACACAGTGCACACTAACCCAGGTGTCAGAGAATTCTTTCTCTCCAGGATCACCAGCAGGCTACCACCACCACCAGCAGCCCCAAGGCATGGGGAGAGAAAAAAATTAGAATTAGAATAAGAGGAGGGTAAGAAGGAGGAGGAAGAGGAGGGCACAAAAGAGAGAAAAACAAAACAGTGCTTATGATCAGACTCGTGTTATAGTCCACCTGACCCCCTAGAATATCATTTTAGATGTGGTTGATCCACGTCTGCATGAGTGGACACAGTACCTGCCTCGCTTGCGAAAAATACCTGAGTTGCCAGTGTATTTGTTTTCCAAGACACAGGTGGTGTGGTTGTCAAAATTGTTGTGGACAGGAAGTAGGTAAAGGGAACAATATTGATGAGAGAATCCGAATAGCACTAGGACAGTGGGCTGAATCCAACAACCCCTGGCCTCCCTCTGAATTCAATATCACAGCCATATCACATTTCATGTCAGAATGTGTCTCATCCATATGTGAAAGGGACACAGCTCCATGGGCCTCAGACAATTAGAATAACCAAGTGTGGTCTGAGAGCCAGAAAATCTGTGCAACCTTGACTCTGTTGATAAAAAGTAATGACATGGGTCTGTGGGGTCCAGAGCAGAGACCGTTGCCCGGCTTCCTTGCTGTGCCCTGCGCTGTGCTGGGCTCTGGCGGTGCAAGGGTGGACTCACTTCCAATGAAACTGCCGATAAACAAGTAAACAAGTGAACAGGATACATTTTGACAATGGTGACTGTTAATTGCAAATAAAGCAGACATGGGAGAGTGACTGGGGCTAGAGGAGCAGTTAATTGAGTTGGGTTCATCCGTGATGCAGCTGTGAGGGGTTGATTTGCTCATTGAAGACTGAAGGATGGGAAGGAACCTGCCATGTGAGAAGCCACAGAGATGGCTCATGGGAAGGGTCAGAGGTTGAAGAAAAGGTGTTTAGGAAGAACAGGAAGTCCCCCCTGGGATATGGTGAGCAGGAAGGTGTGGTTAGAGAGGATGTTGGAAAGGGAAGTGGGAAGGCAGTGAGCTTCATTCACTATGTGCATGGCGCTTCAGCAAGACTTGATATATGAAGGCGAACACCAAATGGTGAGAAGTTGTTTTTCTTAAGTGATATGGGCAATAGCAAATGGAACTGGAGATAGGCACCTTCAGAGAGAAGACTTTGGGAAGAGAGACATGAAAAATGCCTGCACATTGAGAAGCGCTCCATAGAAAGAGCTGGGGGAGGGGCTCGCTAGAGTAGCCCTCGGCCATTAGATGGGCCCTCGTGAGGCAGAACTCGCACTGCTTAGAAGGAAGAGCTTGGACCATTCATCATGTGCAAAACTAAAACAGCAGCTTCGTAAGGTGGATGGTGTCTAGTAAGAAGTGCTATCCCGCAAGGCTGGACATAAGAGTTCTCAGGCCGGCGACTATGTTTTATGACTGTGAGTTATTACTCCAGCACAGTATCTCCTGGGGGATGCTGCGCTAATGTTTGCTAAAAGGATGAACAATAGAAAAAAAATGCACCAACACTCTGTCCAAGGATTGATCTACGTGACCTCTAAGAACACGCCTAACTCCAGGATTTTATAATTATGCAGTATGCGTAAACTCATAATTTCTTTTAATGATTTAAAAAATTATTTTGAGAAATAACTGTTAACTTTAGTGGGAAATCAAAAAACAACTTCTCAGACTATAGCAAATGCATAATAAAAGCCATCCAGCAAACTCTCCCAAGTTTTCTAAACCACAGGTACGGAACACCACTGATGTTGAGCAATAACAGAAAATATGATTTAAGTTACAGAGGGTTTTCTGATAATTTGGCCATTAAACGTGGGTTTGAAAGTTGATCTAAAATGTATTATTTAGACTTTTAATCAAACACATATTAAGCAAATTATGATGTTATTATATTCATTATATTTCAGATAAAATTTGCTTTTATGATATACTGTCATTCCTTTTTATAAAAATGTATAATTTCAATAGTCTTAGCCTTAATGTCAAAGAAAAAAAACATTGAAATTATTAGACAAGTTTCAAATTCATAGTATAAAAAATGTTGACATGTACTCTATTGTACATTGATCAAAGACAGTATTACAGTAGATTCTTTAATTTAAGGTGATTCTTCTAATGCATAGCACCAATTATTCAGATTTCTGCTGAGAAGGGATGACACGTGGTATTTTTTCTTAACATAGATCTAGTAAGTTGGATAATTTAAGTAGATTGTTAAATATCTCCGGTACCTGAAATAAGCTTGCATGTATGAAGCTTTGATTTGTGGAACTGGCTGAGACTCTGTCTGCAAGCATAGAATTTAAAAGTGGCAAAGGCATCGAATGGATTCCAAAGGAGACCGTGATTTCCCTTCATTAATTCAACACGTGTGTGCCCGCCTGCTCTGTGCCAGTTAGTGTTTGAGTGGCTGGGACACAGCAGTGAACACAGCACATGGAGATTCCTGTCCCATAGGCTTCCTTAAAGTAGTAAAGGTTGCAAATGAGATGGTGAATGGTTCCTAGCAATCATATGTTCCTACATAGCATTCATAGTTAACCAAGTATGTTCACAAACACTCTTCCCTTTAAGCCCCACATTTATCAAAAGGTATTATAGTACAGTGGGGCCTTGACTTACGAGTTTAATTAGTTCCATGACAGAGCTCGTAAGTCAAATTACTCGTATGTCAAATCAAAAAGTAAACGAGTGAAACGTGATGCTGGGCTGATGTTGTGGTGTTCACTGTGACGTTCGCTGCTCCAACTAGCGGTGGGGTATCTGAAGCTGGCTCATAACCCGAATTTTAGCTCGCAACTCAAAGCAAAAAAT
>NW_005371230.1:2122164-2129741 GCF_000412655.1 Myotis brandtii | reverse complement strand
CCCCTGCTGGCCTGATCGCCCCCAACTGCCCTCCCCTGCCGGCCCGATGGCTCCCAACTGCCCTTCCCTGCAGGCCCAATGGCCCCCAACTGCCCTCCCCTGCAGGCCTGGTCACCCCCAACTTCCCTCTCCTGCCGGCAATCTTGTGACAATGTGGGGGCGGCCATCTTGTGATGATGTAGGGGTGGCCATCTTGTGACGATGTGGGGCGGCCATCTTGTGATGACATGGGCAGCCATCTTGTGATGATGCAAGGGCATGAGGGTCAATTTGCATATTACCTCTTTATTATATAGGATAATAATAATAACAGCGTGGTCATATAATAACACGTGCTTAAGTGTTTACCATGTGCCAGATGCTCCTCTGAAAACTTTACATATATTCACTACTTAACTTCCACAGCAACCCTGTGAGGTAGATATTATTACCCCCTTTTTGCTGTTAAAAAAATTGAGACATAACTTGCCCATAGCTACATGGCTATTGATTGGTATACTATGTGCTCTGACCCACTGCATCCTGCCTGTAGAATGGAGAAGTGAGGATCATGTTGGCCCATGGCACACAGCCAGGTGGAAGCTGAAGTTGGATGGTATGTTGTTGTTGTTTTTAAATTTATTTTTATTATTGATGTCAGAGAGAAAGAGAGGGAGAGAGAGATAAAAACATTTATGATGAGAAATAATTATTAATCGGCTGCTTCCTGCACGCCCCACACTGGAGATTGAGCCCGAAACCTGGGCATATGCTCTGACTGGAAATTGAACCGTGACCTGGTTCATAGGTCCACGCTCAACCACTGAGCCATGCGGGTGGGCTGAAAGTTGGGTTTTCTGAGTTCAAGGCCAGTGGTTGACTCAATGCACCTGGTGCCTGGCACCCAGCAATGAAGCCACCACCTCAGTTAGGGTTTGCTGTGATTACAAGCAGCAAAATCTTAGGACTTACAGCAACAAGTTTTATTTTGTCATTTGTATTCCGTGAGTGGCAAGATGGGCTGTGGCTGCGTTCATGCTGTCTTCGTACCAGGAGAAGACAGGGACCCAGAGGGATGGAGGACCCGGCCGTGGCTCCCGGAGCTTCTGCTTGGACACAGATGGCTCTCCTTCTGCTCACATCTTGGCCAAAGCAGGTGGCACAGTCAGTGGGGTGGGAAGTGTCCACCTCCACCAGTGAGGGCACAGGGAGGTGAGGGTGAGCTGGTAGAGAGGCGTTGCCATTATTTTGAGTATTTGTGAAGCATTTTTTATACACTTGTTTAGTTAACTTTCAAAAATAATTATTTACAATTTACTAGCACTGTGTTATTCCTTATTCTACTGTTAACATCTTTTATTTTACCTGACCCTGTTGGCCTTCTTATCCCCGTTTGATAGGTGAGGAAACTGACTAGAAAGAGAAACAGAAGGTTGTAGAACTTGCCTACCATGTCTTAATTCTTGAAGGACAGAGTCGGATTTTGAACCCGGGTTTTCCTTTCCCATGCGCCACTTTCCCCTTCAATATATTGCCTATTGGTAAGGAAATTGCTCATGAATTTGGTTCAGGTTTGAACAGATAAAAATTTCTTGTATGTGAATGACTGCCAGTTAGTAATTGTCTATAACAGTGATGGCGAACCTATGACACGCGTGTCAGAGGTGACACGCGAACTCATTTTTTTGGTTGATTTTTCTTTGTTAAATGGCATTTAAATATATAAAATAAATATGAAAAATATAAGTCTTTGTTTTACTATGGTTGCAAATATCAAAACATTTCTATATGTGACACGCACTAGAGTTCAGTTAGGGTTTTTCAAAATGCTGACACGCCGAGCTCAAAAGGTTCGCCATCACTGGTCTATAACCTATAAGGCAGTTAGTCATTCTGGCTGAGTTCTACAAATTATTGAAGATTTAATCTTAAAATAAGGACTTTACTATTTCTATTGACTGAAAAACATACAAGTGAGTAGAAATTCTCATGTAGGATAGCAAACGTGGACTGAGGAGTTGATAATGTTTCTTCTACCAACCCCCACTTGATTCCAGCACAACTTTAATGGGGCAGCATTTTCCCATGGCTATAATAATCTGCTATGCAAACAAGGATTAGTTTACATTTGATTGTCTCAAATATCTAAAGGTCCAAAAGATTTGCTCAAGGTGATGAGGACTTTTCCATCAAATCAGCAGTTTTTGCATAATGTCCATAGTCACAAAGATATTTTCTTCTGAAGGGATCTGTGGCCTTCCTTATTACATGGCTGCGTTTTGGGGTTGCGATTTCCAAGTGATCCTTCTCCAGGGATATCAGTTTGGGAACCAAAATGCCCTTCCACTGGGAAACTCATCCTAGAATTTGTCTTTTATTGTTGAAAAGAAGGGGATGGGGAGGAAATGAACTCACTGCTGTGCTTACCCTGCTAAGTGGACCTTCGTCTCCAGTATAATTAGAGTCACCTTGTCACAACTCTGAATTTAAGATGGAAAATGAGATGGCTGATTGTTTAGTAATCACTAGAATTCTAATTTTCCCCAAGGCGTAAGTTTTCTCTTCTTTAATGCGAGAAATTTGTTTATGTTCTTGATATATGCTGACATAGTGTATATCTTGCATATAAATAAACTCCCTCAAACTCAGAGTTAAAGCTTGTATGGAACATAAAATTCTTGGTCACTCACTGTGAATGAGATCCATAACGATAGCGACTTATTTTATTCCTTTCAGGGCATTAATTTGAATATGTACATTTGAATTAAAATATATGATTGCTGATAATGTCACCTGCCTAGACTTATCAGTCACGCTTAATGACTTAAGTATAGACACAACTTTCTCTTATTGTGCTCCTGATAAGTCAAACAAATATGAAGTGCAAAGCTTTTAAGACCTCTAAAATCCCTCCATCAGATGTATACTGCTGTGAAAGGAGAAATTGCTTTCATGGAGATTTGGAAGGGAAAAAAAATTTAAATAACGATGTGATTTAGTGCGCAGTTGGCAAATCAGCATACTTAAAATACATGAATATTAAAAGTAAAGGATGCGAGAAACATAACGACTTTCTCCTTATTGAGCAACTGACTTTTAAATAAGATATTTTTCCACTAATAATTTTCTTCATAGACCTTCAGAGTTCCTCCCACTGTTATTTCTCAAGATCAGTGTTCGGTAGAGATTTATTCTGCTCATAGAATTCACCTGCGTATTGAAACTGACATAATTACTGTAACAAGGCTCCGGGAGACCTTCAGGCTCAGTGCTTTAGTTGAGGCATTGTGTACATAAAATGCCACCTGGCTAATCAAAGGAAGCCAAATGGCATTTGCTTGGTCGCTGTCTGCTAAGTGCAGGAGTTTTGCCGAGTGTCTTATAGAATCACATCACCTTGCATTTTGGAACCGTAGTTAGGGGGACAGATCTGGAAACCCAGGTTCTTGTAGGTGAGATGTCTGTCTGTCCGAAGTTACATAATTTTCAGAGCAAGAATGTGGGCCCAGATCCTCTGCATGGAAAGCCTGGCTCTTCTTCCTCGTCAGTCCTGCTTCCGGACACCACACCACCTTAGCAAAGACTAAGTGAGCTTTTTAACTAAGTAAAGCCCTTGATCTCCTTTGTGCCACAGGTTTTAGTTTAGGTCTGATCTGGCCTGTGGAAAGCCCAATGCATTGCTTCTGGTGGCTCCCTTATTCCCAGTAGGAACTGTACAGGGAGTGATGGGACCATTCAGCCTTTCTCAGGCTTCAGGCCAAGTAGAGCCCTTCCGATGGAAGGCATAATTCCGTATCTTAGACAAACATGTTCTTTGATAATAAAAAGCTCGAGTTCTCTTTATGATATTTATTTTCTTAAGTCGGCTTGCCTCCTCTTTTCCCCACAATCCCAGGCTCTCTGAAATGTGATGATATTATCTTCTCGAATTGAAGCAAACGCTTAAGATTAATCACCATTATCTAATCTGTTTTTGTTTAAACAAAGTTAATACTTAAAAGAGTGATTGAACATGACCTGCCATTTGCCTCTAAACTGAGATAGTAGAAGTCGCAAACCTAGTAAGTGGCATTAAAAAAATTCAGCTTACAGCAAAGAGTCTTTTTTTTTCTGAAAGAAAACATTGTGATTGAGAGGACACTTGGGTAACTTTAACACTGATGCGCCCAAATATGTTCTGAAAACTGGAAACCATCTCAAATTTGAATGCAGGACAAAGGAACTAGTTTTTACCCTAACCTTCAGGACTTGTATATCATTTAAATTTTACAGCTTAATTGTGGAGTCATTTGGCAGGATGGCAGCCCTCTGGGATCCTGTTGGCTTTTCCCCTCTGCATGTTAGCCAGACCTAGGTCTCTGTTATTGGGAAAATCGCTTAGACAGTTTGGACGTATAGGAGCTCTATAAGCCCATCATCATAATGTGCCCCCAAATCACACATGTTATCAGCATGTTCAAACCTTTAGTCCAAGAGGCCGTTATGCTAAGCAAAATAAGCCAATCAGAGAAAGGCAAGGATCACATGATCTCACTCATATGTGTAATCTAATGAACAACATAAACTGATGAACAAAATAGATCCAGAGACATAGAAGCATGAACAGACTGTTGAATCTCAGAGGGAAGGCAGGGGTGGATGGGAAGAGATCAACTGAAGAACTTGTATGCAGATATGCATAACCAGTGGACACAGACAATAGGATGGTGAAGACCTGGGGCGGGGGCGGAGGTGGACTAGAAGGGGTCATTGGGGGGAAAAGGGGACATAGGGAATAGTTTCAACAACAAACATTTTTTAAAAATAATAGTTAACAAATAAAAAGAAACAAAACCACTTATTTTTGGCAAAAAAAAAAAACAACCCAAATCAACACAACCAAACAACAAACAATGGACGAGAAGAGCGTATTAGTTCAAGGTAATTAACCCAGGACCCGCCTGCACTAAGGGCTGCTCCTCTTCCTGTTGACTCAGGCAGCATTGTATTGGGAAAGAAACTAATCAAAACTTTTTGAGAATTTACAGTTTTTTACTTTTCAATAGAGAGTTTGAGACCAGAATTGCCTGTGTCTCATGCGAGCATCTTTAGCAAGTGCTGGCCGGTCAGCCAGTCAGCAGGCCCGGGTCTGATTCCGGGATCAGTGTGGAGCTGCTGCGAGTCCCCAGGAGGAAGCAGGTCTCCTAAGGGACAGAGAGAGGGTGGCCCTATGACCGGCAGCAGCAGCCGGAGCGATTTGCCCCCTGGAGTGTCCACAGCCTGCCAGGACGTGGCTTACGTGTTCGTGGAGAGTGTGGACCCGTGAATTAGACTGACCGCACCAGTTCTTCCACAGCCTGCCCTACAGTCTGGGTTTTGCATTGTTACCGTTCTTTCTCCTGAATGATAGACTGGACTACTGCAAGGTTGCATTCTGAAAGTGCCAGGAATCGAACTTGCACTACACCATCCCCTTAAATCCTCTGTGTTCCTTCTCCCCCGTCTTTGTAAGTAATTCCTATCCCGGAGGCTTTGATTTCCACAGTTACTGTTACCCGTGGTCAACAGGAGTCTGAAAATATTAAATGGAAAATTCCAGAAATAAATAATTCTTAAGCTTTAAATTGCTCACTGTTCTGAGTAGCATGATGAAATCTCATGGTCTCCCGCCCCTCCTCCTTCGGTCCAGTCTCCGGCTGTAGAGGCCCCGCCCATTATTCATGTAGTAGCCCTCGAGGTGACCAGATGGACTGTCACAGGAATGCAATGCCTGTAACCACAGGGCCTCGTGAGGTTATTCTGACGACTCCAAATTATTCCAGCCCCACAGCTCTAAGAATGGGATGCAGGAGATAACTGTCTGCTTCCCCTTTGGCCATAGCTAGAGAGAAGAATGGGTTAAATTAAAAGACATCCTGGGCCCATTTCAGCCTGTAAGGGTAGGGCTGTTCCCATATAAGGTGTGAGGGACAGGTGACATGCACCTCAGGAATAATTGAATAATTTAAAAAAAATTTTTGAACTAACAGAAGTGCCCAATCATGTATTGAAGCCGATGGCCACATTGCAAACTATATAGATTAGCAGTTAGAAAGGTTTGTGCATTCATCTACTCCTTAAAAACTATGCCGTACAAGCCACGAGGAACCTCAACACTGGGTTTTAGGAGTTGCCAACGTAACCCCCGGTCATTTTACGTTTCTGCTGTTCTCTTGTAAAGTATTCCGTGGTCATTGATTCACTTGTCTAAAGAAAGACTATAGCATTGCAAGTATAGATTCTATTCCAGGTGTTCATTTTAAAACTCTTTATGAATTTTGGTGTTCTTTCCACACAGAACGAGATTTTAGATGTGGTTGGAGCATTGCCAGTTGTAATATAGCCCAATGTAAAGCCAAGTTAAATCAAATTAAATGGAAATAGTTGTAGGCCAAATTCGGTTGGATTATTATTTTTAGCTTTTTCTTTTCTTCAAGCACTGCTTCTAAAATATGTTCTAAAATATGTGTGTGTGTGTGTGTGTATTTTATATGTATATATTACCCGCCATACCCCCCGAGTACCATTTTCTTTTCTCAACTTCACACAAAACTCCCTTAGAGAAGAAACAGTGTCCAAAAAGTTTCCGATATATTCAGCGTGACTCGTGGTTTATAGCTACTGTGGGCATGATGGTTGTTCCATTTGCAGGAGGTGCTCACACGTCAGCCTGTAGCACAGTGGCTTCTAGGACTGCCTCAGGCTGCTTGTCCCAGCTCAGACCCTGACTTCATGGCTCTGAACTGGGGCTCAGGAATTTGCATTTCTAGCAAGTTCCCAGGCAATGCTGAGCCCTGGCATCAGAGGCAGCTCTTTGAGAACTTCTGCTTTGTGGTGGGTGACATTTGCATTGAAATGTAAGGTGTGTGTATGTGCGATATGTCTCTCTCTGTATATATATATTTTTTAATATGTTTTATTGATTTTTTACAGAGAGGAAAGGAGAGGGATAGAGAGTTAGAAACATCGATGAGAGAGAAACATCGATCAGCTGCCTCCTGCACACTCCCTACTGGGTATGTGCCCACAACCAAGGTACATGCCCTTGACCGGAATCAAACCTGGAACCCTTGAGTCCGCAGGCCGACGCTCTATCCTCTGAGCCAAACCGGTTAGTGCTCTATGTATTTTTGCAAGTTACACCACAGTGCAGCGTAAGGCACACCTATGAATCTAACTGTCATTGCCCTGCAAACCGTGGAGTGCACTGTGGCTAATGACTGTTTGGAAGGGGCCAGGCCAGTAATGTCTTTTTTTTTAAATCTTTATTATTGAAAGGATTACATATGTCCCCTTTCCCCCTCCCCCATTGACCTCTTCCATCCTCCCCCCTACCCACACCCCAGCCTTCACCACCCTATTTTCTGTGTCCATGGGCTATGCACATACACTTAGGAATTCATTGGTTGATCTCTTCTCCCTCTCTTCCCCTGCTTTCCCTCTGAGCCTGATTTACAGTAGCTAAGATTTGGAAACAGCCTAAGTGCCCATCAGCAGATGAGTGGATTAAAAAGCTGTGGTACATCTACACAATGGAATACAGTGGGGCCTTGACTTACGAGTGTCCCGAATGAGTTTTT
>NW_005371230.1:2120292-2121983 GCF_000412655.1 Myotis brandtii | reverse complement strand
AGTAATTTGAGTTACGAGCTCCGTCACGGAACGAATTAAACTCGTAAGTCAAGGCCCCACTGTACTGTGCAGCTGTTAAAAAAAAAAAAAGAACTCTTACCATTTGCAACAGCATGGATGGACCCAGAGGCCAGTAATGTCTTTAAAACGATTAGCCTGTTGGGAAAAGCAAACTAACCCCAGTGAATGTGGAGGATGCGGTATATGAGATGACAGAAGTGTGACTTCCAGGGGACACGGTGTACTACGCCTGAACACTGCCCACGTGTCATTTCTATGGCTCCCACTAACTTGCACACACGTGGGCTGAGCTGCAGTTGGTGACGGAAAGAAAGGGACTCCAACCGCAGGGCCCACGGGGATGTAACTGCACTGCCTATGGGTACAGTCTTGTCCGATGGCAGCCTTGGGGCCAGGTATTTCTGCCATCGTTTTACTGATGAGAAATTTAAATTCAGAGAAAGTGCATGATTGAGTAAGGCCACAAAACTGTTCTCTGATCGACCTGAGAATTAGACTGTTCATCTGGTCCCCATACTTTGCACAGTGCTGTGTCTAGAACAGGGGTGGGCAAACTTTTTGACTCGAGGACCACAATGGGTTCTTAAACTGGACCGGAGGGCCGGAACAAAAGCATGGATGGAGTGTTTGTGTGAACTAATATAAATTCAAAGTAACATCGTTACATAAAAGGGTACGGTCTCTTTTTTTTTTAGTTTTATTCATTTCAAACGGGCCGGATCTGGCCCGCGGGCCGTAGTTTGCCCACGGCTGGTCTAGAAGGAAGAAGGCCTTGCCACTTACCTTTACCTCATCCCTCCACCACCAATAACTTTTATTGCCAACTCTTACTGTGTTTACTACATGAGCTACATATTACTATAGCCTGAATGTAAAATATTTGTAGAATTCAGGAGTATATAGTATCCTATATAATAAAGAGCTAATATGCTAATTAGACTGGACAGTGGAACAAACTTCTGGAAAGACCAGTGGGCGGGGGGCGGGGCCGTGGGGCCACTAGGCAGCCAGGGCTGCAAGGGCTGAGCCCCTTGCACGAATTTTGTGCATCAGGCCTCTAGTAAGTGTATAAAGGATAAACGTATACATTGTATAGTATGTACCTATACTATATAAAATATACAGTCTATAAACCAAGGTATAAAGTAGAGAAACTAATGTATGGACTGTGGAGTTCTTTCTGTGCATTTACAAACATGTATGTACATGAGTTGTTGTTTCCTAGTCTGAATGAAATACTACCACATGTACTTCTTTTTGGTATTTGAGCTTATTGCTGAATTTCATGGTACATATATTGTTTGCTAAACCTCACCAAGTGCTTTATATGAAATATTTTAAGTGATTTCGAATGCCCTTATTAGACCATTAAAAGTGTGTACCCAAAAAGAATATTCATGGGGAAAACAGATTCCATTTCTGTGTCTTACTACTGTGCAAACAGAACCATGTTGGTACAAGTGCTCACTGCATTGTTCATGTAGGTGCCCAAAGGCCAACACTTCCAATTGCTTGGTGACTGCAGGAACATCATTTCCCCCTCAAAAATACAGCAAAAAAGAAAGAAAAAAGGAAAGGAAGGAAAGGAAGGAAGGGAAGGAAAGGAAGGAAGGGAGGAAGGGAGGAAGGAAGGGAGGAAGGAAGGAAGGGAGGAAGGAAGGAAGGGAGGA
>NW_005371230.1:2085486-2120068 GCF_000412655.1 Myotis brandtii | reverse complement strand
AGGAAGGAAGGAAGGAAGGAAGGAAGGAAGGAAGGAAGGAAGGAAGGAAGGAAGGAAGGAAGGAAGGAAGGATGGATACTGGCCAAGGGCTCATTTGCAATTCAAAGAAAAAAGTACTGTTATATAAGAAGTCAGAATAGGTATCTCCATTGCTTTGTGCCTTTCAGCTTGTTACTTGTGACTGTGCATGTGTATAGACCTCAGGCCCTGTGACGGCCTCTGGAACTCACTTCAGGGCTCAGAGGGAGGGCTACCAAAGACCCACCCTCTCCCTCCTCTGCAGCCTTTGTCACATACACATCAATCCCTACTGTTTGGAAAGGGCTCCAGAGACTGCGCCTTGAAACCCTGACTCACCTCACGTGTCTGTTGAAAAGCCTGCGTTTGCCCCGCGTGCTTCCTGTTCGGTTGGCTTTGAATTTGCTTCGGAGGATAACAAATCGTTTGTAAGTGTTTTTGTAATTAGATGAGGCAGACGCTTTGCCTGTCAGGCTGCTTATATGTGTCACATGTCAGTGGCGCCCGAGCTAGAGATGGCACAGACGTGCACGAGGGGAGGAAGCTGCGCGGGAGCGGGAGCTGCACATTGAGGGGCTGGGAGTCCGTTTCGGGGACCCCGGCTCTCTGGTAAGGGAATCGGGCCTGACTGTGATGTTTGCTTTCCACAGATAACTTAAGGAACACTTCAGGGAGCCATTTGCAAATTTAAAGAGTTATTTGATGAATATTTTAAGAAAGTTGTTTTATGAGTTCCTTATTTCTGCTGTGTTGAGTGGTAATATAAAAAGAGCAGACATGTGGTGTTAAAACACGGCTGCACACAGCCAACTAGATAATGTGATATAATAAATGTATTGCCTACCGAATAGTCTTGAGATATTACAGGAATGGTAGAGCTGGGGGAATGGCTGGAGTACCAGCTTTTGTTTGTGTTTGACAGTTCACCCCAACTTCTGAAATAGTTCTGCTAAAGAAAAGCATCCCTTTCAAGTCAAGGTTCTTTCTTATCCACACGTTACTCTTTATGTAAGTGTAGCTTTCACTGACAAATGGGTGCATTATTCTTACATAGTATCTACAGCATAGAAAGGCAAATCAAATCGCTGAACTCAAAGTGCAATGTTGATAACTCTAAAAAAGTGTAGGTTCCTGGACCACAGTGGTTACCCTGATGCCGGGAAATAGTGAATAAAATGTGGTACCTGGAGCTTAACTCCTGTGCCTTGAAATAGTCACTTGCTGATTCAATGAATATGTACAGAGTATGCACTAAAGTTCTAGGTGCCCGTTTGGACACTCAGTAGTGTAAGTTAGTGAGTTGTAGTTGTAAAAATCTGAATGTTTTTAAAACAAAACCCTCCAGAACTCCAGCACTAAAAGCAGCATCGCCCTTCGGAGAATTCCGACCTTCAGGAGGTTACGGCCGAGCCAGCATTCTGATGGTGTCTTCTCTGTCCCAGCCATGCCAGCTGACATGCCAGAACCCGCCTGCTGATAGAATTCCCCAATGTGTGTGAGATGGTTGTTTGTGTTTTGTGTTTTTTTTTTTTCAGTTATACTATTGGACTTAACTCTAAACTTTTAGGTTTTCAAATAACAAACTTACTTTTAAGGAACGATGCGTGTGTTTTTTTTATCAAAGAGAGTGGAAAAGTAGGAGGATGTCATTTTAGCTTTGAATACTTCTCCCGAAAATTTGTTCTCAAGAAGGCCAGGCCCGGAGCCGGTCTGTGCAGGTGGGGACAGTCCCCACTTGCCTGCCTGGGTGGCGTGCCCACACCCGGTGGTGAAGGCCGTGTGCGGGGGAGCCTGGGCCCCCCGTCCTCCTTGGGCAAGTGCATATTCCACAGGTGGTGCCGCACCTCCCGCAGTCACTCTCCGTCTGTGCGCTTCCGGATCCCGGTCTTTGAGGGAAGAGGCCCGTTTGAGAACCTCCACGGGTGGTTTTGAGGACCCCCAAGTTGCTCCCTTTGCTTAGTCCTTGTCTGAATAAAAGTTGCCAAGACCACAAGCGAACCACCTGCCGTCTTCTGGAGCCAGTGCCTCCGTGGAAGAGAAGGAGGGTTTTTTTTTAGAGAAGGCAGGGGGGGGGGGCGGGGGGCGGCGGCAGTGCTCCCGGGATGTATCCACCTGGGGATAAGAAAGGAGGAACTGTGGTCTCCACAGCGATCGGGTGCCAGACCAGGCCAGGTTGTGGCCACGTGGCATCGGTGATAATGAGATGAAACACGGAAATGAACATAAAGGGTTTAATTGGGAAATTTTATTACATGTCATAAGCTATTTACTCTATGGAGATGGTGGATGCATTCAGGTTTTCCTGCCTCTGCCCTGTATTCCTGCAGAGATCTGGACATGGAGAAAGTCCGGGGATGCTAACCGTCTACAGGTTTTAGAGAGGATGGTCACTCGGTGTGTGTAAATAACTACACGGCGGTGTTCGTGTCGCTCTGCAGCGGCTTTCTGTGCAGATCTGAGCACCCGGGGGCGTGTCACAGCCCGACCCTGGAATCCCCGGGCGGCTGCAGACGTCTGCAGGGGCCGGAACAGAGAATAACACGCAGGACGGAGCCGTTAAAGGAAAAGGCTTTCTTTTCACCAAGTAGAATGTGGAGTCCCGCATGGTGGACGTAGGGAAACTGGAGGCGGTGCGTGGCAGCTGCTCTCTGGGTGCTGTTGAGGGATGAAAGGAAGGAGCGAGCGAACAAAGTAGGAAATAACAGCAGAGGTGCCCGGAGCAGGGCCTCACAGGCCAGGCCCTCCCCGCTCAGATCCGTAAAGTCAATCAGACCTCAACTATGGCCTCCTGTTTGCTTTCTCTCCCTCCCCATCTAAGGCTTAATTTAACTTAATTCTGTTGTTAATCCTCACCCAAGGATATTTTCCCATTGACCTTTAGAGAGAGGGGTAGGGAGAGGGAGAAACAGAGAGAGAATAACATTGATGTGAGAGAGACACATAGGTCGGTTGATTCCCATACACATCCCGGCCAGGGCCTGGGATAGAACCTGCAACCAGGGTACATGCCCTTGACCGGAATCAAACCCGGGACCCTTAAATCCATGGGCCAATGCTCTATCCACTGAGTCACACCGGCCATGGCCCCATTTCAGGTTTGAAAGGAGCAAGGACGGATCCTTGCAATGTGAAATTGAAGGGACTCTCAAAGATTATCTAGTCCTTTCTCAAAAGAAGAGCACACCCAGTTATCTTATTTCAGTTTGAGTGAGTGAGTGAATGAATGAATGAATGAATGAATGACAGGGGACACCAGGATAGCGGGACATGTACAGTAGCCCAAGCTTCGCGCTCATAATCCCACTTTTAGAAAACGCTCCTGTCGAGCCCCGCCAGTTAAATCCAGTTCTGCTCCGGACCCTCTACAGACAGCGATTGTATAGCCAGAGCATGTTTAATTCTCCCGATTCTCCAAGGCCACGTCCAAATGGCAATCTCCATGGTACCACCAGGAAACCTCGGAAAACTGTATTATTTCCACATTGGCGCTACGTAGTGGACCCTGGGTCGATTGCTGTCTCTATAAAAATAGGCTTAACACAAACACAGATCATGGGTGGTGTTTTTCATTCTGCTGCTTGATTTTGGTTGGGGAGCAGAATCAAGTCCTTGCCTTCTGTCATCCCTTCAGGGCCCGTGTTCTCTCATCTCCGGTCGTTCAGAGACGATGGTTGGGAATATGGAAATTCCTCGTGCTCAGGCAGCCAGCCATTGTGGCCCCGGCGTGTTTACTTTATCCGATCTTGTTTCCCTAACACAGGGCTCGGTCTTTACAGCCAGCCGGTTATCACCTTACAGCGGGGCTCTCTCTTCTTCCCTGAGAGCTCAAGGCCTAACCACCCCCATCCTGAGTGATGCCCGAAAGACCTTTCCCTGAAATTCAGTCTCCAGGGCACCCATTGATTCAGAAAGACCCTGGTTCAGGGTCAGAAGACTTGCACAGGGAATGGAATCTCTCTTTTCCTACCCCTTGCAGTTCTCAGACACAGGGCCTTCCTGGCCTCCCGTCCTTGGGGGAGGAATGGGAGAGCCCAGGGGTGCTTTGCAGTTCTGTCACAGAAGAAGGGGACGTGTCCTTGAAAGTTGTTTTGCTTACTTTTCACCTGAGTGAAGAAGGAGGACCCGGGGAGGGAGGGAGACAGTGGGATTCCGAGGTGTTTTGATTTCTTGGCTATGTGTGATGCCTTTGTCTTTGGACCTCAATCCTATAAGCAGTCGCAATATTTTTCCAGGACTTCCCACCTTCACTCAATTGTGTAACAGTAATTAATTCTCACAGCACCCAGTTGACTGAAGCGTTATTATCCCTGTATTATAGAGGAGAAAACTGATTTGCCAAGCCCCACAAAGAAAGTCCGTGTCGGAGGAAGGATTAGCGCTCAGGAGGGTCTGAAAGTCTAATCTCGGCTCCGAGATGCCTTTTTATTGTGAATTTCTTCCTGCGGAACAGATGCAGCGGGGATTTAGCAGGTGACTTTGCTGAGGGTGTGAGCGTGGAAGGCAGCCCTGCCCGCGCCGGGTCTTGGTGGCCATTAGATCCGTCTGTGCTGATTAGATGTCATTTGTTCACAGAGTCCTGTCACCAATGATGTGAAAATGTAGGATGAATTACTCTACAGTGACCCCACAGTTTTGGTCAACCCATGTCCACATATAGGCAGACAAGGTGTAGGCTGGTTATTTATGGAATAGACTTATGTCTGCAAAGACTGGGTAGACTAAGATAGCTAGTTCACATTCTTTCCCATGACAATGACTCATGTGTCTGAGGGTCATTACCTCAAGACTCAACACTGTAATTCAGCCAAGAATCAAGAAATTAGCAAAAGAGCCCTGGCCGGGTGGCTCGGTTAGAGCATCGTCCTGAATACCAAAAGGTTGCAGGTTCGATTCCCATTGGGGCACATACCTAGGTTGCGGATTGGATGCCCAAGCAGGATGCATATAGGAGGCAGCCAGTAGATGTTTCTCTCTCACATCAATGTCTCTCTCTCTGTCTCTCTCTCACATCAATGTCTCTCTCTCTCATCAATGTCTCTCTCTCTCTCTCTCTCCTCCTCCTCCTCCTCCTCCTCCTCCCGCCTCCTCCTCCTCCTCCTCCTCCTCCTCTCCCCCTCTCTCCCTCTTCCCTTCTTCCCTCCCTCCCTCCCTCCCTCCCTTCCTCTCTTTCTAAAATCAACAAAAGACATGTCCTTTGGTGAGCAAAGGAAACTAGTGAAGGCCCAGCAGTCTCAAAGATTCCCCAGCCCTGTAACCCAGTAGTGCATTGCCAGCGTGTGTTGCTCATGGAAAAACTCTGCAGAGGTGACTTGCCACAGGCTCAGAGGTGGTGATAACAGACTTGAACCAGATCTGCAGGTAAAGAACCAAATAAAATGAGGCTGGGGCCAGTCAGGAGAAGCCAGAACACAGAGGCCGACCCTCTGAGACAAGGCAGACACAAGAATGTAACAAATACGTAAACCCAGCACCTGTCTGTGTCAGACCAGGACCCTTCTCTCCGGGCAGGCTCTTCCAGGTCTGTGTGTGGGCCTCAAGGACACAGTGCCCCTCCTGGGATGGTGACTAAAGGAGCCCGCCTTCCTCTATTTGTTGAATATTAGTGAACTCCTGGGACTCTGACAGTGAACAGACAGACAGTCCCCTTAGAGCAGCGGTTCTCAACCTGTGGGTCTCGACCCCTTTGGCGGTCGAACGACCCTTTCACAGGGGTCGCCTAAGACCATCCTGCATATCAGATATTTACATGACGATTCATAACAGTAGCAACATTACAGTTATGAAGGAGCAACGAAAATAATTTTATGGTTGGGTCACAACATGAGGAACTGTATTTAAAGGGCCAGAAGGTTGAGAACCACTGCCTCAGAGGGTTGGGGAGAGGAGCGAGGTCAGGGTGCAGGAGCATGCATGCGGGAAGGAGCCCGCTGTGGTCAGTGCTGTGCGTGAGATAACCCGCCCTGGAGAGAGGAAGACGGAGCAGCATGAGCCCCTTCAGAGCAGGGGTTGAACGTGCCCAAGACTTGCAGTTGCCTGACCAGAGGCTGAGAGCCAGGGGCAGGGCCTCCTGACTGGGAGCAAAGCGCAGGGAGACTGCCTCCTGTCAGTTAGCCGGGGAGGGCGGCGGGGTCAGAGGTCACAGGGCAGCCAGCTCCCAGGGCTCAGAAGCGGTTTAAACAGGGGAGCAAGGAGGTCCAATTTAAATGTGTAAAAGATGAATCACTGTGAGGTGGGAGGATTGAGGAAAGCCCCGGTCAGGTGGGAAATAAAGGTGGCTCTTGCTCGCCTGGCATGGCTCAATGGTTGAGCATCGACCTATGAACCAGGAAGTCACAGTTCAATTCCCGGTCGGGGCACATGCCTGGGTTGTGGGCTCGAGCCCCAGTGTAGGGCATGCAGGAGGCAGCCGATCAGTGATTCTCTCTCATCACTGATGTTTCTATCTCTCTCTCCCTCTCCCTCTCTGAAATCAATTAAAAATATATTTTAAAAATAATAATAAGGTGGCTGTAACCAGGTTGGAGATGGGAAAGAATGTGTGGTTCACTGTCCTCCGATGAAAACAGGACAACTGAGCAGACATGATCATGACAACATAACTCACACTCCTGAGCTCGGACCACGTGAGGCACTGCCCCTCGCTGCTGCCCCACAGCCCTGAGAGGCCCTCATCCAGCTGCTGTGCTGCTGGAACGGAGTGGCTGAGGGCGGGCAGACCTGGCCTGGGGTCTGGCCGCTGGTGAAAGCCAGAGCAGGGGGTGTGAGCCCAGACGGCGTCAGGTCACTTCTGGAATGAAGCGTTTCCCACTTCTGATCTCTACCTGGCCCATCTTTGAGAGCTAGATAATGCAGGCAAGGAACGGCCCGCCGAGTCTGGCCAGCTCATCCTCTCCATTCCTCGCTCTTGTGAGCGAATCGATCACACGATGTGGGTACAAGTCCCTGCTCTGTTTCTTCCAAACGAAATCTCTTTCCTCTCGCACACCTTCCAGGAAAGCGTTACTGACGGTACCGCATTGCAATAGTCCATGTTCACTGCCAGGGAGGGAAATGCATGCCTCTGTGAGCCGGCAGGTGCAAGGCCAGTAAAGAAAGACCCGGAGAGAAACACCCGACAGCCCGGCGTGGCCCATTCAGACTGGGGAGGAGGCCGGGCAGCGCCAGGCGGTTTTCCGCAGAGAATCCCCCGAGTTCCGCTCACAAAGGGGCTCGTAAGTGGAGAAGCGGGAAGGAACACCAGTGCGGAAACTTGAGCCGCACACAAACATTTTGCTTTAAATTTAATTAAGGAGCCTTTTATTCTAGAGCTGAAAGCGTGAAATTGCTATCTTTCAAGGGGGCTTGTTTTGCCTTTAGTGCTTTCACCAAGAGCGGCGGCGGCTCAAGTATCCACACAGGTGTCCTCGCCTCCAAGGTGGGGCTGTCAGGCCCGGAGGGGCAGGGGACAGCCCTGTCAGAGGCCAGAACTAGCGGGGAGGGCAAACTGAAGGTGAGGGACTACAGAACTAGGCTCCGAAGGAAGTAGAAATGCTAATAAAATGCTGCTGCTAGCGTGACAAGAAGCTTCTGGAGACATCTGGGCTAAGAAAATGTGTTGGGCCCTGGCTGGTTCGGCTCAGTGGACAGAGCGTCAGCCTGAGGACTGAAGGGTCCCGGGTTCAATTCCAGTCAAGGGCACATGCCTGGGTTGCAGGCTCGATCCCCAATAGGGGGCGCACAGGAGGCAGCCGATCGATGATTCTCTCTCATCTTCGATGTTTCTGTATCTCTCTCTCCCTCTCCCTTCCTCTCTGAAATCAATAAAAATATATTAGAAAAAGAAAATGTTTTGAGTTGGTGGGTAGGTAATTCCCACACGCTAGACTTGGTTTTTAAGTTGCCGTCTCCGACGTATTTTTATTGAATGGCATAAAGAACACTTGTGCCCCAGACCTCCCCTGAGAGGAGAAAGGCGCCCGTCCTGGGTGACAGCGGTCCTGGCTTTTGCTGAGCCCTGAGCACTAAGGATGCAGGCCTGGCGTGACCAGGAGACGGTCTCTAGACGAGCTGGCTCGTGAGGACGGCGGCTGCCAGAGGAGGGGACGAGATCTGAGAGAGGAAGAAGGTGCGTTGGGAGAGTGAGCTTGCCTGGTCCCTTCTGCTCTCTGCTTCCTCCCTGTCACCTGAAGCAGGAAAGCAGGCCTGCGTCAGGGCCGCATCCTGGGCCTAGGACCTTTTTTTTTTTAATGTAAATAAGTTTTGACACACAGAAATGCTATGAAATTAAAGGCAGCATTTTTTGACATTGTATTTGAGTTCTAAAACTTGGCAGATAATTATTACTCTTATTTTTTTAAATATATTTTTATTGATTTCAGAGAGGAAAGGAGAAGGGAGAGAGAGATAGAAACATCAATGACGAGAGAGAATCATTGATAGGCTGCATCGTGCACACTTGATTTGTGTTGTCATCTTGTGTAATAATGAGGGGTTCCCTCCTGTGGGCCACCAGCCTGGAACCTGGTCTGAGGACTCGCCGGGGACATCCTCCCAGGGGGCCGGGAAGACTGGGAGGGGCGGGTGCAGGGATGATCCAGGCCTGCTGGCATCTCTGGGACGGCCTCGTTCTCATTCATTCTGTTCCCAGCACCGGCAGTATTGTAATTGCATCACCATCCACCGAGGTTTGTGGAAATATTACTAGATGTTCTCAACGTGACACATGCACTCATTCACAGGCTTTGACTTCACATCTATAGAGTAGAAAGCACCGTTCCAGGTCCTGTGAACACAGTGGCTGTAAGGTCCTTGTTCCCATGGAACTCCCATTTTTGTGGGGCAGTAAACAAACAAGAGGACAAGGTAATTTTAGAGGTTAGCAAGAGCTCTTTTTCAAAAGGTGTGATACATTACAGTAGCAAGGAAGCTACTTGAATTGGCTGATCAAGCCAGGCGGGCTTCTCTGAGGAGGTGCATGTGTTCTGAGACCAGAATGACAAGAAGCTTCCAGCTCTGCAGGTTTTGAGGGAGGAGCCTTCCAGGTGGAGGCGCCAGGTAGCACAGACCCTAAGAGAGTCCTTCCTGGGACGGAGCAACCAGTGTCACTGTGTGGACATACCCTTTCCCGTTAACCACAGGGCGTGAGGGTGTTTGGCCTTTTTAGCTCAGACGTCCCTCGCTGACCTTTTGCCGAGTGAAAAGAGTAGAATTCCAGTAAACGTGAACAGTTACCAGGTAAGCGTATGCGACATCCTGTCTGAGCGTTTAAAAGGGTAGGATGCTCTTCAGGGCATGGGGCCTGCGCGCTCCCTCGGAGACAGACCTCCGTGGTAAGGGTGCTGAAAGGGACGGGGCCTGAGGCCGCCACAGTCCTCTGGCTACAGTGCTGCCTGCCTCCCTGACCAGGTTTAGAGTCTCAACTGATTAGATTCCCAGAGTCAGTAAACACGACCACAAACAAATTTTCAAATAAAACTGTCAAAGCTGTTTCCCCATTGAAAATGCACTCTTCATTGCCGTATTTGCTGACACTGCTGTCCAATTCGTTAAAACAGCGTTCAGCCTTTAGCTGTTACCCGCCTACAGAAAAGAACGTTTCAATGGAAGTAGTCGGCGACATCGCCTTAGGTTATCTGATTTTCCATCTTCTATTTTATGCTCATTGTCTTTCAAGGTGACATTTGGCGTATTTCGTGTCTGTGTACCTATGCATATACTAGTACATAGACCTTCCCACATACGGACTTTGACTCGCTGGGCCAGGCATCACGTCTCCTAATAAAGCGAGATAGACTCTGATTGTGCACAGCAGCACCTTGATAACCCTAAGATGTGTGTTCATTGCATTTCATTATTATGAAGAAGAGTGTGGAGAGAGAGCAGGAAACATTTGTAAAAGCCCTGCTTGGCACTGGCCCTGTCTCTGTTTGAGCAAAATGTCCTGACTTGAGAATAAACTGGACGACAGGAAAACATGGCTTTTCTGTGAGGTCAGGTCCTCTTGCTTGGGAATGTTTAAAGAGAAAGCGTAACCCAGGCCATCAGGATAGACGTAGAAATTCTGCCATGTGGTCCGAATGCCACGAGTTTGGTGGAATTAGCTGCTGTTGAATATTCAGAGCCAGATTAGATAAGCATTGTTAACCAAATTCACAGGTTTTCCTGGGGTGGAAACATCTCATTTAGGAGAAACCTTATGTTAGGCAAGTATGTTCTTAGAGGTAGAGGGGTGTTTTTTTTGTTGTTGTTTTAAACATTTTTTTAAATTGTTTTCTTTTCCATCTGTTGCAGGGACGTGGGTATTTTCAAGCACTCCTTAATATGACAACTGTTAAAAAGCAAAATTACAGATCACATTTGGGGCTATGGGTTTTCAGGAAAAGGCGTGTTGCTATGATTGTGTATCTGTATAGCTGCTCTCCGCTCGTGATAGTACAGATCCTTTTGGCTGAGGTGTCTGGTTGCATCCCCTGGGGACACGCGAGTTCTCTAAGCAGGACAGGGCTGTTCTGTGAAGGGGTGACACAGTAGCACAAGGTCCCGGTTCTGTGACATGTGCAACAGCTGAAGGTGAAACCACTCTAGGGGCCAGTGAAATCTCTGTTCTATTTTATTTTACCAAATGGTCCAGCTTTGTGAATCAGTGCTACTCAGAGGCCAATTTTAAATTCTAGGCGGCTGAGGGAGATTTTAGAAGAAGCCATCCAGTTAAGCAACGGTGTGAAATTAAAATAATGTTTACAACTTCGGGAGGAACACATGGGTGTCCAGGGGACCCCCTCTGCCTCCAGCCCTGCTCTGTGGTTCTCCTTCCCTGGCCTCATCTGGTTCGCTCCCTCTTGGCCTCTGTACTTTCCCACGCGACCAGAACTGAGGCGGAATTCCCTGACCGTGAGGAACTCACCCAGGCGGGTGGTCTGTGCACAGTCACCTCTCCGAGTGCCTGTTACCTCGTTGGTAAAAGGGGAGAATGGGAAGCACTGTCCTTTGGGGTTGACCTGGGCATGGGCTTCGAGGAGCCCCAATACATGTTAGCTTTTGTTATGATAATGACGAAGGTGGTGGTTGTAACAGAAATACCATGTCCCTGGGAGCCCGCTGCCCTGGCCCTGGCTCTGCCCTGGTGGGTGATTGCTGGACCCTCCCAGCCCCAGAAGCCCCCAGTGGGCACCCCTCTGTGACATGGAGGGTCTGATCAGTTTAATGCAAGGAGCTCGCCCAGTGGAGCTGGCGTGTCATCAGTAGAGATGGAAATTGGTGGAGCGACAACCGCGTGCAGCGTGGAGCTAGTGTGGGTTTGGGAGAGAAAAAGAGATTTAGGACAAACCCCATGTCAAACCCCGGTGCTTTGCTTTGGGCTAAAACTGAACCACGTAGTCAGTCAGTGCCACAGAGGGGAGGCTGGGAACAAGCCAGAGCTGCCCCGTGCCGGGGGCCGGGCTGGAGACGTGCAGACGGCAGACGGGAGCGCACGGGTGTGGGCAGTGGGGCCACGTGGGGCCCTGGCGAGGGTCCTCAAACCAGGACCACGCGCCGCATTGCACAGACCAGCCGTGGAAAGATGCTGAGCTGGGCCGAGGGGCACCTCAGCTACTAAAGTGACCGCCTTGTCTCGAATGATCCACAATTTTCTGACTTGTTCCAGCTCTTTCATCAGAGCCATATATGGTATTTTTTGGGGGGAGGGGTGTTAAAAATAGTTCTATCAGATACAGATTATATGATATACATGTGTGTATTTACATATATAATTTATTTTTAACATATTTTTATGATTTCAGAGAGGAAAAGAGAGGGAGAGAGAAATAGAATCATCAATGATTAGAAAGAATCTTTGATCGGCTGCCTCCTGCAGGCCCTCTACTGGGGATCGAGCCTGCAACCTGGGCATGTGCCCTGACTGGGAATCGAACCTTGACCTCCGCAGACGGCAGACGGGAGCGCACGGGTGTGGGCAGTGGGGCCACGTGGGGCCCTGGCGAGGGTCCTCAAACCAGGACCACGCGCCGCATTGCACAGACCAGCCGTGGAAAGATGCTGAGCTGGGCCGAGGGGCACCTCAGCTACTAAAGTGACCGCCTTGTCTCGAATGATCCACAATTTTCTGACTTGTTCCAGCTCTTTCATCAGAGCCATATATGGTATTTTTTGGGGGGAGGGGTGTTAAAAATAGTTCTATCAGATACAGATTATATGATATACATGTGTGTATTTACATATATAATTTATTTTTAACATATTTTTATGATTTCAGAGAGGAAAAGAGAGGGAGAGAGAAATAGAATCATCAATGATTAGAAAGAATCTTTGATCGGCTGCCTCCTGCAGGCCCTCTACTGGGGATCGAGCCTGCAACCTGGGCATGTGCCCTGACTGGGAATCGAACCTTGACCTCCTGGTTCATAGGTCGATGCTCAGCCACTGAGTCACACCGGGATTACATAATTTAGAGAGAAATGGAGAGAAAGATTGCTTATAATATGATTACTTGGAATTGTGAGTAGTATTATCCTTAGGATAAAATATGGGTGCGTTCTCTTTACGCCCTGGCAGTGCAATGAAACACATTTCGTGTCTTATGTGTGTAGGATATTTTGATAGTGTGGCCTTTTTCCCCTGCGCCGGGCAGGGATGGGCCGGGAGCGTAGATAAAGGAGCAGCCACCATAGAAGCCTGGCTTCAGAACTGGCAATCAAAGACGACCAGCACTCAGGGTGACATAGACAGTAAATCTATAAGACGACGGAGCAGAAAGTACAGATGTGTGTCATGTTCGTGACCACGTATGGAGTCTCTGTTTCTCTTTAATTCTCTTTTGGATGCTTTACTGTTCGGTAGCCCTCAGAGCGTGGCTTCTGCCCATCGTGGCTCCTCGTTCGTTGGCCACACGGTTTGTGATGTGTTACCGTGAACCCGTCTTCACCAGCGGCCCACGCTCGGGCTGCTCCCTGTCCCTGCAGAAGGCGGCTGCCTCTGCCTCTGCCGGGCCCTAGCCTTTCCTACACACTTCCACTCACCATCTCAGAACAGGGTGACAAGGTCGTAATAATATAGCCTGACCCTGACACGGGGGCCAGACTTAGGCTCTTCTCTTTCTAGACGACACTTTCATCTCACCTTTGGTCTGGGCGTCTCTATGTCCAGACCGTGGGCCATTGGCAGAAGCTTTCCTAGTGACCTTGTCAGAGGTGGGACAGTTCTTTCCCCGCCCTGGATTCATGTGAAGAGCACAGGGAGCTTCCCCGGCTCCCTTGGCCCAGTGCAGGGATCGAAACCCCGTCAGAGCCGCTCTGGGGGCCTGTGCCTGACCGCCTGCTCCACCTTTGGGCTCCGAGTGTCCTGTCTATCGTCCCTGCAGGCTTTCCTGTTTTGTTTCCAAGATTGACTTAATGTAAAATTAGGTTTTTTAAAACTATATTTTTATTGATCTCAGAGAGGAAGGGAGAGGGAGAGAGAGAAACATCAATGATGAGAGAGAACCATTGATGGCTGTCTCCTGCACACTCCTCACTGGGGATCGAGCCTGAATCCTGGGCATGTGCCCTGACCGGGAATCTAACTGTGACCTCCTGGCTCAAGGTCAACATTCAACGGCTGAGCCACGCTGGTGGGCTAAAATTAGATATATTAATATGTATATATCAAACAGTAGATAGTAAACTTAACGTAACATTTGTATTTTATTCAGCATTCCCAGGTGTTTAAACTTGGTCCTCCGTGTCCATTAGAGTTGTAGTCTAATCATTGGGGTCTGACAGTTGGAATAAAGGAGGGGAGAAGAACACGGATAACTTTTCTCCTAAGTAGAATGGATTTATTTTTAACAAACATGTGAGGATACATCATTTCTATTTTTATGGGAAATCTATTCTTACCAAGTACGAACGTGACTCACTGCATCAATATAAACGTTTTTTTCTCACTCCCACGATGTGCATCGGAAGCCGTATTTCTGATCAGGCTGCGGGTCGGCATGGTTTGCAAAAAACGAGCCCTGTCCAGACCCCTCCGGGCGGGCTCCCGCTGTGCCTGAGCCTGGTGGACTTGCCACCTGACTCCTCTAAGCATCATCTGTAGAGGGGATCTTCAAACTGTGTTAGCCACAGAATGTTTGGAAGCCTGCTGTAAGGCCCACAAGGGGAGGGCGTTCTCCAGTGGAGTGAAGGCCCTGCCGCCTTGCCTCGCAGCCTCCCCCAGGAAGCCCTCCAGGGAGCCCAGGGAGCGGCGTTTGTGAAGCCCTGGACCAGAGAACTCTTTCGTGTCAGGACGTACGTGGTTCGGGAGAAGGCAGAGTGGGCAGCCTTGTCTGATGACTGCCAGCCCCTCCTCTGTCTTGGATAATTGCTTCCACATAGTCTTCCTGATCCTTCTTAATCAAGTGAAAGGTTCACCAAGGAAGAGATTGAGTTGTTCATATATTTAAGTTATAAAAACTGTCATTTTTCTAAAGAAAGAGGGACCATCCCAGGCAGAGAGGCCCATGTGGTCATCCTATCTTGAATATTAAGTGGGGCAGTTTTGGTAAGGTTTCCTGCAATTTAGAAAGAGTTAAGACTATCATAGCATGCATTTTGTTACCATATGTCAGTGTAATTGTCACTTTAATAACAGCTGTATTCGAAGAGATTTCCACAGATTGGACATGAACGAAAAAATAATACTCCCCCCAACCTTCCCCGAAGCTCCTTTGTCCGTTATAAACTCTTCCAGTATTAGACTGACTACAGCCCAACACTGCAAACAAAGCCGTGCTCCTAGCTTCTCCTTTCGCCTTAACTATTTTCCTACCCAGACACGGAAACCAACACGCTCAGCTGCAGCTCTCCGGTGCCAGATTTCCAAGCGCTTATACCAGTACATGGCCATCTTAAAATTTAATTCTACCTGGGACTGAGTCAAGTTTTACCCTACAACCAAGTCTTTATTGTTGCCAGTTTTTTTAAAAAAATCAACAAGATAGCCATTCTGACAGGTGTGAAATGGTATCTCATTGTCGTTTTGATTTGCATCTCTCCGATGATTGGTGACTTGAGCATTTTTTCATATGTCTCTTGGCCATCTGTATGTCCGCTTTGGAGAAGTGTCTATTTAGGTTCTTTGCCTATTTTTTAATTGGGTTGTCTTTCTTCCTTTTGTTAAGTTGTATGAGTTCCCTATAAATTTTGGAGGTTAACCCCTTATGGAATGTATCACTGGCAAATATGTTCTCCCATGCAGGGGGGTCTCTTGTTATTGTGTTGATGGTTTCTTTTGCTGTGCAGAAGCTTTTTATTTGGATGTAGTCCCATTTGTTTATTTTCTCCTTAGTTTCCTTTGCCCTAGGAGATATATCAATAAACACATTGCTACGAGAGATGTCTGAGATTTTGGTGCCTAGGGTTTCTTCTAGGATTTTTATTGTTTCACATCTTACATTTAATTAAGTCCTTTACCCACTTTGACTTTATTCTTGTGTATGGTGTAAATTGGTGGTCTAGTTTCATTTTTTTGCAGGTACCTGCCTAATTTTCCCAACAGCATTTATTGAAGAGACTGTCTTTGCTCCAATGAAATGTATAGCTTTAAAGCAACATTTACAAAATGCTTTATAATGCAAGCACCAAGATGCCAAGAGGTCTTGCAATGTGGCCGCCTTCCTATGGGCACATCTATTCCCACGCTGTTTAGGGGGGACAGGCTCTTCAAGGTCACTGCAAACTTAGTTCAAGGAGAGCAGTCAGGATTTCTATTTTTATATCATTCTGACTTCTCTAGTCTACCAGTGTGCTCTTTGTCTTCATGTCTGTGTTAAAAAGCAGAGATAAAATTTTCATTATCCTTCTATCCTGAGGTGGCATTATTTTTTTTTTCAAGAGTAGTTTCAGTGTGTTAATAACATGTAAATATGACAATCGAAAGTGCTTATCTGCCATCAGGAAGTGAAGGTAGGTGTGAGTACCAGTGTTCTTTTCTTTGTCTGGAACCTGAAATTTTTGTCATAAAACTATAAAAGAAGCTGAATAAAAATTCATTGTCAAATGTCTCCTAGTATAGGCTTACCTCCGTAATATATTTCATAAACTATTATTTTAAACAAAAAATGAAATAGAATTGCCTTCGCGCTGACAATCTACTGACAGTTTATAACAATGAAAATACTGCCGAGTATTTGAATATACGAGGAAGCTCTGAGTTTTCTATTTTGATAGGTTTGGATATTTCTTGCATTTTTCAAGAATTAAATAGCAACAGCAAATACTCTTTTCCTCTTTTTCTTTTAAAAGTTTATTTTTAATTGTGTCATAATTTCACAAATCCACTCTTGTAAAAAATGTAAATAATATAAATAAAGCACATCTATTTGATCTGCACTTTGCCTCCTATTAAACGGAATGAATTTTAAATGGGGCTTCCCCCCGCCCCAAATCCTAGGCACCTGGCTTTGTTGCAATTCTTTGTCACTGCTCCGTGCCATGAATGACCCAAGTCAGTCATTCTGCATGGTCTCAGCCAGATGCAGTGAAACAGTGAAGGTTGTGCTGTATGAACGTATTTTTTGGATTCACTTAGATGTGGTGGGCCTTCATCAGCTCATCCTTCATTCCCAGTAGACTTCCCAGGATCAATATTTGCCTTTAAGTACTTTAGAAAAAAAGAAAAACCGGGAAGATAATTTTTGAATGTAGGTGATGGGTATATGGGGTTCATTGTAGTATTTTTCCTGTTGTTTTTTTTAAAATATATTTTTATTGATGTCAGAGAGGAAGGGAGAGGGAGAGAGAGACAGAAACATCAATGATGAGAAAGAATCATTGATTGGCTGCCTCCTGCATGCCCCTTACTGGGGATCAAGCCTGCAATCGAAGCCGGGATCCTTCAGTCCACAGGCGAACGCTCTATCCACTGAGCAAAACCGGCTGGGCTATTTTTTTAATATGCTGGAAAACTTTCCTAATGAAAAAGAACACTGTGAATTGCTTTTAAGAAGTAGAAGAAATGTTAACCCAGAGTCGGTGGAACTGTGGCCTTGAAGTGCGATACGGGCATTACCTCAACCTCACTTCATAGCGTAGATTTTCTGCTGAAAGTAAGTGTTTATTACATGGCTTTTACCTTTTCAGAACTTTAAAATCGTTTCTCTTTACAAAGTCCGAATTTATAAGGCATGAGAGAGTTTAATTAAAGTAAAAATAATTGAACACTTAAGGTTAGAGTTTTATTTCAGGGTTACGAAAACCTGCCTCTCCCCTCTGCCCCGTGTGGCTTTCAGATGAAAATGAATGAATGAAATCCGAGCATCACCTGCTCTCCACTTCGCCTTTGGTCCAAGATTCCAGGTTGCCTGCCTCTACTGTTGCAGGTTTTTCCAGGTGACCCCAGAGGGCCACCGCCACAGGTGTTAATCTCTTATAAAAACCGATTGCAATTTGGGGTTTTAAGAAATGGGTGTTGTGTGTAAAGTAGCGTATTGTTCAGGCAGCCCGGTAGTTAGTTTCTGTGTATCTGTGGGTTGACATTGGTCGACATTGCAGTAAAAGGTGAGGCTGTGTACATTGCAGTGTATATTGAGGGACAGTGAAGGGGAGAAGGCTGGGCCTGTGTGTGACCGCGGGAGAAATCTGACACTCCTCGCACCCTGATTCTTCTTCAGACCCTGAGCTAAGCAGACGGACAGCTGTTAGGAGCCGTCAGCGGGAGCGTGTCAAACACGAGGTGGATCATGCAGGCGACTGGCGTCGGGGTGGGAGAGTCAGTGGTCGGGAAGGGAAAGAGTGACCTTGTGCTCCCAACATTGTCCTTCCGCGGAGGAGAGCAGCTGAGATTGTGAATTATTCAGGGCACTGAACGCTCATAATTGTTAGCAGGGGTGGCGCCTATGGAAGAGGGAGACGGGGCTGTGTTAGTCCAAATGTCTGATTCTATTAAGCATCAAAGGAGTCTTTTCTGAAAACCGTCTTTGGGGATTCGGGTGGGTGGGCCCCTTGCAGAATCCTTTGCTCGTCTGATACCTCTTTGGAGAGCTGGGTCCAAGAGGCACAGCTAACATTTGCATAGATTTTTGGAAATGCGGAGCAAAGGAACAAAGACACACGGGCGGGAGGATCTGCTGTTTTAGCTGGTCATTGTCTGGGGAGTCGGTTCCCGGTGACATCACAGACCCTCTGAACTCCGGGGGCTGCACATTTCATCAAGTGATCTTATCTTCGTAATAACTGGTTGAAGAAGATTTGAGGCCTAACAGAAAGTGTTCTCTACATAGTTCTTAATTGCAATTTTAAAATGAAATTTCTAAAATAATAGTCAGATGATAGTTTATATTTTTAGCAACTTCAGATGAAAACTTTTGCCCTGGCCGGTGTGACTCAGTGGTAGAGCGTTGGCCCAGGCACCAAAAGGTCATAGGTTGCAGGGTCATTCCCAGCCGGGTGGGAGGCACCCAGTGGATGTTGTCTCTCACAGACTGATCTCTCTCTTTCTCTCCCCTCCTCCTCCTCCCCACCTCCCTCCTTGGAAAAAATATCCTTGGGTGAGGATTAACAAAAACACACACAAAACTGGTATGCTTTTGGTGCTGGCCAGATAGCTCAGTTGACTGGAGCGTCATCTTGCTATTACAGGGTCGCAGGGCCTATCTACAGGCACTGCACATGCAGGAATCAACCAATGAGTGTGTATGTTGGGGGGGGGGGGGTGGAATCAATGTCTCTCTCTCTCTCTCTCTCTCATTCAAAGTCAATAACACAAAAAGGTGTCAAGACCTGAAAAAAATACATTTTTATAATATTTACTGCATATTATAATGTCATTATTTTCTGCTCCAATGCATTCATCAAGACTGACTTATAATGTAAAAAAATTTTACTTATGGAACAAATGACTAAAATATGTATGCATTGTCTCAGCTCCTGAAAAGCTATCATTTGCTTTGGTCCGAATCTTGTATCTCCACCAGTAATAATCAGAAGAAGCATTTCAATAAAACAGGTTCCAAATTCTCTTCTAAATTTAGAATTGACATTTTTTTTTAGTGCAAAGACTATTTCAAACTCTGTGTCCTTCTCTCTCTAGAATCCTGGAATGAGGATGAATGGAAAAGTTTCGTAATGACAGTGTTTCACTGGATAACAAATCAAATATTCTTGAATTGAATTTATTGGGGTGACATTGGTTATCAAATTGCCTTACAACATGCTATAGACTACTGTTTTTGTCCATTTCAGTAAGTTGTCTCCTCATTGGCTGGATCCAGCATGCAATTTCATTGTTAAATGTATTGGCTTCCAATTACTAAATTTTGTTTCCAAAAAATGGTTGCCATTTGTTTATGTAGAGAAAATTTTGTCACAACAACAAAAAGGCTTCTATGAATCCACTTAAGTATTTAGACCAGCCCTAGCTAGTTTGGCTCAGTGGATAGAGCATCGGCCTATGGACTGAAGGGTCTTGGGTTCGATTCCGGTCAAGGGCGTATGCCCGAGTTTCAGGCTTGATCCCCAGTAGGGGGCGTGCAGGAGGCAGGTGATCAATGATTCTCTCTCATCATTGATGTTTTTATCTCTCTCCCTCTCCGAAATCAATAAAAATATACTTAAAAAATAGTTAGACCATTTCTATGTCAGACAGGAACTATGACGGGGATAAGCAATAGCTTTCTGTAGAAAACAGTTAGTTCTCCATCCCTGTGTTCTGCCTGGAGAGCACGTTGAGCAGGAGTGGACTGGGCACTCGTCTGACCCAGCTATGTGACTTCTGTGGATCACTTAAGGAGCTCCTCGGGAAATCAGAGGCAGTATTTTCCTCCGTGTAAAACTCGGGTGTTTTGTTCGTCGACTGTTGACACAACAAATACATTTTTTAATGGAGTGGTTCTAAGGAAATACAGCCACACTGCTATCGTCCATCTCAGTGTGAAGAGTGAGTCTTCCCTTCCTAGTTCCTCCCTCTTTTATTGTCGTGTCTCTTGTTTCTGGGATCCCTAAACTGGAGGGCAGGTGTCACTCCTTATGGTAGCTACTCACTGTATTGTACCTGACTGGTTATAGGGCCTGGCAGGTGTGCATGTTAACAGATGGATGGATGGATGGATGGATGCTGGTGCACACCTACTTCCTCCTATGCTGATGCTCTCCAGGAAAGTTCCAGCAGCAGAACTTGACTTCTGAACCCTCAGACTTTGGGCAGCAGCTTAAATATTCTATGTCCTTGGGACAAGTCTGTGCTCACTCATCTCTAGACTCCCCAGAACCAGTAGGGAAGTGGTTCTCAACCTTCTGGCCCTTTAAATACAGTTCCTCATGTTGTGACCCAACCATAAAATTATTTTCGTTGCTACTTCATAACTGTAATGCTGCTACTGTTATGAATCATAATGTAAATATCTGATATGCAGGATGGCCTTAGGCGACCCCTGTGAAAGGGTTGTTCGACCGCCAAAGGGGTCGCGACCAAGGTTGAGAACCGCTGCACTAGGGGAAGCCATATGGCCATCAAACCAAACTAAACTTGGGAAATTTTTTCTAGTTTTAAGTAAAAAAAAAAAGCCTTTTAATGAAGAGTTTCATTCTGCAGATCCTCAGACTGGCCAGGAAGTGATTTGAAGGTGAATTATTGATCAGTGGCTGTCTGCGGGGTGTCCCATTGTGGGCTCTCTCTCTGATATGGCCATGAGCCTGCATGTCCTGGAACTGTTTTTCCCCAACTCCAGGTCAGTTCACAGAGCCTCCTGGAACGGGATTCCTAGGCCAGGAGTCCTGCTCATATCTGGACACCGAGGCATTGAGTCAGGATAGCTAAAACAGCACAGAGCTTACATGCCAGGGGATCATAAGGGGCGAGAGGGGACGTGAGCGTGGATTTGAGCTGTGAGAATGTCTGCGTGTCACACCCAGTGCTTGATGCCTGCACCTGTTACCTCAGTTAATCCTCACAGCCTTCTGTGTGGCTCAATAACGTTAACACCCCAATAGGTGGGCAGCAAGCTCAGAGAGGTCGTGTAACCTGCCCAGGTCACACAGCCTGCCCCCTCCGTCCTTCACTGTGGTGACTTTCGAGGCCCAGCGATGAGGGGTGGGACAGAGTGCAGGACACTGAGCGGCCACCTTGCAGAGAGGCCCTGTGTTCATGGAATGTTCTCTCCAGCTCTCGTCCCAAGCTCAGCGGCTGGCCTGGGCCTCCGGAGCGGGGAGATTACATCCCGTGAGTCACGTCTATGTTACTCTTCCCATGATGACTTTCTTAGCAGTCTTACTAAAGCTTGGACGTCTCTGATAAGGACCCATAGAAAAGATTTCCCCCAAACATTTTCTCTGCGTGTCTTTTCCTTCTGCAGCCCACGGAGAAGCGGGTTTTACCATATGAGGGCCTTCTGTCGTTTATGGCGCAAACTACCATGGAAAGAACAATTTGAGATTGTTGTGTGTCTTTCAATGAGAAAAAGACAAGGCTACAATGGTGTTTTGGTAAGGATGTAGGCTCCTGGAGGTGGGCATGTTGACATCTGCAATTGAGCTTATAGAAAAGCAGAAATATGGGGCTAATTCCAAGATGTGTGGTGGTTCAGAGCATTTTCAGGGTCTGTGTCCATAGTCTTACACCTTTACCCACATCCGGGAGTGTTTTCCATGTGAAATTCACCTTTAAAAGTGGAAAATGCACATCTTGGTAATAGAATCTCATGTCCCACAGAGGTAGACTTTGCTCCCTTGGATCCAGGCAAGTGGTGGAGATGTTTTCCTAAAATGCTTTTTGTTGTATTTCTCCGGTGTTACAAAATGTTTTGTTCTGTGATGATCGTGGGATTGTTAGAAAAAGATTGTGTCTACCTCAGCCACCAATTCAGTCATGTTTTTGTCACAGTTCCTTTGAGATCACAGATCTGTTTGTCCCTGTGGTCAATGCTTAGACTTTGATCTTTTCTCTCTTCTGCTCTGTCTGGAAATGGGCGTTGAGCACTTGCTACGTTTGGGGGACATAATGCCCAGGTGATTTGCGCCCCGTCCTTAAAGGTTCTGCACTGGGCTTGAGGATGCAGGTGAACAAGCACGGTGTGAAACTGGAGGGACCCACGCTCAGGGAATGCAGTGGAGCCCAGCTAGGCCTGGGGTGCAGCTCCAAGGTTTCCCATAGAAGGGTCATTGCAGCTGGGAGCTGAGGGATGAGGAGGAGTTGGCTAAGGGGAGAGGTGAGTTCCAAACCCAGAGCAGACCGTGTTGGAGACCCAGAGGTGGGAGAGCGCACCGTGTAGTCAGGCAGCTGGTCCATTTTCTTCTTTTTTTAAAATGTATTTGTATTGACCTAAGAAAGGAAGGGAGAGGGAAAGAGAAATAGAAACATCAATGATGAGGGAGAATCATTGATTGATTGCCTCCTGCACACCCTCTACTGGGGATTGAGCTCCAAACCCAGGCATGTGCCCTGACCAGGAATTGAACCATGACCTCCGGATTCATAGGTCAACACTCAACCACTGAGCCATACCAGGCAGCATCGGTCATTTTATTAGGCTTTCACAGCGAGTCTAGTCCATGGTTGAACCTGGCCTAGACTATACATACTGCCCATGACCATGGGGGGATCCATCATGGGGGACTCAGCAGCCCACCCAGCCTTGGTAGACAAGGGCAGCACCAAGGAGAGCGGTCCATCTTCAGAGGGCACAGGCTCTGGGCTAGACCGGGGAATCCATCTTCTGTCCAAGGATTTCTGGAGACCACAGTTTGGGACCCACCATGAGTGAAGAGGGTGGAAGGACACATCTCTCTTCCCTTTTCTCTTTCTCCTACTTTTCCTTCCTTTCCTGATACATAAAAGTTGGCCAGGCCCAATGAGTCTGAACTGACAAGAAGAACTATGGACCAAGTATGTTTTGCCCTCTGCACTCCCTTCTGGACCCAACACCCTGTCACCCCTGCCCCCATGCTGCCTCCTAGGTCTTCAGAGGCCCCCGCCCTGAGTCCCTTCCAAAGTTTTCCTCCCTTCGGCCCACCTCAATCAAAACTCTCTTTCCCTGAGCCCTCAATTAATTAGATCTGATTATCTAATTAAAGGAATTCACACTGAGGTATGAATGAGGCTTAACCCTCCCAGGAGCATCGGCATTTTACAAGAGGAGCTTGTTAACCCAGATGCTTCCACGGTTAGTAGAATGGGTGGGGAGGTCTGGGGGGCTTGGGGCTCTCCTGTGCCCCTGGCCGCCTGGGCCATCACAGGAGGTAGTAGGACTGGAGTCAGCATGGCAGACGCCGGACGTCTACGTCCCACCCCTCTGCCTCGGATGGTTAGCAGAGTTAAAAAAAGAAAAACATCATCACTTAAGAGGGTTTCTACTCGCACTGAGTCGTGGTTGTGAAGAGCTTTCTTTTCTTAGAATCGGCCTTCCACTCCTGAAGCGAGAAGATCTAAGGATTCCTAGCGGCACAATTAGAAGATTTCTAGACCCACCCACAGCAGCCACAATGGCTGCCTGGAAACATTCAACAGTCACTGGGTTTTCTCATCCTAATTTTTTTATAATATTCTTTTCTTATATGATTTTATTGATTTCAAACAGAGTAAGAGAGAAGGGGAGAGAAATAGAAACATGAATGATGAGAGAGAATCATTGATGGGCTGCCTCCTGCACGCCCCATACTGGGGATTGAGCCCGCAACCCAGGCATGTGCCCTGACCGGGAATCGAACAGTGATCTGCTGGCTCATGGGTTGACACTCAACCACCGAGCCACACTGGCTGGGCCACCCTAATTTTGATCCCTAAAGAGTTTCTGTTTTTTATACGAGAAAGACAGAAGCATTTGTATTCTGGCCCTGAATGGACATGGGGCAGAGTTGACCAGAGAGAGGAGGTCTGGGTTCCAGGCAGCTTGACGTCCCCGGGGTCTTGCTGGGGCCGCTCTGTGAAAAGACATAAAGGCTGTTTGTTCCCAATGCCTGAGAGCTAGGAGTCCAGCAGGACATTCCAGCACGATCCAAGTGAAGGCATTGCTCTGGGATGCCCACCCAAAAGCCACTCCGTTACTGCCCACTGCCACAAATTTACCGAGACTGCCAAACATGATCGTCATTTCCCATCAAACACGGGACTTCCATGTAGGGACACAACCCCTAAATGTGAATGTGTAGGCTGCTCTTTTATTTTTATTAAAGATATGACTCAAAATCAAAATGCAGACAAGCATAATTTATATGTCCATTGTTAAAGTCCTTACTTGACGCAATGACTAGTTTGTTTTTCTTTTTAATATATCGTTATTGATTTCAGAAAGGAAGCAAGATGAAGAGAGAGAAAGAAATATCAGTGATGAGAGGGAATCATTGACCGGCTGCCTCCTGCACACCCCCTACTGGGGCTTGAGCCTGCAACTCTAGCATGTGCCCTTGGCTGGAATCGAACCCGGGACCCTTCAGTCTGCAGGCCAACGCTCTATCCACTGAGCCAAACTGGCTAGGGCTGCAATGACTAGTTTTGCTGTAGTTTTGTAGACTTATTCACACTTCTGTGTATGTGTTTTTTAAATGCATTCAATGGTCCCATGTTCTTAACATGTTCATGTGGGATGGGGCAGGGGCTGCAGTTTGATACTATTGACAAAGCATTGGCATTTTCTAATCACTTTTGAGTGAAGGATTAAGAGAATTATTTTATGTGAATGCTAATTGATTTTACATGCATTCCTGTAATATTTAAATTGATTAAATTCCCTGCAATAGAAAAAGTGATTCGTATTATTGATGCTATAAGACTTAGTGTTACATTCACTCAGGAATACATAAGGAAACAAGAGGGGAACGTACTTTTCTAGCCCTTATATTTTAAGATCATAGCTCTTGTAGAAAAACAGCAAAATTAATACAGTAAGGCTTCAAAAAGCAGAGCCGACGTGCCAAAGCAAGACAAATAATACAACAGGAAGCAGTAAAAATTGTGATTCAAGCTCTCATCTGATTGTTTTTCATCTCATATGCTACTTGAGATTTTATCTTTATGTTTTGCTTCCCGGAAGAAATAAGTCAGACATCTGGACAAGGAATTCGCATGGGGACAGGGGGTGTGGGGGGAGCAAAGCTGTTTACCATGGATATTTGAGCTGTCAGGGCCTGGAAATTAAAGTCGGAGAACTGACCAGCTGGGGGAAACAAAATAGGATTATACTTCTTAAGTGATTTAGGTTCATGCATACATAAAATAAAAATGTTAATTATTATGAAAATATTGGTAACATTTTACCTGCAAATAATTGCTACTGGTAAATATATGCAAGCTCTTTTAGAGTATTTGATCAAAGCTGATCTTTCTTGATAAAGTTGAAAATTAAATGAAGGGACTTTTTTTTCCCACTGGTACTTGAAACCAGTGGATTATTTTGGTTTATCAGCAAGCTATCCATCACACAAGGAATTTCTGGATCGGAGATCTTGATAATCAGAACAATCCTTGATCGGCCTAAGGGGTACTAGATGCTAATGGAGTGTGTAAGGGGTGGAGTTTGTTAGACGAGGAGACACTAGGGTTCGGTTTGCATAGACTGAGAGTTCAAGTCTGCACCTTCTGTTTTAGCTCACTCAGTGTCTGGCACTGCTGTGGGCACAAGAAGTCTATTTCTGTAAGCTGCTACCTTTGTTTATACTGTATTACTTACTCTTTACCAAAAATACTTTTGAAATTAAAACAAATGAGCTCATTTTTTAAGAAACAAGTAGATTGTGCTAATTTGCTCTTAATTTTTTGTGCTCTCATTCTTTAGTTTTGATTTTGATAGAATAGCCTCCTGGGAAATGAGAACTTGCATTTATTTGGAAGAAAGAGAAGCTAAAGGAGCCAGAAGAAATCAGGGACATAGACAAGTGAGGAGGGATGGACCACGTATCAGTTTCATTCTACACGCGGTTGTGTAGTGCCTCTCCTTGAATCTCCATTTCCTTAGCTGTAAAATGCCAGGAAATATGTACCACACTCGAGGCATAAAGGAGATGTGTATGGAGAGCATCTAGTGCCATGCATGGCGTGTGATGGCACTCAACACACTACACTCCTTTCTGTTCTCTCTCGGGGGAAAGAATGCAGATTCAGAGGATTTGATTGGGTCAGAGTGATGTTTTTCAGAGAACAGCTGTTGGATCGTTCGTACAAGTATTCGTCGAACCATGTGACATTGCCATTTCCATTGATCAATGCCAGGAGACTATCGGCAACTTTATATGGTTTGACCCAATATGGATATAAACAGTTTACACAGTATTCGGCTAATATACATGATATGGATGAACTGTTTTTCTGAATTGTGTTGATCTTTGAAGGTGCTGCTTCTAGATGAATGCATTGTTTTATTCCTGTACTTCCTTTACACGATACCCGATGAAAACACGTTTAGTTCGCCATCCTGTGGCTTCTGATCACTTCATTGCCTCCTAGATAAAACGACTGAAAATACGCCTCAATGCTCAGCGCCCCAGCCCACCAGGCAGCTTTGTTCAGGATACATCTATGTCCATGTCCAAGACCATGTATGAACCACAGGCTCACAACAGCTCCCCCCCGCCCCCAGGTTGACACTCCCTATTTCTGCCCGAGTGCCCCTTAGGTGGCCAATCCAATTAGGTCGGGTCACCGCATTAGTTGTGGTTTATTGTGTGATGCGGTGGGACCATAGAACTCGGGGCGCAGGGCAGCGAGGCTCAGAATGCTCTGGAAGGTTATTGGTGAATATCAGGATTCCAGCAGAACCTCAGCTGCTCTGTCCCAGGCGTGAGACTCAGAGGCAGTGAGATGACACCGCTCCTCCCTCTGCAACTATTGTCCCTCCGTTCCGCTCCTGGACAGGTCTTTCTCGGGCCTCCTCTGCGCTGCAGGGTCCGTGCAGAACCCACCCTGGCCCTGGCTTCTCCCCAGACCCCACCACTCTGCACCTCCTTGTCCATCTCAGGTGAAGCATCACTCCATCCTCCCCTCCACCACACTCGCCTCATTCTTCTGCATGTTGGGAACTGATATTTCGAAGCCCCCATCACAATCTATAAGTATTTATTGCTCGTCTGTTGCCTTCACTGAACTAAAATCTCCACAGGACGGGCTGGCTCTCATTCCCCATCATCCTACCCCGAAACCTAGCACAATGCCTGGAGCTCCAGGGGGCCTGCGAAATAGCTGTTGAGTGAATAACCGCATGAACGAGCAAGGAGCTCCTCTGAGGGCCTGTGATGACGTCATGGGAGACACCCCAAGACTTTGCAGGGAGAGGGACTGCTGGTAGACTCTCCAAGGTGAATAGTTGAACCACTGTTAGTCTGGATACCGCCCTAGAGTGGGACACATTTTGCTAAATCCGGTGATTTTCTGTTCGGCATTTCTCCCCGTGAAGCGAGGTACACATTCTCACATGTTAGCTTTTCCTCTGTTATAAGGAAGTGGGTAGTACACAGAAGCGAAACTTTCAGTAAAACACCCACTATAAATGGACCTCAGATTGAGAGACGTAAAGAATGTTTGGGAAAGTACATCTGGAATTAAATAGCCACGTGGAAAGGCCTGCATTGGAATGAAAGAATAGAAATGCCATGGTGAAGAGGGGAGAACGGAGCGCATCAGAGGGATGAGACCGAGACGGGGTGTGAGACAGGAGGGGTGGAGCTGGCGGGCAGGACTCACTGGGCCCGAAAGAATAGTGGGGCCTTCCAAAGTAGTCTGTGGCAAATTGTACTTGAACCAGTTTCTGCAAGTGACCAACAGCCGTTTGTTGAAAAGTGAGAAAGACCCAAGCAAGGGCATTCGTACGCCTCTTTGTAAAACTAGATTTGAAACGCCGTCTTCTTGAGGGACCTCTTTGTGACATGCTAGAGTACAGCTTTACCTCTTACAACGTGACTCAATCCAGCCTGGGTTCTCTAATTAAAGATTGCAGGCGTGTGATTAATTTATTTTGGAGTATGAGATAAGGAAACAATTAAAAACATTTTAAGGGAAAAGAGATGATGGCACCTCATGCTGCTTATCTCTGCTCATGTTCCACAGGAAGATTGACCTTTTACCAAGCCCCAAGGTCATGGAAATTAGGAACGAACACTCTGTCCTTGAGAAATCTCTAAATGGTAGATGTTAGAGTTAGCAGGAAACTCAGGATTATTTCACCAACCCTTTCCTTCCAGGAAGGCAACGTGTTGTGACGCCCCATATTAGAGAAGGAGTGAGTATATTCAGTTACCTGCTGTGGTCACATGACTGAAGAGTGACTGATGACTAAGGATGCGAAGGCTACTGGGGTGGCAGGGGAGTTGGAAAGAGCCAGGTGCTAGTGTGTGATTAGGGTGTGTCTTCCATTACACTGCAAGCAGGTGGCTGTTTCCCATTTTCATACGGACCCAGTAGAAGACATGCTGTATTCAAGTAGACCATTGTTTGCTAACATAGTTTCCTTCCTTCAAGAAAAAAGGGAAGAAGGAAGGAAAGGAGGGAGAGAAGAAACTTCGACTGAAAGTGACAAGGGACTCTGGGTCCATAGGGTTGGAAAGAGGAGAGCGATTACCTTGACTTGCTCTTTTCTGTATTTTTATGGGATTTGGTGACCCACATTTCAACAGATAAAGCCATTGAGATGTCGGGTGCTTTTTACCAGTTACAGATCTGACAACACCATTACACACCTTGAGAATTTAATACTGACAGTGAAGTGGACACAAGGGTGATGGCTCATGCCTGCCTTTCGTCTTAGAAATGGGAGGTGAAGATGCCCTCTAATGAAGTTGAGATGAATTTTCTCTTGTCTTACACGTGCTAGTGTATACATGGGTAAGTCATGTGAACTTGATAGTTTTTAATTGAGTTGCCATGTGTGTACATACCCAGAGGGAGTCTCCTCAGCTGTAGAAGCTCTAGCTAATTCCGTGTATGTGCCGCGCACGGATTCTGGAGCGTCCATTCCACACGCGTGACAGCAGGACAGCCGAGCTGCTCTGCACCCGCCCGCTCTCCCCACACTCCTGCAAACAGTGACATTTTCAAAAAAGACAGAAGCGTGATGACAGGCTCTCATTTCATAAACAAGTCAACTTAATGATGGATTCTGACGTAACTGACTTCAGTTTGTGCCAAAATGACTTTTGATCTCTCTCGGCCTGCTATTTCCAGCCTCGTTGTGTTTTCAGGAAAAGATGTATTCCTTGCATTTATTTGTCGCTGTTGCTTTTGTGTGATAAAGCTGCCCCTTAGAAAGAAAAATAAAACATACATTTGAAAGGACAATGCCGAGGACCGCATCTCGTGCCTATGCAACCCCAGGGTGAGGACGATGGATGAGCACAAGCATGTTTCCCTTTGCTGTGTCCCACATTGTCTGTAGTTTTCATAGAATCCCTTCCCTGTTGCAAGACCTTTTCTATTGGCTGAAGTCCATTATGTACAAGAAGGCTTACACGGCTCCATCACCTCTCTGTGGGTCCCCCAAATTTCTTCCTTCCTTTACTTAATACTGCAACTGAACATTGAGAGCTTTTTCTGTATGAAATCATTTGCATATTTTAAATAGTATCTATAAGAATAATATACTTGCCCAGCCGGCATGGCTCAGTGGTTGAGCTTTGACCTATGAACCAGGAGGTCATGGTTCGATTCCTGGTCAGGGCACATGACCAGGTTGCTGGCTCAATCCCAAGTGTAGGCGTGCAGGCGGCCGCCAATCCATAATTCTCTCTCATCATTGATGTTTCTATCTCTCTCTCCCGCTCCCTTGCTTTCTGAAATCAATAAAAATATATTAAAAAATAAAAGTAATCTAGTACTCCCTGTATTACTAGCTTTCATATCCCCCATCCGTTTTTGACAGAGCCCCCATTAAGTTGTGACAGTGGGCATGATGAGATTTAGAAGAGAGGCTGAAGTTAATTGAGGTTGGAAAATATTACTGTCCATTTCAGATTTTGTTCTTTAATTATTTTTGACTCATGAATAATCCATGAAAGGAGAAAGAAATGTACACTTAAGAGCATCTTGAAAAGCCCCTCCCGGAAGCATCGGGTGCCCCTGTGGCATTGTCTACCACGGAGCACACTATGGGCTGTGGCAGGGGACGCAGTCTTCTCTCTAAATGATGCCTCTTTAGAAGCAACAGGATGGATGCACTGGGAAGAGGAAGTTGAGAATATGCAGTGATAGAATGCAGTTTGCCTTTTCAGTGACAGCCTGGCCGCACTACGGCACGGGGAGCGGGTGTAACCTACAACTCTGCAGTCAGGGTGGTGTTGGGTCTCTACGAGAAAGATACACGACCGGTGGGGACCGCACAGGACCAGGGACGCCTCAAAGCACTGTGTTTCCTCATGCACATCAATGTGCTTTTGGCCTTCAATGTTCAGAGAGAGAAGGCTGGTCTAAAATGCCACTCGAACCTGGCCAGTGGCTCAGTTGGGTGAGCATCATCCCATGCAAGGATGCAAGTCTGATTCCCAGTCAGGGCACATACCTGGATTTCGGGTTTGATTCCTGGTTGGGGCACATATAGAAGGCAACTGATCACTGTTTCTCTCTCTCTCTCGCTCTCTCTCTCTCTCTCTCTCTCTCTCTTTCTCTCTCTCTCTCTCTCTCTCTCTCTCTCTCTCTCTTTCTCTCTCTCCTTCTCCCTCTCTCTCCTTCCTCTTTTCTCTAAGCATGTCCTTGGGTGAGGATTAAAAACAACACCACCCACTCGAATAATACATTTTCTTTGAAAGGCCCATAAGTTGTTTTATCAACCTTATTAGCCAAGTGTCATAGATTGGATTATTTCATTTCTTTTTCTGGAAAAATGATTATTTCGTCAAAAATTTAGCAAGAAGGTAATTCGTCTAAAGAAATAAAAAAAAGGAATGGTCCTTAAAATTCTTCCACAGCCCCTTTTCCTCAGCCTTTTCCATGCTAATGTCCTGCCTGCCTCACCTTTTTTCCCACCTGTGTGATTTGAATACTCCTTCCTTTGTAAAAGGAGTTAGCATCTTAGTTTTATGTTGATGCCTATGGAGGTGAAGGTCCTGTTAAAAGGTGTCTGTGGTCTGGGCGGGAAAGCAGCTGTTCCCTGGGGTCATTCTTTGCGGGGTCATTCTCTCTGTCACATATTTAGTCATCAGATAGTCATCTAGCGTTCCCCCTACTCAGAAGGCCACTCTGTTTGCCTGTAACCATGTGAAGAGTAAGACATAACATGTGATATTTCATAATCTGTGACAACTAGTTTTCTTTTAATTTCACAATATTTTCCCATTAGTAAAACTGAATGCCTTCTTCTTAAAAAATTATATGGAAACATCATTCATTATGGTTGACCCAGAGTAATGGTAAAAGAAAAGATAAAACTTGAAGCCGAGAAACTGGTTCTGAAAACAGTATTTAAATTGTTAAAATATATTTGTATTGATTTCAGAGAGGAAGGGAGAGAGAGAGAGATAGGAACATCAGTGATGAGAGAGAATAATTAATCGGTTGCCTCCTGCATGCCCCACACTAGGGTTGGAGTCTGCAACGCAGGCATGTGCCATGACCGGGAATAGAACTGTGACCCCTGGTTCATATGAACCCCTGGTTCATAGGTCTATACTCAACCACTGAGCCATGCTGGCCGGGCTGAAATCAGTATTTAAAGAGCATGTGAGCCCTAGCCTGTTTGGCTCAGTGGATAGGGTGTCGGCCTGTGGACTGAAGGGTCCTGGGTTCCATTCCGGTCAAGGACAGACAGGTACCTTGATTGCAGGCTCCTCCCTGGCCCGGGCCCTGGTCGGAGCTTGTGCAGGAGGCAACCAATCAATGTGTTTCTCTCACATCGATATTTTTCTCTGTCTTCCCCTCTCTCCCACTTTCTCTAAAATTAAAAAAAAAAATTTCAATGGAAAAATATCCTTGGTTGAGGATTAAAAAAAAAAAAAAAGGAGCAGTGCCCTAACTGGTTTGGCTCAGTGGATAGAGCATCGGCCTGCGGACTGAAAGGTCCCAGGTTCGATTCCGGTCAAGGGCATGTACCTTGGTTGTGGGCACATCCCCAGTAGGAGGTGTGCAGGAGGCAGCTGATCGATGTTTCTCTCTCATTGATGTTTCTAACTCTCTATCCCTCTCCCTTCCTCTCTGTAAAAAATCGATAAAATGTATTTTTTTAAAAATTACATAAAAAAAAGAGCATGTGAGAAATTAGGATTTCCCCTGGTCCGGCTTTCTCAGGGCTGTTCGCTGAGAAGCATCTTTGCTGGGAATGCCCGCTTTGGGCATCCCTTCTCGTTGCCACGTGGGAAGACAGACTTCTATCTTTAGGAGCTGAGCTCCCAGGTGTGAGAACCTGAGCTGTCCCCGTGCCAGTCGGCACTCTGACTAACGGGGGGTGCCGGCCGCATATCATCCCGGGCGCCTCTTCCCAGCGGCATTTTTCCAGCTCGGCTGGTTTCTGATAGATCTCACTCTATCGGTCATCGGGGTGGAAATCTCATCCCTCTTACATGCTCCATGAGCTTTCCTCAATGTGTGTTTGTAATGGGTGATTTGTGATGCGAACTGTGGGCACCTCGGGCACGGGCACCTCTCCTCATTTCATTCATGAAACCGGCTGCTCTCCAAACTCTGCCATCGGCCACGGCTAGATTTGTTTTTCATCCAAACACACCTTGTTGAAATGAGTATATGTATCTTTTGTCACTACTGAGTATGACAGCGCAGAACTGAAGTTACTTGCTCTAGCTGATGTGTGAGCTCTCTCCAGCTCTGTGGTCTCACCTGTGGATTACTCTGCTGGGCTCTGTCAGGTGTTGGGACGTGACCAAAACCCAATGAACAAGAATATGATGACATAAGAGGAGTATTTGTCTTACTTCTGCACATGATCATCTTTGCCTTAGAAGCTTCCATAGTAAAACAAGTGACTTGGTATTTTCTACCATTTTATTTTCCCTAAAGTGACTGCACTTACCTGCCTGACACGCGGCATAGTGTCCGGCCCAGGGCACAGCTTTCCTGTCATGGGGATCTAGGTTGGACTGAGCTCTGGCTGTGCTTCTTAGCAGTCATGTGACCTTGAGTAAGTTGTTTAATTCCTCTGAGTGTAGGTTTCCTTACGTGTAAAAGAGAGTTCATAAGAGAACCAGCCTCGTAGGTTGGTTGTAGAAACTAAATGAGATGTGGTATGAAAAGTGAGCATTTAGTGAGTGCTCAATCAATTTTAGCTGTACACATTAAACTTCTTTAGTCTTTGTTTGGCAACGGTTTAGGCGTCCCAGGGCCGTACAATCCGCAGGCTAGCTATCTCTTGCAATTTTTAATGGTTTTGTTTTTAATGTGAAGGTTTCTCCTCCTGTTTTTATATTGCACGGTCATAATGAGGACATTCTGCACAACCGTTTTCTCCAGATATAAATTTTACCATAATAAGAGTCACATGAATGTTATAGCATGATTTGGTTTGGTAGCTTCCTTCCTAGGTTATCACATCCCTATTATTCAAGAGGAAAATTCAAAATAGAGTATGAAGACTCTCCAGAGGATATTGGGGGGGGAAAAACACACACGCAGAAAGCGACGAATCTAGGAGTGGGAAATGGGAGATGCCCTGCGGACAATATTATATCTTCACTTTTAAGATCATTTATTTTTCTATTACAATCAGCTCTATTGTCTCACTTTGGGTATGGGGGAACATCCACATTCACTTAAATCAGACAACATTGTTGACTATTGAAGACCTACTGTGTGCAAGACACAAAGCATCAGAGAGGATTTCTAGGTGGGTTGTTGTGAATTGTGAGGAAGAGAAGCCCGTGCAGTGGTTGAGTAGAAAATGATGCACAGGAAACCCTCAGTCACCCTCGGTGTCGTCCAGCTGCTCAATTGTAACCAAAACAGTGTTCAGTCTGGTTGAAGACTGGCTTGTAGGAACAGAACCAGAGAGCTCGAGACTGCGGCTCTGTTACCATCCGCAGGCGTGCTTAGCCACGGTGCCTCGGCTTCTTGGTGCTGCCCGTGAGGAAGGGCTGCTGCTAAATTGAGTTCAGTTTGTCCAGGTTTCCTTCTCTTTTTTTGCACCATGAAGACGTGGGGTGATTGGGTTTTTAGCATCGTTGGCTGTGAACAGGGTGTGCTTGGCCAGCACAGAACGCCATGCTGTCGGGCAGCTCCAGGATCACTATATATATATACTAGAGGCCGGTTGCACGAAGAGATTCGTGCAATAGGCCTTCCCTTCCCCTGGCTGCCGGCACCAGTTTCCTCCAGCACCCGGGGCCCAGGCTTTCCCTCCGGCCGGAGCCTTCAGTCTTCGCCGCTCTTGATGGAGCCTTCAGTCTTTGCAGCTACGTATGCAAATTAACCGCCATCTTTGTTGGGTTAATTTGCATACTCTCATGATTGGCTGGTGAGCATAGCGGAGGGATGGTTAATTTACATGTTTGTCTATTATTAGGATACTAGAGGCCCAGTGCACAAAAATTTGTGCACTCGGGGGGCGGGGGGAAGGGGGTCCCCCAGCCCGGCCTGTGCCCTCTCGCAGTCTGGGACCCCTCCGGAGATAATGACCTGCTGGCTTAGGCCTGCTCCCGGGTGGCAGAGGGCAGGCCCAATCCCTAAGTGCAGCCCCTGGTCAGGCTCAGAGCAGGGCCGATTGGGGGGTTGGGGC